>NC_091336.1:11861488-12078988 GCF_038502225.1 Cherax quadricarinatus
TATAGTTTTGGAGTGTTTGGTGCAATTATTTAATAAATGTATGGAAGAGGGTAAGGTACCTAGGGATTGGCAGAGAGCATGCATAGTTCCTTTGTATAAAGGCAAAGGGGATAAAAGAGTACAAAAATTATAGGGGGATAAGTCTGTTGAGTATACCTGGTAAAGTGTATGGTAGAGTTATAATTGAAAGAATTAAGAGTAAGACGAAGAATAGGATAGCAGATGAACAAGGAGGCTTTAGGAAAGGTAGGGGTTGTGTGGACCAGGTGTTTACAGTGAAACATATAAGTGAACAGTATTTAGATAAGGCTAAAGAAGTCTTTGTGGCATTTATGGATTTGGAAAAGGCATATGACAGGGTGGATAGGGGGGCAATGTGGCAGATGTTGCAGGTGTATGGTTTAGGAGGAAGGTTACTGAAAGCAGTGAAGAGTTTTTATGAGGATAGTGAGGCTCAAGTTAGAGTATGTAGGAAAGAGGGAAATTATTTCCCAGTAAAAGTAGGCCTTAGACAAGGATGTGTGATGTCACCGTGGTTGTTTAATATATTTATATATGGGGTTGTAAGAGAAGTAAATGCGAGGGTCTTGGCAAGAGGCGTGGAGTTAAAAGATAAAGAATCACACAAAGTGGGAGTTGTCACAGTTGCTCTTTGCTGACGACACTGTGCTCTTGGGAGATTCTGAAGAGAAGTTGCAGAGATTGGTGGATGAATTTGGTAGGGTGTGCAAAAGAAGAAAATTAAAAGTGAATACAGGAAAGAGAAAGGTTACGAGGATAACAAAAAGATTAGGTGATGAAAGATTGGATATCAGATTGGAGGGAGAGAGTATGGAGGAGGTGAATGTATTCAGATATTTGGGAGTGGACGTGTCAGCGGATGGGTCTATGAAGGATGAGGTGAATCATAGAATTGATGAGGGGAAAAGGGCGAGTGGTGCACTTAGGAGTCTGTGGAGACAAAGAACTTTGTCCTTGGAGGCAAAGAGGGGAATGTATGAGAGTATAGTTTTACCAACGCTCTTATATGGGTGTGAAGCGTGGGTGATGAATGTTGCAGCGAGGAGAAGGCTGGAGGCAGTGGAGATGTCATGTCTGAGGGCAATGTGTGGTGTGAATATAATGCAGAGAATTCATAGTTTGGAAGTTAGGAGGAGGTGCGGGACTACAAAAATTGTTGTCCAGAGGGCTGAGGAAGGGTTGTTGAGGTGGTTCGGACATGTAGAGAGAATGGAGCGAAACAGAATGACTTCAAGAGTGTATCAGTCTGTAGTGGAAGGAAGGCGGGGTAGGGGTCGGCCTAGGAAAGGTTGGAGGGAGGGGGTAAAGGAGGTTTTGTGTGCGAGGGGCTTGGACTTCCAGCAGGCATGCATGAGCGTGTTTGATAGGAGTGAATGGAGACAAATGGTTTTTAATACTTGACGTGCTGTTGGAGTGTGAGCAAAGTAACATTTATGAAGGGGTTCAGGGAAACCGGCAGGCCGGACTTGAGTCCTGGAGATGGGAAGTACAGTGCCTGCACTCTGAAGGAGGGGTGTTAATGTTGCAGTTTAAAAACTGTAGTGTAAAGCACCCTTCTGGCAAAACAGTGATGGAGTGAATGATGGTGAAAGTTTTTCTTTTTCGGGCCACCGTGCCTTGGTGGGAATCGGCCAGTGTGATAATAATAATAATAATGTGAAAAGTGGGTTATAGCAAGCATATATGCACTTGGAGGAGAGAGAAGTGTAGATGAGAGAGAGAGATTGATTTTGGGAAATGCTGAATGAATGCATGGAGAGAGTTGAACCAAGTGTGAGAGTACTTGTGGTTGGGGATTTCAATGCTAAAGTGGGTAAAAATGTTGTGGAGAGAGTAGTAGGTAAATTTGGGGTGCCAGGGGTAAATGAAAATGGGAAGCCTTTAACCCTTTCAGGGTCGAGAGGCCCTCTCCTAAACTCGTTCTCAGGCTTGAAATTTTTTTTTTTTTGGGAAAAAAAAAAAAAAAAAAAAAATCTTATGAAATGATAATCTTTTCCCGATCATATGACACCAAAAGTATGAAATTTTATGGAAAACTTACGGAACTATGCTCTCGTGAAGTTAGTGGTCTCGACGATGTTGATGCATCGACAATTTCGCCCACTTTGAGCGCTGTTTTCGGCCAATTTCGATGTACTAGTCAACAAAAATCATATCTATTTTGCTAGAACTCCATTTTTCCTATTGAATGAGTACAAGAAACCACCTATTTACCGATTTCAAGTATCCAATCAAGTGGTCAGAAATGGGCAATTTTGCCAATTTCACACAAATTTCAGATGCCAATTTCCATAGAGTCCAGAATATGCCAGACAGACATTCTTGGCACTAAAATAACATTTTCTCTGTTCATTAGTCACATCCCCAAGCCCCTCTTACATCTCTTTTGCTTTCCAGTTTGATTTTTTATTCTCACAAAAAATAAAAGATTTACTGTTATGCAGACTACTGCATTAGTGTAGAAATGGTATAAACAATATCAGTGCACTTTTGAAAGAATATTAGACTCACCAGTTGACGTGTATTGGACGCTTGGCATGTGTGGAGTGGAAATTAGGAGAAGGTGTGGAGTTAATAAAAGTATTAGTCAGAGGGCTGAAGAGGGGTTGTTGAGGTGGTTTGGTCATTTAGAGAGAATGGATCAAAGTAGAATGACATGGAGAGCGTACAAATCTGTAGAGGAAGGAAGGCAGGGTAGGGATCGTCCTCAGAAAGGTTGGAGGGAGGGGGTAAAGGAGGTTTTGTGGGCGAGGGGCTTGGACTTCCAGGAGTGAATGGAGATGAATGGTATTTGGGACCTGATGAGCTACTGGAGTGTGAGCAGGGTAATATTTAGTGAAGGGATTCAGGGAAACTGGTTATTTTTATATAACCAGACTTGAGTCCTGGAAATGGGAAGTACAATGCCTGCACTTTAAAGGAGGGGTTTGGAATATTGGCAGTTTGGAGGGATATGTTGTGTATCTTTACACGAATATGCTTCTAAACTGTTGTATTCTGAACACTTCTGCAAAAAACAGTGATTATGTGTGAGTGAGGTGAAAGTGTTGAATAATGATGAAAGTATTTTTGGGGATTATTTTCCTTTTTTTTGGGTCACCCTGCCTAAGTGGGAGATGGCCGACTTGCTAAAAAAAAAAAAAAAAAAATACCAGAGGTAAACTTATTAAGAGTAATAGTATTATTATAAAATACTTTATAGTGCCGTGAGTTCACACCTCCACAGGCCATGATGCTCCGTGAGTTACTAAGTCAGACTGCTCGCGCCTTCTCCCTCTCATAGTCCCGCCTACCTTTCAATACCTCTATATCAGTTTTTATTAATTTGTGCATCTTTATCATGATTCTGCATTATTTGTGTTATAAATAATATTCTGGAATAAATATGACAGGTATATATTATTTATTGATAGCAATGGTATAATTATGAAATAACAAATTTAGAAGCAGTGCTTTGAAATGGGGTCTAGACCAGCTGATGATGCCTTACCATTAGCTGTATAATGTACTGCAGGGTAAAAGAGCCCAGAGATCTATTACACAATTTATGCACACTCCAATACAACCATCGACTTCAGTACCAGAACCTCTACCATTTACTTCTGCTGACAACCAACAACCATCCACCTCAGCCCAGTAGGGCAACACTATTCATATCCACTCTCTTCACAATCATCCACAAACACTATTACCCAAAATTTAAAGTAAGAAATACTATTATTTCTATTGCATTTGTAATCTTAAGCAGTAATATATCATGACAAAAGATGTTTGGCTTTTTGGGGGCTCCCAGGAACGTAACCCTATTTTCCCACACGTTTTTCAGTTTGCTTAACACGGTTTTAACTAACGCAGCATTTTCAGGAAAGTAACTACAGTGATAAATGAAGGTCTACTGTATAACATATCGCTCCAAACTGCCAATATTCCAAACCCTTCCTGTAAAGTGCAGGCATTGTACTTCTCAATTCCAGTACGCAAGTCCGGCTATATAAGAATAACCGGTTTCCCTCAATCTCTGCACTAAATATTACCCTGCTCGCATTCAAACAGCTCGTCAGGTCTCAAAAACCATTCACTCCTATCTAACATGCTCATGCACACTTGCAGGAAGTCCAACCCCTCACCCACAAAACCTTCTTTACCCCCTCCCTCCAACCTTTTCAAGGATGACCCCTACCCCGCCTTCCTTCCCCTACAGATTTATACGCTCTCACCTCAACAACCCCTCTTCAGCCCTCCGACTAATACTTTCATTAACTCCACACCTCCGAATTCCCTGCACAATATTTGCACCACACATTGCCCTTAGACAGGACATCTCCACTGCCTCCAACCATCTCCTTGCTGCAACATTTACAATCCAAGCTTCACACACACACACACATAAGAGTTTTGGTACTACTATACTTTCATACATTCCCTTCTTTGCCTCCATAGATAATGTTTTTTGTCTCCACATATACCTCAACGCACCACTCGCCTTTTTTCCCTCGTCAATTCTATGGTTAACCTCATTCTTCATATACCCATCTGCTGACACATCAACACCCAAATATTTGAAAACATACACTTCTTCCATACTTCTCTCCAATGTGATATTCAGTTTTTCTTTATCTAAATCATTTGATACCCTCATCACCTTACTCTTATCTATGTTCACTTTCAACTTTCTACCTTTACAAACCCTCCCGAACTCGTCCACTAACCTTTGCAACTTTTCTTTAGAATCGCCCATAAGCACAGTATCATGAATAATAATTATTATTATTAATTTAGGGAAATGGAGCATAGATCCAATTACGTTGATCAAGGGCCCTTCAGCAAAGAACGTCCCTTGAGGAGGAAGGACGTATCCTGAAATTTCGTTTGAATAATAAAAATGGTTCGTATCCTGAAAAGTTCGCATGGTGGGGTGTCCGTAAGCCAAGGTTCCACTCTATATATACAAGTATGTATAGGTATATGTATATGTATAGGTAGTAGGTTTGTAGACAGCAACCGTCCAGGGAGGTACTACCATCCTGCCAAGTGAGTGTAAAACAGAAGCCTGTAATTGTTTTACACGATGGTAGGATTGCTGGTGTCTTTTTTTTCTGTCTCATACACATGCAAGATTTCAGGTACGTCTTGCTACTTCTACTTACACTTAGGTCACACTACACATACATGTACAAGCATATATATACACACACCCCTCTGAGTTTTCTTCTATTTTCTTTCTAGTTCTTGTTTATTTCCTCTTACCTCCACGGGGAAGTGGAACAGAATCCTTCCTCCATAAGCCATGCGTGTTGTAAGAGGCGACTAAATTGCCGGGAGCAAGGGGTTAGTAACCCCTTCTCCTGTATATATTACTAAATTTAAAAGGCGAAACTTTTGTTTTTTCTTTTGGGCCACCCCACCTCAGTGGGATGCGGCTGGTATGTTGAAAGAAAAATCAATATTAAATCTCCAGTTCATTACCAGTACTGTATTTGCCTAATGAACTCTCTACATGCAAAATTTTAATAATTTACTGAAAAATACCTGGTAAATAACTATTTATCAAAAATAATATTGATTATTTGTAATCATCTTAACTGCAGGTCAATGTTCATAAGTCATTAATGTATTCCAAAGTACTATGGTCATAAGAGCAGAACATCATATGTCTGAAGACCTACTGTATTAAGATTTATATGTGTAGATATTAGTAGTAGGTTGGTAGACAGCAACCACCCAGGGAGGTACTACCGTCCTACCAAGTGAGTGTAAAACGAAGCCTGTGATTGTTTTACATGATGGTAGGATTGCTGATGTCTTTTGTCTGTCTCATAAATATGCAAGATTACAGGCATGTCTTGCTACTTCTACTTACACTTAGGTCACACTACACATACATGTACACATTTATTTATACACACTCATCTGAGTTTTCTTTGATTTTATCTTAATAGTTCTTGGTCTTATTAATTTTCCCTTTATATCCATGGGGAAGTGGAATAAGAATCTTTCCTCCGTAAGCCATGCGTGTTGTAAAAGTCAACTAAAATGCCGGGAACAATGGGCTAGTAACCCCTTTTCCTGTAAAGATTACTAAAAAGAATAAGAAGAAGAAAATTGTCAAAGTGGGAAGTCTGAATGTGCGTGGATGTTGTGCAGATGATAAGAAAGAGATGATTGTGGATGTTATGAATGAGAAAAAGCTGGATGTCCTGGCTTTAAGTGAAACAAAGCTGAAGGGGGTGGGAGAGTTTCAGTGGAGAGGAATAAATGGGATTAGGTCAGGGGTTTCAAATAGAGTTAGAGCTAAAGAAGGAGTAGCAATAATGTTGAAGGATAAGCTATGGCAGGAAAAGAGGGACTATAAATGTATTAATTCAAGGATTATGTGGAGCAAAATAAAGATTGGATGTGAAAAGTGGGTTATAATAAGCGTGTATGCACCTGGAGAAGAGAGAAGTGTAGAGGAGAGAGAGAGATTTTGGGAAATGTTGAGTGAATGCGTGGGGAGTTTTGAATCAAGTGTGAGAGTAATGGTGGTTGGGGATTTTAATGCTAAAGTGGGTAAAAATGTTATGGAGGGAGTAGTAGGTAAATTTGGGGTGCCAGGGGTAAATGTAAATGGGGAGCCTTTAATTGAGCTATGTGTAGAAAGAAATTTGGTAATAAGTAATACATATTTTATGAAAAAGAGGATAAATAAATATACAAGGTATGATGTAGCACGTAATGAAAGTAGTTTATTAGATTATGTATTGGTGGATAAAAGGTTGATGGGTAGGCTCCAGGATGTACATGTTTATAGAGGGTCAACTGATATATCGGATCATTATTTAGTTGTAGCTACAGTTAGAGTAAGAGGTAGATGGGAAAAGAGGAAGGTGGCAACAACAAGTAAGAGGGAGGTGAAAGTGTATAAACTAAGGGAGGAGGAAGTTCGGGTGAGATATAAGCGACTATTGGCAGAAAGGTGGGCTAGTGCAAAGATGAGTAGTGGGGGGGTTGAAGAGGGTTGGAATAGTTTTAAAAATGCAGTATTAGAATGTGGGGCAGAAGTTTGTGGTTATAGGAGGGTGGGGGCAGGAGGAAAGAGGAGTGATTGGTGGAATGATGAAGTAAAGGGTGTGATAAAAGAGAAAAAGGTAGCTTATGAGAGGTTTTTACAAAGCAGAAGTGTTATAAGAAGAGCAGAGTATATGGAGAGTAAAAGAAAGGTAAAGAGAGTGGTGAGAGAGTGCAAAAGGAGAGCAGATGATAGAGTGGGAGAGGCACTGTCAAGAAATTTTAATGAAAATAAGAAAAAATTTTGGAGCGAGTTAAACAAGTTAAGAAAGCCTAGGGAAAATATGGATTTGTCAGTTAAAAACAGAGTAGGGGAGTTAGTAGATGGGGAGATGGAGGTATTGGGTAGATGGCGAGAATATTTTGAGGAACTTTTAAATGTTAAGGAAGAAACAGAGGCAGTAATTTCATGCACTGGTCAGGGAGGTATACCATCTTTTAGGAGTGAAGAAGAGCAGAATGTAAGTGTGGGGGAGGTACGTGAGGCATTACGTAAAATGAAAGGGGGTAAAGCAGCTGGAACTGATGGGATCATGACAGAAATGTTAAAAGCAGGGGGGGATATAGTGTTGGAGTGGTTGGTACTTTTGTTTAATAAATGTATGAAAGAGGGGAAGGTACCTAGGGATTGGCAGAGAGCATGTATAGTCCCTTTATATAAAGGGAAAGGGGACAAAAGAGACTGTAAAAATTATAGAGGAATAAGCTTACTGAGTATACCAGGAAAAGTGTACGGTAGGGTTATAATTGAAAGAATTAGAGGTAAGACAGAATGTAGCATTGCGGATGAGCAAGGAGGTTTTAGAGTGGGTAGGGGATGTGTAGATCAGGTGTTTACATTGAAGCATATATGTGAACAGTATTTAGATAAAGATAGGGAGGTTTTTATTGCATTTATGGATTTAGAAAAGGCATATGATAGAGTGGATAGAGGAGCAATGTGGCAGATGTTGCAAGTATATGGAATAGGTGGTAAGTTATTAAATGCTGTAAAGAGTTTTTATGAGGATAGTGAGGCTCAGGTTAGGGTGTGTAGAAGAGAGGGAGACTACTTCCCGGTAAAAGTAGGTCTTAGACAGGGATGTGTAATGTCACCATGGTTGTTTAATATATTTATAGATGGGGTTGTAAAGGAAGTAAATGCTAGGGTGTTTGGGAGAGGGGTGGGATTAAATTATGGGGAATCAAATTCAAAATGGGAATTGACACAGTTACTTTTTGCTGATGATACTGTGCTTATGGGAGATTCTAAAGAAAAATTGCAAAGGTTAGTGGATGAGTTTGGGAATGTGTGTAAAGGTAGAAAGTTGAAAGTGAACATAGAAAAGAGTAAGGTGATGAGGGTGTCAAATGATTTAGATAAAGAAAAATTGGATATCAAATTGGGGAGGAGGAGTATGGAAGAAGTGAATGTTTTCAGATACTTGGGAGTTGACGTGTCGGCGGATGGATTTATGAAGGATGAGGTTAATCATAGAATTGATGAGGGAAAAAAGGTGAGTGGTGCGTTGAGGTATATGTGGAGTCAAAAAACGTTATCTATGGAGGCAAAGAAGGGAATGTATGAAAGTATAGTAGTACCAACACTCTTATATGGGTGTGAAGCTTGGGTGGTAAATGCAGCAGCAAGGAGACGGTTGGAGGCAGCGGAGATGTCCTGTCTAAGGGCAATGTGTGGTGTAAATATTATGCAAAAAATTCGGAGTGTGGAAATTAGGAGAAGGTGTGGAGTTAATAAAAGTATTAGTCAGAGGGCAGAAGAGGGGTTGTTGAGGTGGTTTGGTCATTTAGAGAGAATGGATCACAGTAGAATGACATGGAAAGCATATAAATCTATAGGGGAAGGAAGGCGGGGTAGGGGTCGTCCTCGAAAGGGTTGGAGAGAGGGGGTAAAGGAGGTTTTGTGGGTAAGGGGCTTGGATTTCCAGCAAGCGTGCGTGAGCGTGTTAGATAGGAGTGAATGGAGACGAATGGTACTTGGGACCTGACGATCTGTTGGAGTGTGAGCAGGGTAATATTTAGTGAAGGGATTCAGGGAAACCGGTTATTTTCATATAGTCGGACTTGAGTCCTGGAAATGGGAAGTACAATGCCTGCACTTTAAAGGAGGGGTTTGGGATATTGGCAGTTTGGAGGGATATGTTGTGTATCTTTATATGTGTATGCTTCTAGACTGTTGTATTCTGAGCACCTCTGCAAAAACAGTGATAATGTGCGAGTGTGGTGAAAGTGTTGAATGATGATGAAAGTATTTTCTTTTTGGGGATTTTCTTTCTTTTTTGGGTCACCCTGCCTCGGTGGGAGACGGCCGACTTGTTGAAAAAAAAAAAAAAAAAATGTATATGCATGCATGCTCTGACTTTTCATCATTCACAATCACTGTCTTTGAAGAGGCTGAGATACGACAGTTTAGATGTCACTCAAAACTACCTATATCCTAAACCCCTTCTTTAAATTGCAGGCACTGTACTTCCCATTTCCAGGACTCAAGTCCGGCTAACTGGTTTACCTGAATCCCTTCTCAAAATATTACCCCACACTTTTCTTGCCACTTCTTTGTCCCAGGCCTCAGACCTGTCACTGAATTACCCCTTTATCCACTGGAATCAACCCCTCTTATTCCCTCTCACCACCATCTACAAACCAACTACTGTATAACCAAGGAGCTACTTGACAAGACAAAAATGAACTGTAGACAAAATCTCAAACATGATCATAGCCAAATAATGTGGTACAAGAATTCTGAGACAATCACAGCAATCTCATAACAATGTTAACATGCAATCTGCTTTAAGGATTTAAATAATAAGGAGGGGGGCACAAGACTTCAATATTTGAAAGTACAATATACATTTCTTCATGATGAAGTGCTAAATCTACATGCATAATAGTGCCTGGGAAATGGAATACATTCGGGATCAATCCAAAGGAAAGGAGGGCAGCTCCAACTTCTTGGATTAAGAATCCTTCACTGACATTAAGACACCACTCCTGAAAAGACTACAAAGTAAAGAAATCAGGTACCTTTAACAAGGTAAGGATAGGGAACAATAAACAAACTGACGAATAGTAGCACAATGTACATTCAAACAGAATTCACGTAACTGGACTGAAAGTTACGAGAACTAGTGTGCTAGAGCTCACTTCCGACTTTTAAATGCAACCTCAAGGTAATCACATCTACTTCACGAGTATTCTACTTTTTTTTTTTTTAACAACACATCAGCCATTTCCCACCAAGGCAGGGTGACCCAAAAAAAGAAGAAACACTTTTATCATCATTCACTCCATCACTGCCTTGTCAGAGGTGCACTTAAGTTTACAGTTATAAAACCAACTTATAAAATATCACAAATGTCCACGAATACTCACACAGCAAATTTACCTTTTAAATCAACGAGGTTCGAGTCCTTTTCTTGTGCTTTTATTTCTAACATTTGTTTGTCATTCTGAAGTTCTTCATTCACTGCCTTAAGATCTAGCAATTCTTGAGCTATAACTGCTTTTTCAGAGTATTCTTCTTTATATTTACAAATAATTCCATAAGATTTCTCTACTTCTTCCTTCAGTTCTTCACATTCCTTATGCCACTTTTCACATTCAATATTCTTGGAATTTATCACATCTTGGAGACTACTAATTTGTGCAGCATTTTTGCTGCTTAATGTTTTCTCTGCCTGAAAATCTGATCTCAGCTTCATTAGTTCTTCCTTATGTTTTTCAAGTTCTAGCTTTATTACTTTGTATTCGTCTTCTAAAAATTCTTTGCACTTAAGTTCAGATAGCATTTCTTCTAATTTATTATCTTTCTGGCTAGATATATGCTGCAACTTCAATTCTGACTCAGTTATGTTTTCAAGTGCACTTTGAATATTCTGTACCTGAATCATCAGCATCTCATTTTTACTTTCCACTTCTTTAATTATAGCAGTTTTAGTTAAAATTTCTTGTGTATGCTGAAGGTGTGTAGTCTCTTTATCAGACAAAAGTTTCTTATTAAGCACATTAATTTGTTCTATTTCTATAATGAGGCTGGCATTTTTCATTTCTTTCTCTGTTATCAGTGTTTCCATTTCATTCACTTTTCGTTTGAACTCTTCTTTCAGTTGAGAAATATCATTTTCCAAAGAATTTATTTTTTCCTGTGTCTGAACAATGTTAACATCTGTTAATAATTTATTTTTTTTCTCTGACTGCAACATGTTTTGCAACTGTGCTCTTTCTTTTCTCATTTCCTCACACTCACCCTGACTCTCTTCCAAAGATTCAGATAACTGGTGGCATTTTTCCTTTATATTCTTGTACTCAGTGCTCTCTAATTCAGTTTCTTTAAGTGTAGCCTCTAAAGCTATAATTTTATCTTTCAGTTCAAGATTGACGTTTTCAAGTTCTTGTAAAATATTTGTAGTCTCTTTAAGTTCATTAACTTGCATTTCGAGATTAAGAATTCTCTCATTCTTTTCAATTAACTGATTCTTGAAAGTATTTGCCTCATTCATAGCCCTTTCACAGTTTACTTTGAAAGTAGAAGTGTTCAGCTGTTCAGAGGCTCTCTCTTCCTGCACACACACTAGCTTGTTATTTAGCTGAAAGAAAAAAAAATCAAACATGTTTAGACAATAGGTAAACATAATTGAATATTATTTGCTGTAGTGTTTATGAACAAATTATTGTATCTAGATTGATGCATGTTCTTTTGTACTGAAGCTACCGACCAATTATGCTAGAAACTATTTTGTTAGTAGCGTTATATTAGTCAACCTTAGTACATTTTAAAGGAAGAATAAATACTAACCTCGTTTATGTTATTCTTGAGCTGGTCTGTCTGTCTCTTAAGCAAGCCATTATCCTTTTCCAGCTGAGAGTTAACATTTTGCAGGTGTGAGAAGAGAGAGAGAGATTCTGTTAGCTTATTACTAAGAGTGTGTCTTTCCTGAGCTAATGCATCTCTCTCTTGCAACAACTCTGCCACTCTTAACTCAGTTTTAGTATCTCCTGAAGATGTGTTCATACTGGAGGAAATTGGGAAATTATTGCATTTAAGTTCAGCAATCTCCAACAGCAACTTACTCTTATCCCTGTTGGAGGATGCACATATTTAAAAATTTCACAAGCATATACCAAAGATTATGCTGCAATGATCATAGCCCATGAAAAATATGATTTCAAGTTTTTAGTTCTTAATAAAACAAGTGATAAATTTCCAAGTCAACCGTAAGCTATTTAGTTCAACACAAGTAACAGAATTAATTATAGCATGCTATTTCACATTTGTCTAACATTAAGATACAAATTCAAACAATGTACCTAAAATATTCTTCTTCAATTTTCCACTTCTCTTTCTGCAGCTTCTCCAACTGCATGCAGCATTCCTTGTGTTCCTGTACAATGAAAGATTATTTCTTAAATTACAAGGCAAATGCAAATAATACAATTTTTAATAAAGTGACTGAGCAGTCAATCAGAAGACTGGTCTGAAACTGGACTAATGTAGAGATGATTCCTTGAATATTTAAACAGTAAACAATATACAGTATATCAAATTATGTTTTCCAGATTCAAAGTACATTTTGCCTCTAATGCTACGCATTCTAAAGACACCAGAGCAGAACTTTTATCCCAAAGGTAAGATAACCCAAAGAAGGAAAACACTCACTATAGTAAAAATCGATGTAACACTGACAGGCTGTTGGAGAAGAGAGAAAAGGCAAACACTATTGGACACATTACAATCCTGGGACCTTAATCACTCCAAATATACATTAGGAATAATCAAGGTTCCAGGACAGATTTTTTTCATTAAAACATTGACAGTTTCCCACCGAGGCAGGGTGACCCAAGTAAAAAGAAACACTTTCATTATCATTCACTCTATCACTGTCTTGCCAGAGGCTGTGTCTATGGTTAAAAAACTGCAACATATCAATACCCTTCCTTCAGTGTGCAAGCACAGTACTTCCCACCTCCAAGATTCAAGTCTGGCTAACCAGCTTCCTTGAATCCCTTCATAAATTACTTTGCTTACACTCCAACAGCATGTCAAGTCATATTAACCCTTTGACTGCTGCAAATCCAAATCCTGAAGTGTCTTCTGGTGCCGCAAAATATTTGGAGAGAGATAAAAAAAAAAAATCTTATGAAATGATAGAGAATCTTTTCCCGCTGATAATGACAGCAAGAGTATAAAACTTGATGGAAAACTTATTACGCTCTCGCAAAGTTAGCGACCTCGGCGACATTTATGCATTGGCAATTTCGCCCACTTTGAGCCCTATTTTCGGCCAATTCCTTTGTTCCAGTCAACCAAACTAGCAGCTATTTCTTTAGAACTCCATTTGGTCTATCGATTGAGTACAAGAAACCGCCCATTTACCGATTTCAACTACCCAACAGTGGTCAGAAATTGGCAATTTGGCCAATTTCATGCAAATAAAAAAATACGTCAGTTTCAAAATAGGGTCTAGAATGAACAATGCAGACATTCCAGGAACTAAAATAATTTTTTTTCTGTTCATCAGTCATGCCTCCAGGACCCTGTTGTAATACTCTTGCTTTCTATTTTGAATTTTTATTCACATAAATAATAGAATATTTACTATTATGCAGACTACTGCAATATTGTAATAATTGTACAAATAATGTCAACCCATTCGTGGCTGCATATTAGAATGGCTAGTTTGACATTTCTGCTACTTTGAGCTCCATTTCAAGATCCTTTTCAGAGTAAAACCAATAAAAATCACTTCTATTTCTATAATGTTTTCCATTCTATCAAATGAGACAAAAAAACAAGAATACAACCATAAATAGTATACAAAAATACACCTCAAAGTCAGCGTTTTAATCAAATAACACAGTTTTTTTTCTCACTATGCACTGTGATACAGGATTTTTTTTATACTGCACACACCGACCCATTCTCTCACATGTGGGTCTACCAGCTTTCTCCATCGTGATTTCGAGCCACTAGAATTTTTTTTAGTATATATACGTCAAAAACACTGGCTCGTAAGACGTATGTATATGGCCGAAACAGTCAAAGGGTTAACCCTTTGACTGTCGCGGCTGTATATATACGTCTTAGGAGATATCGTGTTTGACGTATATATACTCAAATTCTAGCGGCTTCAAATCTAGCAGGAGAAAGCTGGTAGGCCCACATGCGAGAGAATGGGTCTGTGTGGCCAGTGTGCACCATATAAAAAAGATCCTGGAGCATGCAGTGCATAATGAGAAAAAAACTCCGTGTTATTTGATTAAAACGCTGACTGAGGTGCATTTTTGTATACTATTTATGGTTGTATTCTTGTTTTCTTTGTCTCATTTGATAGAATGGAAAACATTATAGAAATAGAAGTGATTTTTATTGGTTTTACTCTGAAAATGCCGACTTTGTGGTCTATTTTCGTATAGTATTTATGGTTGTATTCTCGTTTTCTTGGTCTCATTTGATAGAATGAAAAATATATTATAAAAATAGAGGTGATTTTGATTGATTTTACTATAAAAAGAACCTGGAAATGGAGCACAAAGTATGGGAAATGTTTGATTTTTGCAGACGTTCAAAAGTAAACAAATGATGTCGTTGTCCAATAAATGTCCAAATAGCCATTCTAATATGCAGTCATGAATGGGTTGATGTAATTTTTACAATTATTACAGTAGTCTGCATAATAGTAATCTTCTATTTCTTGTTTGAATAAAATTTCAAAATAAAAAGCAAGAGTAATATCAGAGGGGCCTGGAGATGTGACTGAAGAACAAAGAAAATGTTATTTTAGAGCCAGGAATGTCTGCATTGTTCATTCTGGTCCTTATTTTGAAATTGTCATATATTTTAATTTTCGTGAAATTGGCAAAATTGCAAATTTCTAACCATGTTATTGGGTAGTTGAAATCGGTAAATGGGCAGTTTCTTGTACTCAATCGATAGAAAAAATGGAGTTCTGAAGAAATAGCTATGAGTTTGGTTGACTGGAATAATGGAATTAGCCGAAAATAGGGCTCAAAGTGGGCGAAATCGCCGATTTGTAAATATCGCCGAGGTCGCTAACTTCGCGAGAGCGTAATTCCGTCAGTTTTCAATCATATTCGTTTTTTGGGGGTCTTTGCAATCGGAAAAAGATTATCTATTTTTCATGAGAAAAAATCATTTTTTTTTTTTTTAAATTTTGCGACACCAGGAGACACCTCAGGATTGGGGGTTGCGACAGTCAAAGGTCTAATGCATTGGCAATTTCACCCACTTTGAGCCCTATTTTCAGCAAATTCCATTGTCTTAGTCGACCAAACTCGAGATATTCTTCTAGTATTCCTTCTATTTTATCCATTGAATACAAGAAACTGCCCATTTACCTATTTTAATTACCAAATAAAGTGATTGGAAATCAGTAATTTGGCTCTTTTCACCCACAAAAAAATTGCCAATTTAAAGTGTCCAGTATAAAAAATGCAGACATTCCTGCCACTAAAAAAATTTTCTCTGTTCATTAATTATATTCCCAGGCCTATCCTATATTATGCTTGCTTTCAAGTTTGAATTTTTCGCACAAAAAATAGAAGATTTACTGCTATGCAGACCACTGCATTATTGTAATAATTGTATAAGCAATGTCAGTGCATTCCTGAACATGTATTAGACTGACCAGTTGGATGCATACTGGACAAGCGACATAATCTGAGTACTCTGGAATATTGGTAAAAATCAAACATTTCCAATTCTTTGAGCTCAATTTCAATCTCTTTTCAGTCTGAAACTAATCAATTATCTATTTCTGTAATGTATGTTCCTTTCTATCAAATGAAACCCAGAAACCGAGAATAAAGCCATGAAAACAATACGAAAATACACCGCAAAAAAATAGGTTTTAAACCAAAAAACAGGGTCACAATTTTTTTCATGCACAGCGTGGTGCAGGTTTTCTTTTATATGGCGCACTTACCACAAACGCATTCTCTCATACCTACGCCCAATTTACCACTCACAGCTTATCTGAGCGAGCTGAACTCGTGGTATAGTACTATGGCCATATAGTGACCCCAAAATCACAGCACTATGGCACAGATGGTCAACTGGTTAAGTTAAGTCCTGTTTCCAGTTATACAATTTGAACTGACTATGAAAGATTATGTGCTAGAGTTAAAATTATCACTAGAGCATTTTTTATTGAGATAAGATTTTCCTTGGATTTTTAACCCCAGAGGGTTTGCCACCCAGGATAACCCAAGAAAGTCAGTGTGTTATCGAGGACCGTTTCATTTCAATTGGGGTCCTCAAACATGTCCTCCAGGATGCGAGCCACACAATTCGACTAACACTCAGGTACCTATTTGCTGCTAGGTGAACATGACAGCAGGTGTAAGGAAACACGTGGAAATGTTTCCAACCCGCCAGGAATTGAACCCAGGCCCTCCGTGTGTGAAGCGAGAGCTTTAGCCACCAGGCAACTCAAATATTCATAATAAGTATAACAGAAACTGACATTTAGGTTAATGTGAACTCAGAATTTTCTTTGTCTGGTCTTGCTGACAGGCCTTACCTGTGCTGATAACTGCTCTCTTAACTCAGATATATACTGGTCCCTCTCCTCTACTCGAGCCGCCTGCTGACTCAACATTGCTCGAGCATCTTCTAGTACACTTTCTATTTCACTGATGTACATCATCTGAAAACCAAAATTTTCCTAATAAAATCAATCGGGCATAAATATTCACAACATTAAAAACCATGCCTCATCCCATTCCCACACGCTAGATAACAGGGATATCTTGCTACTCCTACTTACACTTTGGTCACACTTCACAGACATGCACATGCATATATATATATATACATACATCTAGGTTTTTCTCCTTTTTCTAAATAGCTCTTGTTCTTTTTTATTTCTTCTATTGTCCATGGGGAAGTGGAAAAGAATCTTTCCTCCGTAAGCCATGCGTGTCGTATGAGGCAACTAAAATGCCGGGAGCAATGGGCTAGTAACCCCTTCTCCTGTATACATTTACTAAAAAAGAGAAGAAGAAAAACTTTATAAAACTGGGATGCTTAAATGTGCGTGGATGTAGTGCGGATGACAAGAAACAGATGATTGCTGATGTTATGAATGAAAAGAAGTTGGATGTCCTGGCTCTAAGCGAAACAAAGCTGAAGGGGGTAGGAGAGTTTCAGTGGGGGGAAATAAATGGGATTAAATCTGGAGTATCTGAGAGAGTTAGAGCAAAGGAAGGGGTAGCAGTAATGTTAAATGATCAGTTATGTAAGGAGAAAAGAGAATATGAATGTGTAAATTCAAGAATTATGTGGATTAAAGTAAAGGTTGGATGCGAGAAGTGGGTCATAATAAGCGTGTATGCACCTGGAGAAGAGAGGAATGCAGAGGAGAGAGAGAGATTTTGGGAGATGTTAAGTGAATGTATAGGAGCCTTTGAACCAAGTGAGAGAGTAATTGTGGTAGGGGACCTGAATGCTAAAGTAGGAGAAACTTTTAGAGAGGGTGTGGTAGGTAAGTTTGGGGTGCCAGGTGTAAATGATAATGGGAGCCCTTTGATTGAACTTTGTATAGAAAGGGGTTTAGTTATAGGTAATACATATTTTAAGAAAAAGAGGATAAATAAGTATACAAGATATGATGTAGGGCGAAATGACAGTAGTTTGTTGGATTATGTATTGGTAGATAAAAGACTGCTGAGTAGACTTCAGGATGTACATGTTTATAAAGGGGCCACAGATATATCAGATCACTTTCTAGTTGTAGCTACACTGAGAGTAAAAGGTAGATGGGATACAAGGAGAATAGAAGCATCAGGGAAGAGAGAGGTGAAGGTTTATAAACTAAAAGAGGAGGCAGTTAGGGTAAGATATAAACAGCTATTGGAGGATAGATGGGCTAATGAGAGCATAGGCAATGGGGTCGAAGAGGTATGGGGTAGGATTAAAAATGTAGTGTTAGAGTGTTCAGCAGAAGTTTGTGGTTACAGGAAAGTGGGTGCAGGAGGGAAGAGGAGCGATTGGTGGAATGATGATGTAAAGAGAGTAGTAAGGGAGAAAAAGTTAGCATATGAGAAGTTTTTACAAAGTAGAAGTGATGCAAGGAGGGAAGAGTATATGGAGAAAAAGAGAGAGGTTAAGAGAGTGGTGAAGCAATGTAAAAACAGAGCAAATGAGAGAGTGGGTGAGATGTTATCAACAAATTTTGTTGAAAATAAGAAAAAGTTTAGGAGTGAGATTAACAAGTTAAGAAAGCCTAGAGAACAAATGGATTTGTCAGTTAAAAATAGGAGAGGAGAGTTATTAAATGGAGAGTTAGAGGTATTGGGAAGATGGAGGGAATATTTTGAGGAATTGTTAAATGTTGATGAAGATAGGGAAGCTGTGATTTCGTGTATAGGGCAAGGAGGAATAACATCTTGTAGGAGTGAGGAAGAGCCAGTTGTGAGTGTGGGGGAAGTTCGTGAGGCAGTAGGTAAAATGAAAGGGGGTAAGGCAGCCGGGATTGATGGGATAAAGATAGAAATGTTAAAAGCAGGTGGGGATATAGTTTTGGAGTGGTTGGTGCAATTATTTAATAAATGTATGGAAGAGGGTAAGGTACCTAGGGATTGGCAGAGAGCATGCATAGTTCCTTTGTATAAAGGCAAAGGGGATAAAAGAGAGTGCAAAAATTATAGGGGGATAAGTCTGTTGAGTGTACCTGGTAAAGTGAATGGTAGAGTTATAATTGAAAGAATTAAGAGTAAGACGGAGAATAGAATAGCAGATGAACAAGGAGGCTTTAGGAAAGGTAGGGGGTGTGTGGACCAGGTGTTTACAGTGAAACATATAAGTGAACAGTATTTAGATAAGGCTAAAGAGGTCTTTGTGGCATTTATGGATTTGGAAAAGGCGTATGACAGGGTGGATAGGGGGGCAATGTGGCAGATGTTGCAAGTGTATGGTGTAGGAGGTAGGTTACTGAAAGCAGTGAAGAGTTTTTACGAGGATAGTGAGGCTCAAGTTAGAGTATGTAGGAAAGAGGGAAATTTTTTCCCAGTAAAAGTAGGCCTTAGACAAGGATGTGTGATGTCACCGTGGTTGTTTAATATATTTATAGATGGGGTTGTAAGAGAAGTAAATGCGAGGGTCTTGGCAAGAGGCGTGGAGTTAAAAGATAAAGAATCACACACAAAGTGGGAGTTGTCACAGCTGCTCTTTGCTGATGACACTGTGCTCTTGGGAGATTCTGAAGAGAAGTTGCAGAGATTGGTGGATGAATTTGGTAGGGTGTGCAAAAGAAGAAAATTAAAGGTGAATACAGGAAAGAGTAAGGTTATGAGGATAACAAAAAGATTAGGTGATGAAAGATTGAATATCAGATTGGAGGGAGAGAGTATGGAGGAGGTGAACGTATTCAGATATTTGGGAGTGGACGTGTCAGCGGATGGGTCTATGAAAGATGAGGTGAATCATAGAATTGATGAGGGAAAAAGAGTGAGTGGTGCACTTAGGAGTCTGTGGAGACAAAGAACTTTGTCCTTGGAGGCAAAGAGGGGAATGTATGAGAGTATAGTTTTACCAACGCTCTTATATGGGTGTGAAGCGTGGGTGATGAATGTTGCAGCGAGGAGAAGGCTGGAGGCAGTGGAGATGTCATGTCTGAGGGCAATGTGTGGTGTGAATATAATGCAGAGAATTCGTAGTTTGGAAGTTAGGAGGAGGTGCGGGATTACCAAAACTGTTGTCCAGAGGGCTGAGGAAGGGTTGTTGAGGTGGTTCGGACATGTAGAGAGAATGGAGCGAAACAGAATGACTTCAAGAGTGTATCAGTCTGTAGTGGAAGGAAGGCGGGGTAGGGGTCGGCCTAGGAAAGGTTGGAGGGAGGGGGTAAAGGAGGTTTTGTGTGCGAGGGGCTTGGACTTTCAGCAGGCATGCGTGAGCGTGTTTGATAGGAGTGAATGGAGACAAATGGTTTTTAATACTTGACGTGCTGTTGGAGTGTGAGCAAATTAACATTTATGAAGGGGTTCAGGGAAACCGGCAGGCCGGACTTGAGTCCTGGAGATGGGAAGTACAGTGCCTGCACTCTGAAGGAGGGGTGTTAATGTTGCAGTTTAAAAACTGTAGTGTAAAGCACCCTTCTGGCAAGACAGTGATGGAGTGAATGATGGTGAAAGTTTTTCTTTTTCGGGCCACCCTGCCTTGGTGGGAATTGGCCAGTGTGATAATAAAAAAAATAAAAAAACATGCAAGGTTTCAGGTATGTCTTGCTACTTCTACTCACACTACACATACATGTACAACTGCATATACATATATATATACATATATACACACATACATACATACACACCCCTCTGGGTTTTCTCCTGTTTTCATTCTAGCTCTTGTGTTTGTTTATTTCCTCTTATCTCCATGGGGAAAGGGAACAGAATTCTTCCTCCGTAAGCCATGCGTGTGGTAAGAGGCAACTAAAATGCCAGGAGCAAGGGGCTAGTAACCTCTTCTCCTGTATATATTACTAAATGTAAAAGGAGAAACTTGTTTTTCCTTTTGGGTCACCCCACCTCGGTGGGATACGGCCAGTGTTGAAAGAAAAAAAGATATGCACATATGTGTATGAATGTATTTTTTTTTTTAACAAGTCGGCCGTCTCCCACCGAGGCAGGGTGACCCAAAAAGAAAGAAACTCCCCAAAAAGAAAATATTTTCATCATCATTCAACACTTTCACCTCGGAAATATAAACACAAATGCAGTATAATGTGATCCTTTAGTGACAACGTTTCACCCACACAGTGGGCCTTTTCAAGTCACACACAGATCTACCTGGGGTTGGAAGGTACGAGAGTATTTATAGTCATGTTCAGAATGTTGAGGTCAGGTGGAGAATGCTGCATCTGATGATCTACCGGGTGGGGTTATAGAGTCTTGGGTAGCTTGGCAGGGGTATTGGACAAGTTGTGAGTAGACCTTCTGCAGTGTTCTATGTTCTAATGTGGGATAGCGATGAAGAAGTTTCTTGGTGAGTGGTTCAGCTATGTTATAGAAGCCATTGTTCTGGTTGAAATTGTTGGTTGTAGAGATGAGCGATGATTCCAGGATTCTTCTGTATTGAGTGTTGTCTTCTGTGGCTATAAGTCTTGAGTTTCTGAGATTAATTAAATGGTTGTGTGAATTGCGATGTTGTACACAGGCATTCCTTGTATCGTCAGTCCTGCTTGCATATTGGTGTTCTGAAATACGTGTTTGGAGGTCTCTTGATGTTTCACCTCACTCACACATAATCACTTTTTGCAGAGGTGCCAAGAATACAACAGTTTAGAAGTATATACGAATAAAAATACACAACATATCCCTCCAAACTGCCAATATCCCAAACCCCTCCTTTAAAGTGCAGGCATTGTACTTCCCATTTCCAGGACTCAAGTCCGGCTATATGAAATAACCGGTTTCCCTGAATCCATTCACTAAATATTACCCTGCTCACACTCCAACAGCTCGTCAGGTCCCAAATACCATTCATCTCCATTCACTCCTATCTAACACGCTGATGCACGCATGCCGGAAGTCCAATCCCCTCGCCCACAAAACCTCCTTTACCCTTCCCTCCAACCCTTTCGAGGACAAAACCTACCCCGCCTTCATTCCCCTAAAGAGTCATACGCTCTCCATGTCATTCTACTTTGATCCATTCTCTCTAAACGACCAAACCACCTCAACAACCCCATTTCAACCCTCTGACTAATACTTATAACTCCACACCTTCTCCTAATTTTCAGCATAATATTTACACCATACATTGCCCTTAGACAGGACATCTCCACTGCCTCCGCGCTGCAGCATTTACAACCCAAGCTTCACACCCATATAAGAGTGTTGGTACTACTATACTTTCATACATTCCCTTCTTTGCCTCCATAGATAAAATTTTTTGCCTCTACATACACCTCAATGCACAGCTCACATTTTTTCCTTAATCAATTCTATGATTAACCTCATCCTTCATAAATCCATCCACTGACACGTCAACTCCCAAATATTTGAAAACATTCACTTCTTCCATACTACTAGTCCCCAATTTGATATCAAATTTTTCTTTATCTAAATCATTTGATACTCTCATCACCTTACTCTTTTCTATGTTCACTTTCAACTTTCTACCTTTACACACACTCCCAAATTTATCCACTAACCTTTGCAATTTTTCTTTAGAATCTCCCATCACAGCATCATCAGCAAAAAGTAACTCACTTCCCATTTCGTATTTAATTCCCAATAATTTAATCCCACCCCTCTCCCGAGCACCCTAGCATTTACATCTTTTACAAACCCATCTATAAATATATTAAACCACCATGGTGACATTACACATCCCTGTCTAAGATCTACTTTTACCGGGAAGTAGTCTCCCCCTCTTCTACACACCGTAACCTGAGCCTCACTATCCTCATAAAAGCTCTTTACAGCATTTAGCAACTTACCACCTATTCCATATACTTAAAACATCTGCCACATTGCTACCCTACCCACTACCAAATGCCTTTTCTAAATTCATAAATGCAATAAAAACTTCCCTAACTTTATCTAAATACTGGTCACATATATGCTTCAATGTAAACACTTGATCTACACCTCCCCTACCCACTCTAAAACCTCCTTGCTCATCCGCAATTCTACATTCTGTCTTGCCTCTAATTCTTTCAATAATAACCCTACCGTACACTTTTCCTGGTATACTCAGTAAACTTATTCCTCCAGAATTTTTACAATCTCTTTTGTCCCCCTTCCCTTTATATAAAGGGACTATACACGCTCTCCGCCAATCCCTAGGTACCTTCCTCTCTTTCATACATTTATTGAACAAAAATACCAACCACTCCAACACTATGTCCCCCCTGCTTTTAACATTTCTGTCATGATCCCATCAGTTCCAGCTGCTTTACCCCCTTTCATTCTACGTAATGCCTCACGCACCTCCCCCACACTCGCATCCTGCTCTTCTTCACTCCCAAAAGATGATATACCTCCCTGGCCAGTGCATGAAATTACCGCCTCCCTTTCTTCGTCGACATTTAAAAGTTCCTCAAAGTATTCTCGCCATCTACCGAAAACCTCCATCTCCCCATCTACTAACTCCCCTACTCTTTTTTTAACTGACAAATCCATTTGTTCCCTTGGCTTTCTTAACTTGTTTAACTCACTCCAAAATTTTTTCTTATTTTCATTAAAATTCCTTGACAGTCCCTCTCCCACTATCATCCGCTCTCCTTCTGCACACTCTTACCACTCTCTTCACCTTTCTTTTACTCTCCATATACTCTACTCTTCTTATAACACTTATGGTTTGTAAATACCTCTCATCAGCTTCCCTTTTCTCTTTTATCACACCTTTTACTTCATCATTCCACCAATCACTCCTCTTTCCTCCTGCACCCACCCTCCTATAACCACAAACTTCTGCCCCACATTCTAATACTGCATTTTTAAAAATATTTCAACCCTCTTCAACCCCCCCTCTACTACTCATACCTGCACCAGCCCACCTTTCTGCCAATAGTTGCTTATACAGTGGACCCTTAACCAGCGATGGCATCGATTAACGATAAATCTGACTAGCGATACATTTTAACGCAAAAATTTTGCCTCGACTATCGCTTAAAAACCCGACCAGCGCTATTCGTTCCGTACCATACGCGTCCACTTTGGCCTGAGCGCGACTCACTTGTCCCTTCGGTGCCAGTGTTCACAAGCCAGCCAGCCACCACGGTCGCTTCCAAACATACAACAACTGGAACATTTCATATTATCACAGCCTTTGTAGTGATTGCACCTGCAAAATAAGTCACCATAGGCCCCAAGAAAGCTTCTAATGCCAACCCTACAGCAAAAAGGGTGAGAATTACTCTGGAGATGAAGAAAGAGATCATTGCTAAGTATGAAAGTGGAGTGCGTGTCTCTGAGCTGGTCAGGTTGTATAATAAACCCCCATCAACCATCGCTACTATTGTGGGTAAGAAAATGTCAATCAAGGAAGCTGTTCTTGCCAAAGGTGCAGCTGCTGCTGCACCACAGTCAGCTGTTGTTGTTGCTGCACCACCATCAGCTGTATTACTTGAAGATGTGGAGAATGTGTTGTTGGTGTGGCTTAACGTGAAACAATTACCGAGAAACGATTAACCCCGAAGGGTTAGCCACCCAGGATAACCCAAGAAAGTCAGTGCATCATCGAGGACTGTCTAACTTATTTCCATTGGGGGTCCTTAATCTTGTCCCCCAGGATGCAAACCACAACAGTTGACTAACACCCAGGTGAACAGGAAAAAATGCCTGGAACTAGTGCTCATATTGATGAGGTTAGTGGGGAGGATGTGGAAGAGTTGGTGGAGGAGGACAATGAAGAACAAACCACTGATAAGCTGCTAGATCACCTTCAACAGTAAGAGGCCACACCTGAGGAAACTGCTCCGGAGGAGGGGAGAGAGAAATTGACGAAGTTGCCTACTTCAAAGATTAAGGAAATGTGTGCAATGTGGCTTAAAGTGCAAACCTTTTTTTGATGAAAATCACCCTCACACAGCTATTGCAAGCCGTGCTGGTGACTATTACACTGACAATGTTGTGAAACACTTTAGGATAAAGGAACGAGAGGTACAGGCCTCTATGGACAGATATGTTGTGCAACAGAAGTCCAGTGACTCTGAAGCTGGTCCTAGTGGCATTAAAAGAACAAGGGAAGTAACCCCAGAAAAAGACTTGCTGCCTCAAGTGCTAATGGAAGGGGATTCCCCTTCTAAACACTAACACCTCTCCCCTCCTCCCATCCCATCAATCATCACCAGATCTTCAATAAAGGTAAGTGTCATGTAACTGTGCATGTAATCTTCAGTTTGTGTTTATTAAAATTAATATTTCACGTGGTAAAATTTTTTTTTTTTCAATACTTTTGGGTGTCTTGCACGGATTAATTTCATTTCCATTATTTCTTGCGGGGAAAATTAACTTGACTAACGATAATTTTGACTAACGAAGAGCTCTCAGGAACGGATTAATATCGCTGGTTGAGGGTCCACTGTATTTCACCCGAACTTCCTCCTCCCTTAGTTTATACACTTTCACCTCCCTCTTCTTGTTGCCATTGTCCTCTTATCCCAACTATCTCTTACTCTAACTGTAGCTACAACTAGATAATGATCCAATATAACAGTTGCCCCTCTATAAACATGTACATCCTGGAGCCTACCCATCAACCTTTTATCCACCAATACATAATCTAACAAACTACTTTCATTACTTGCTACATCATACCTTGTATATTTATTTATCCTTTTTTTCATAAAATATGTATTACTTATTACCATCCTCTTCCTACACACAGCTCAATTAAAGGCTCACCATTTTCATTTACCCATGGCACCCCAAATTTACCTACTACTCCCTCCACAACATTTTTTTTCCCACTTTAGCATTAAAATCCCCAACCACAAGTACTCTCACACTTGGTTCAAAACTCCCCAAGCAATTATTCAACATTTCCCAAAATCTCTCTCTCTCCTCTATCCAGTGGACCCTCGACCAGCGATATTAATCCGTTCCCGAAAGCTCATCGTTAATCGAAATTATCATTAGTCGAGTTAATTTTCCCCATAAGAAATATCTCCTGCTATCTGTTTTTCGTTTATCCACACCAATAAGTCTCTCAACATCTTCTATCACTTGCGATCTCAGTTTTGAAAACATAGTTGCACCTTTAACAAGAACAGCTTCCTTGATTGCCGTTTTCTTGGCCACAATAGTAGCGACGGTTGATTGGGGTTTTGTGTACAACTTGGTCAGCTCGGAGACACGCACTCCACTTTCATACTTAGCAATGGTCTCTTTCTTCATATCCATAATTCTCACCCTGTTTGCTGTAGAGTTGGCACTAGAAGCTTTCTTGGGGCCCATGGCAACTTATTTTGCAGGTGCAATCACTAAAAGGCTGTGATAATATGAAATGTTCCGATTGATGATTAGAAGCGACCGCGGTGACTGGCTGGCTTGTAAACACTGGCCAGAAGTGGACGCGTCTCAGACGGAACGAATAGTGTTGGTTGAGTTTTTTAGCGCTAGTCGAGGCAAAATTTTTGCGTTAAAATGTATCGCTGGTCGCATTTATCGTTAATCGATGCCATCGTTGGTTGAGGGTCCACTGTACTTCTCTCTTTCCCAGATGCATATACACTTACTATAACCCACTTCTCACATCCAACCTTTATTTTACTCCACAATCCTTGAATTAATACATTTATAGTCCCTCTTTTCCTGCCATAGCTTATCCTTCAACATTATTGCTACTCCTCCTTTAGCTCTAACTCTACTAGAAACCCCTGACCTAATCCCATTTATTCCTCTCCACTGAAACTCACCCACCCCCTTCAGCTTTGTTTCACTTAAAGCCAGGATATTCAGCTTCTTCTCATTCATAACATCCACAATCATCTCTTTCTTATCATTCGCACAACATCCACGCACATTCAGACTTTCCACTTTGACAATTTTCTTCTTCTTATTCTTTTTAGTAATTATTACAGGAAAAGGGACTACTAGCCCATTGTTCCCAGCATTTTAGTTGACTTTTACAACACGCATGACTTAAAGGGGAAAGATTCTTATTCCACTTCCCCATGGATATGAAAGGAAAAGTAATTAGAACAAGACCTAAGATAAAATCAAAGAAAACTCAGATGAGTGTGTATAAATAAACATGTACATGCATGTTTAGTATGACCTAAGTGTAAGTAGAAGTAGCAAGAAGTACCTGTAATCTTGCATATTTATTAGACAGACAAAAGACACCAGCAATGCTACCATCATGTAAAACAATTACAGACTTTCGTTTTACACTCGCTTGGCAGAAAGGTAGTACCTCCCTGGGTGGCTGCTGTCTACCAACCTACTACACACGTATGTACTATTAATAATAATAATATTATTAAACTATAATATAATATAGTGCTTACTCATTACTTCCTTTAAAATATCTGTAGTCTTTATGTAGAGTGAGAGGCGAGTAAACATGATTAAATGAATAAACGAGAGAGAGAATGAGTGTAGAAGGTTCGCGAGTTTTGTAAACAAACTAGTTGCTGCTGCTGCTGCTGCTGTTGTTGTTAGCAGCCCAGACACGAATGGTTTTTGTTCACTCTGTCAAGCCGACTGGAAAAACATCTCATATTTATGTTAATTTATATGTTACATAGCATGTTTATTACATAATTTTGAAAAAATCATAGATAGATTAAGCAAAATGTCTATATTAACGTTTTACACACATTTAATGCACCACAGTGTGATTATTGTATTATTATTATTAATATGGCATCTTCAAGACCAATAACACACTCTTAATGATTTTAATGTGTACCTGCACACCAGCACTGGTGCAAAATGTGGAGTTCAAAGTAGTTAGGTTCATATTTTATTCTTTCTAGAGTGTATATCAGGATTTATGTTATTTATATTGTTTATTATGTCATATTAGATGAATTGTGACAGATAAATAAGCTGTATAGTGATTTTTTTTTTTTTTTTTTTTTTTTCAACAAGTCGGCCGTCTCCCACCGAGGCAGGGTGATATTAGCATCATATTGAAGATGTGACAACTCTGCTTTGCATGTAATGCCTGTTGGTTCATGAGTGGCTCTGAGACAGACAAGCAGACAAAGACAGACACACAGGTAGACAAAGACACAGGAAGACAAAGACAGACACAGACAGATATACAGGCAGACAGATACAGATTTGTGCACAACAATGAAAACAGAATTTGAGAGTAAGAGCCTTTCTTGCCTTCTTGCCACAATCTCCAGTGCAAAATTCATACTTCCTCTTAGGGACCATGGTAAAATTTACTGTCCAGTTAGTACAGTTCATACAGTATGATGCTGCTGATAGGGCAGGGTAACTCAAACTGATGCTGCCTGCATGGCGCATTGCCGCCGCGAGGATCGTCAAATATTGTACAGTGGTACGTATCAGCCAGCCCAGCCCAGCTGCTAGATGTACGGTCATAAGTCGAGTGGACGTTTGTCGAGCAGGTCATAAGTCGAGTGGACGTTTGTCGAGCAGGTCATAAGTCGGATGGTAGGTGTATATATTTATATTTTTTTTTTCTGTGTACACATTTGCTTCTTTGTAGACAAGTCAACACTCATTTCTATTATTGTTTGTCCTTCAACGATTCAGGGATTCACCTCGTTTCATAGACTTCATCACAAGCTTAGCTCTGAGCCTGAGACTACAAATAGAAAATTACAACAGCATCTCCAAATTTGCCACATTTCATACAATGCTATTTTTTAAAGCTGGTTAGAGATTACCTAAACATTTATCACTTTAAAGATTTCTTAAATTTAAATAACTTTAGAGCCAATTTCTCTAAAAATCTGCAGGACAGTTCCAAGCACTCGAGATCACCCCCATCACAATCATAAACTCATAGTTAGTTACAAGTTAGTAAATTTTGTCTAGTAATGACTCTGCTAACAAATAATTTAACATTTATAAAACTTGCCTGCTTAGTAGAATTCTGCTCACTTATCTCCAGCTGCTTTTCCAATTTTAAACACTCTTCTTCTTTCGTAATGAATGTTTCAGCTGCTTCTACAAGCATCTCTTTTAGTCCCTGAAATTTTTAAGAAAATATGGTAAATTTAAGATCAGAAAATATTAAATATTTTTAATGCTACCAGCAGAACACAAAAGGCAACAATTCAGGTCAGTGGTCACGTGTGGTCATACCTGCCAAAGCTCTTGGGAGTTAGCATGGGCTGTTACTAAGCATCATGGCTTGTTGTAGTGTTTTAGAATCTCAGGTTCAAGTGTTGAAGAAGGAGATTCTCCTTCTTCAGGAGGCAAATCGGAGGCTGAAGCTTTGCATAGATGAGTTTGGGAGTGTGAGGAGGATTTAGCTGGTAAGGAAAGAATGGTCACCAGCAGTGAAAGTGGCAGCCACTTTAAGTGGGAAGTGGTTCACAGTTCAGGAAGATGAGGAGAGTTAATAGAGAAGGTGTGAAAGTAGCAAATCGATTCTCTGTTCTCCAAGACGAGTGTACTTCAGTGGTTAGTGAGGTTGAAGGTACCACTGACTCCCCTGCTAATCAAGGTAAGAATATTTTAATAGTAGGCAATTCTCTGGTAAGATATATGGACCGAGCATTATGTAACACACAGAAAGGTCAGACAGTGTGCCTTCCTGGAGCTGGTGACAGTCAGCAGGTTGGATAATATGGCAGGTAATGGGAACAAGCCCATTATCTGCCCATTATCTTAGCACAGGTCAGCCATAGAAGTAGTTAGGTCTAAGGGAGGGATCCCAGTCATATGTAGCATCTTGCCTAGAAAGGGAGTGGGAAATGAATGGATGTCTAGGGCAATTGGTATAAATTGCTGGCTAGACAGGTACTGCAAGGAACTTGCAATCCCATTCATTGATAACTGGGACCTATTCTTTGGCAAACATGATGTGTATGCAAGGGATGGGGTTCATCTCTCTGGGGATGGAGTGGTTGCATTAGCCAATTCGATTGAGAGGGTAACTGATGACTTGTCTAGGAATTTAAACTGATAGATTATAGAGGAACGGGTGTTTGTGGTAAACAATCAGGCTGCAGCATTAGGATTAAAATCAGCAGTTATTACCAGGATACCTCAGGGATATGTATAAAAAAGGACAATATTCAAAATAAACTTGCCATAGAACAAACAGAGAGAGAGTAGAGGGCAACAAGAGGCTAGCTCCCTTAAGGTTTACTATACAAATAGTAGGAGTCTAAGAAATAAGATAGATGAGTTAAGATTACTTGCAAGTGTAGGTAATATAGACATTATTGGTATAACAGACCTGGTTCAACCTGAAAGATAGAGAAATGCCTTCTGAATGCAACATGCAGTTATAAACTATTCCACACTGATAGGGTCAACAAGAAGGGTGGTGGAGTGGCGATATCAGAAAATTTAAATTGTTGTCTTAGACATGATATAAGATTAGAAACATTGAACACAGAATCTGTTTGGCTACAGTTTCTCGAGGGACATGACAAAATAATTCTGGGTGTGATTTATAGGTGCCCAAACCTTGATAGGGAGTGCAATAAGCTGTTATGGGATGAAATTCAAAAGGCATCTAGATATGAAAATATTGTGATAATGGGAGATTTCAAATTCAGACAAATTGATTGGAACAATATGACAGGAAATCTTGAGTCTAGTGAATTTCTTGATACGGTTCAGGATTGCTTTTTAGAACAGGTTGTGACAGAACCAACTAGAGGAAACAATCTGCTTGACTTGGTTCTTGCCAACAAAGATTCACTAATTAATAATCTTCAGGCTTATGATAAGCTTGGGGAAAGTGATCATAAATCACTCGGTTTCAATATAGTATCATGGAATTACCCAGATAACTGCAATCAAATCTGTCCCAGATTTTTGCTTGGCCGACTTCATGGGACTGAAAAATTACCTGGGTGGGATAAATTGGGATGTCCTGACTATGGGTCAGGTAGGTGATCTTGGTTGCCAATATGACATTTTTCAGAGCATAGTTCTAGTTGCCCAGACAACTTTTGTTCCAAGTAGGGAAATTAGATCTAATAAAAATGATCCCAAATGGATGAACAATAGATTAAAACATCTCACTGGTCAAAAGAGAGGCATATATAGGTGTATCAAAAGAGGGGATGGGCAGTTAAGAAATCAATATATTCAATTAAAGAGAAATAAAGAAAGGAATAAGAAAAGCAAAAAGGGATTATGAGGCTAAGGTTACAAGAGATTCAAAGAATAACCCAAAAGGGTTCTTTCAGGTATACAGAAGTAAGATTAGGGACAAGATTGGCCCACTTAAGAGTAACTCTGGTCAGATCAACAGTGATAAGGATGAGTGTGAAATTCTCAATACCTACTTCCTCTCAGTTTTCACCCAGGAAAATACTAGATTATTATTTATTTTTTTATTATCACACTGGCCGATTCCCACCAAGGCAGGGTGGCCCGAAAAAGAAAAACTTTCATCATCATTCACTCCATCACTGTCTTGCCAGAAAGGTGCTTTACACTATAGTTTTTAAACTGCAACATTAACACCCCTTATTCCTGAAATAATAGATTACGTAGAACAGGATGATACACTATGCACAATTGCGGTAACTAGTGACATGGTCCTCAGACAAATAGAGAAACTAAAACCTAACTCCCCAGGTCCTGATGAACTGTTTGCAAGGGTGTTAAAGGAATGTAAAGAGGCACTTAGCATACCTTTGGCTAATCTTTTTAACATATCACTACAAACTGGCATACTGCCTGATAAGTGGAAAATGGCGAATGTAATACCTATTTACATGGCAGGTGACAGGTCCTAGGCTTCGAACTAGACTAATAAGCCTTACCTTCATAGTGGGAAAATTTATGGAATCAATAATTGCCGAAGCAATTCGTAGCCATCTTGATAGGCACAGATTCATTAACCCTTTGACTGTTTCCAACGTATAAATACGTCTTACGAGCCAATGTTTCTGACGTATTTATACGCATAAATTCTAGCAGCTTCAAATCAAGCAGGAGAAAGCTGCTAGGCCCACATGTGAGAGAATGGGTCTCCATGGTCAGTGTGCACCATATAAAAAAAATCGGGGAGCCAGTGGTGCATTGTGGGAATGCCATTTCAGTTGTCATTTTTCAGCATGTCTATTATTATTATTATTATAATCAAAAAGAAGCGCTAAGCCACAAGGGCTATACAGCGCTGCAGGGTAGGGAAGGAAGCAAGGGAATTGGATGGCAGAAGGGAGGGGGGATGATCAGCAGGTTACAGAAAACAGCGGGGCAGGGGATAGTACGGGGGTAGAGGGTAGCAAGAGATACAAGTAGAAAGGGCTGAACGTATCAAAATTTGTGGAGTAAGTCAGTCGTTGTCAAAAAGTCAATGAGAGAGTCCGGATGAAAGGTGGGTCCATCAGCGAGAAGGGAAGGTAAAGAGAGAGCAGCGGGGCGAAGACGACGACAGAGGTAAATTCTGCGTGCTCGTTGATAAAGTGGGCAGTCCAACAGAATGTGGCTGACTGATAATGGAGCTTGGCAATTCTCACAGAGAGGAGCAAGACGCCTCTCCATGAGATATCCATGAGTAAGACGAGTATGGCCAATGCGAAGACGGGAGAGAGTAGTCTCCCAACCTCGACACTGGTGATAAGAAGACGGCCAGTAACCTATACTCGGTTTAATAGACTGAAGTTTGTTGCCGAGCATAGTAGACCAACGTTGTTGCCAACGGGTGTGAAGGTGGGAAGATATTACAGCAAAATAGTCCGTACATGGAATACCTCTATAAGAAACTGGTAGGTCATGTACTGCTGACCGCGCAGCAGTGTCTGCCTGTTCATTGCCCTGTACGTCAACATGACCAGGGACCCAACAAAAAACAATATCTTTATGCTTAGTAAAGATGCGGCGTAGCCAAAGTTGGATACGGAGGACTAAGGGGTGAGGTGTATCAAATTTTTGTATAGCCTGTAAAGCACTAAGGGAGTCTGAGACAACCACAAATGATGACACAGGCATAGATGCAATACGGATAAGTGCTGTAAGGATGGCATATAATTCAGCAGTAAAAATACTAGCTGAAGATAGTAAATGCCCTTGTACGACGCTGTACGGAAACACTGCTGCGAATCCTACGCCGTCAGAAGACCTAGAGCCATCTGTGTACACAGCAATGGCATGAGAATGAGAGTGAAAGTGGTCAAGAAAAAGAGAGCGGGAAGCGACCGTAGACAGTTGGGCTTTCGAGCAAGGGAGGGAGAAAGAACAGACTCGAACAGCTGGAACTTCCCAGGGGGGTAGGGAAAAGTGAGATGCTACATGTACATAGAAAGGTGGTAGTTGAAGAGAAGACAAGAGCGAATGAAGGCGAAGAGAGAAGGGACGGAGTAAGCAGGGGCGGCGAACAAATAAAGAATGTCTACTAATATCAGTGACCATTCTATAAATGGAAGGATTGCGGAGATCATGAGAGCGTACATAGTAGCGCAAGCAATGGGCATCACGGCGATCGGATAAGGATGGAACGTTCGCTTCTGCATAGAGGCTTTCGACAGGGGAAGAGCGAAAAGCACCAAGGCATAAACGTAATCCTTGGTGATGAATGGGGTTAAGGCTAGAGAGAGTAGCAGGAGATGCCGCTGAATAGATCTGGTCACCATAATCAAGTTTCGATAAAATAAGGGTGGAATGTAGGTGAAGGAGGGTTCGACGATCAGCTCCCCACGAAAGATGAGCAAGGGTTTTAAGAAGGTTCAGCCGGCTGTGACAAGTTGCCTTCAGAGAGGTAATGTGAGGTTTCCAGGATAACCTACGATCAAAGAGGAGGCCCAGAAACTTGACTGTATCACGTTCAGGGATACGTGAGCCATAGAGGTACAAAGGATGATCAGAGATGACAGAGCGTCTAGTGAAAGTGATTTGGTGGGTTTTAGTGCTGGAAAATTTAAACCCATGTGTGGTGGCCCAATTGGAAACACGGTCGACTGCATGCTGGAGAGAAACTGTAAGGAGGTGACAGTCAGCGCCTGCACAGGCAATAGCGAAGTCATCAACATAGAGTGATGACCAAATATTTGATGGAAGACTAGAGGCCAAATCATTAATAGCAAGGAGAAAAAGTGTTGTGCTCAGAACACATCCCTGGGGGACACCTTCAGCTTGGATAAAGTCCGGGGAGAGCACATTATTAACCCGAACACGGAAATGCCTGTCAGTTAAAAAGTTCTTAAGGAAGGATGGTAGATTGCCTCGAAGGCCTAAGGAGTGGGCTTGGGCTAAAATATTATACCTCCAAGTTGTGTCATATGCCTTCTCAAGATCAAAAAATATGGCAATAACTGAGTGGTTATTCGCAAAGGCATTACGAACATACGTATCCAAGCGCAGTAAGGGGTCTATGGTAGAACGTCCCTTACGAAAGCCATATTGACGAGTGGAGAGACTGTTGTGTGTCTCTAAATACCACACTAAACGTCTATTTACTAGACGTTCCATTACTTTGCAAACTGCACTGGTAAGAGCAATGGGACGATAGTGGGAGGTTTCATGTCCCGTAGTGCCTGGTTTGCGGAAAGGGAGAACAATGGCGGATTTCCACAGCTGTGGAAGAACTCCTTGTGACCAAATAAGATTGTAAAGGCGTAATAGGACTGCAAGGGCTGACTGATGTAAATGTTGTAGCATACGAATATGAATGTCGTCGGGCCCAGCTGCCGATGATCGACAAGCTGAGAGTGTTGCCTCCAGTTCTTGAAGTGTAAAAGGCACATTATACTGTTCTTCTCTGAGAGAAGAAAAGTCCAAGGGTGCTAACTCTCTGGCAGACTTTGAGGAAAGAAATGAGGGGCATAGATGGAGTCCCTGAGAAATACGGACCAGATGATTGCCAATTTCATTGGCAACATCTAGTGGGTTTGCTATATCAACACCGGCAACCCGCAGAACAGGAGCCGGGTCAGGAGAATATTTACCACTCAGTTTTCGTACTTTTTTCCAGACTGCACTCATAGAGGAAGCAGAGGTGATGGTGGAGACATAATCTCGCCAGCAAGTGCGTTTAGCGTCACGGATGACACGGCGAGCGATCGCACGCTTCTGTTTAAAATCAAGGAGTCGCTCTGTGGTTCTATTGTACCGGTACCTGCCCCATGCAGCGCGTTTCAAACGTACTGCACGAGCACAAGCAGGAGACCACCAAGGCACGCATTTCTGAGAATGCCTGCTCGAAGTTTGGGGTATAGAATGAGAAGCTGCGGTGAAAACGGAGGATGAGAAGAGGTGTAAAAGCTCATCGATGGAGGACGAAGAAGGAACCTCTTTAAAAACAGTCAGGTGTGAGTAAAGGTTCCAATTTGCCCGATTAAATTGCCAGCGTGGGGTGCGAAGAGGTGGCGAATATGAAGGGGAAGTAAGAATGATTGGGAAATGATCACTGTCATGTAAGTCCGGGAGAACAGACCAAGTAAAGTCTAATGCGGCGGAGGAAGAGCAAACTGAGAGATCGATGCAAGAGAGAGTATGAGTCCGAGGATCAAAATGGGTGTGAGTACCTGTATTTAAAACATGGAGGGGGTGGGTGGCAAGAAAAGCCTCTAACTGAATTCCACGGGAATCACAGTGAGACCCTCCCCAGAGGAAATGGTGGGCATTAAAATCACCAAGTAACAGAATTGGTGGCGGTAATGACGAAACAAGGAAGGCAAAATCCGGAATAGATAATGCCCGAGAAGGAGAGAGATATAAAGAACAGAGCGTATACCACCTATGTAAGTGGATACGGGCTGCTGTGTAATGCAGCGAAGTATGAACAAATAGCTGATGGTACGGAATATCAGTGCGGAGAAGAAGGGCACTTTCATTAAAGGTCCCATCAGGAAAAGGATCTGAAGAATACAATAAATTATAGCCTGAGATGTGAGAAATAACAGCAGAGTGTAATTTTGGTTCCTGTAAGCAAACACCAACAGGGGCAAACTGGGAGAGTAACATCTGAAGCTCACCCCGATTACCCCTGAGGCCGCGTATATTCCACTGTAAAAAGGCCATGAATGGCAATGATAAAGATACTTGAAATCCGCAGGTAAGGGTTCCTACGGACTAGGAGGGTTAGAAAAGTCCACATGCGGAGGCAGTGGAAAATGTTCAAGCAGCGAAGGAACGGTGCGCTGTGAAGAAAGGAGTTGCGCAGATGGAGCAGAGGAGAGAGAAAGAGCGGAAGGTGGATCAGTGTCCATTGATGGTTTGGTCTCTGCAATATATTCAGAGATTGCTTCAAGTGTTTCAGAATTCAGAGATGTTGTATGGGAGACAATATTGGGAATGGTAGGGGGAGGATGAGTAAAGATTGGAACTGTATTGGACTGTACCAAGGTAGGGGGGGGCGAAAGGGTGGAGGGAACTGGAGAAGCGTGGCAGGGGACAGAAGAGACAGGAACCTGGGAGGTAGCAGAAGAGGAAGAAACTTGGGAGGGAACAGGGGAGGAAGGTACATTACGAGGAGGAGGGTGAACCTCTGCACTTGTAACTGAGCCAGTGAGAGGGGAAGAACTAGGGACAGAGACAGGGAGGGTAAAATGAGGAGGTGGAAGATGGGTAGGAGGTGTTACCGGACCTTTTTTTGACTTTTGAGAAGTAGAGGGACGATTGGGAAGAGGTGTCGTACGAGGTCTCGTCGATACTGAGGCTTGTAAGAGAGAACTCGAAGAAGCGAGATTAGACTGAGGCGTTGAAGTAGGGACGTCTGAGCCGAGGACAGCAAAAGGATTAGATACAGGAGTGATTATGGGAGAGGTAACCACAGAGGTGGGTGTAGAAGATGGGATACCAGAAGTGGGGGGACGTTTTGAAACACGGGAATAAGAAACACGTGGGAGTCTCCCTTGGAGGCGGAGATGAGAAACTGCCATGGCATAAGGGAGACCTTCTGTCTCTTTGAGGTAACGGATTTCCCGCTCGTTTAAATAGACCTGACAACGGCGAGAGTACGAAGGGTGAGCCTCATGACAGTTAAGGCAAGAGGGAGATCGATTGCAAGACGTATTAGAATGGTCATCGGCACCACAGACTGGGCATTCGGCGATAGATCTGCAATATTTCGCTGGATGGCCAAATCGCCAGCAATTTCTACACTGTTGTGGTGTAGGGATCACCTTTCGAACTTGTAACCGATGTCCTGCTATATAAACTGAGGATGGGAGTTCTCGGCTGTCAAAAGTTAAACGAGCCACATTGCTAGGGTATCGTCTCCGCCCACGGGCAGGAAGAACGTAAGTGTCTACCTTGAGGATTGGGAGATCTTGGAGTTCCAGCTGTTCTAGAATGTCGGTGCCACATGTCTGGAAATTTTGTTGAACTATGGTATGGGGCAGAATAACGGTACCACTACAAGAATTGAGGGAATGATGTTTTTCAAGGGTGACAGGAACAGTATCTATATGGGAAAGACGAGAGAGCTCACGAGCCTGGGTAGCATTCTGTACGGTAATGATGCGCGTACCGCTCTTAAGAGCATGAAAAGAAATATCTTTACCAACATGGCGTAGGAGTGCCTTGCCAATACTATGGTCAGAAAGATAGGCAGTAGAGGAAGTTGGTCGTAAAGTGAAGAATTTAGTCCACTGTTCAGTCTGAAACTGAGCGTGGAAAGGTAGTGAAGGACGTGTCGATCTTTTCTGAGAAGAACGAGAAGGTGAAGGTGGAGAAGTATCATCAGCAGGTAATTGTCGTTGACGTTTAGGCGTGGGACCAGAGTTGGTCCGACGTGGAACGGGTCGGCGATTTGAAAATTGCCGCACCGTAGAGGGAGAGGCCGGAAGCATAGTCAGAGGAGAGCGAAGGTCTGGTAAATCGAAGGAGTCAGTCGAGGCCTCAGTACCTGAAGCAGGTGAGGAAACAGCACCGGCAATAGGTACAGAGGCATGAGGAATGTCTGAAGAGTGGTCCAAAGACGAGGCGGGGTCAGAACGGGGTGCGGTATCAAGAAGGGGCCCGGGGGTACCAGGTTCATGGACTAGGGCTGCCATGGTTAGGTTACTTCTTTCTTTTTGTTTTTAAGAAAAAAAAAGAAAGAAGAAAAGAAAATAAAAATAAAAAAAAGAAAAAAAAAGGGGGGACCGGGGAGGGATAGTTCCTAGGAGGAATGAAAGGGCCAGAAATCTCCCTCCGCGCCCAAGAGGACTCGACACCGCTAGTAGCGCAGATGCAGCATGGAACCCGTGCCATACCCTACCCTTCATGCCAGTAAACCAGCAATCTGGGATAGCAACCTCACATCTGCCAAGCTACCTCGGTGGACAAAAGAGAGGGCGGCCGGATATCCGCCACAAAGCATACCTCCTTCAGCCACCACCCCCGGAATCCGAAAGGTGGCTTCCAGAGATACACCCGTCGCCCAAAAGACACCCAAAGCTACTCCGGGATACCGGAGAGGGATCGGGACATCCCTAGGCAATCCAGATTCCACGGCAAACCACGCCACCGCCAAGAAACCTCAACGGAATGGGATCGACCCCGGTGTCCTTTCCTCTACCTAGGAACTAGCGTGCCTGTGGGAGAAATCCCAAAGGACAAAAAGAGGAAGGGCAAAAGGGAGGAGTGGGGAGGAGGAGGAGGAAAGGAAAAAGGGGAGGATGGGGAGGATGGGATAGGGGAGGGGAGATTGGGGGGTAATTAGGTTCGGTCTGAGGAAGAAGACCGATAGGTCTAATTCCTCAGACCAAGAGCCTCTTCACCACGCCAAGGAGCCCCCCTTGAAGAGGTCAGCATGTCTAGTGGTAAGAAATATGTGATTCCCCAGCAAATCTGGGACTCTTCTCTTCCCAAGTGATGCTCTAACACAGATGGAAGTGTCAGTGAAGATCAATTTCATGATTTGGAGGAGTTTGAGACCAAAAGCAATGGAGGAGGAGGAGGGGGAGGAGGGGAGGAAGAGGAGGAGGAGGAGGAGGGAAGGAAGAGGAGGAGGAGGAGGAGGAGGAGGAGGAGAAGAGGAGGAGGAGGAGGAGGAAGAAGAAGATGTAATAATATTGTTCCCTTGAAGCAAGAAAAAAAAAAGTCCACCCCATGACAGTGACAAGATAAGGGGAGATAACATCTGATAAGAGCTGACTTTGATGAGCGTAAAGGAGGGTAATATTACATGACCATCGCCTCCCTTTGTTTTTGCTGGTACACAAACATTTCTGTCTGTCTATTTGTCTGTCTGTCAAGCTCCCTGTCTGTCCATCTAGCTCTCTGTCTCAGAGAGAGCCACAAGACTGTGTCATCACGTTTACTCACATCTTCAAGCAGAGTATAGCACTTTGTCTGGATTTCTTGGGTTATCCTAGGTAATTTACACTATGTATACTTGTATTTATGTGTACCTGTGAGACAGAGATAGGCAGACAGAAAGAGAGACAGATTGAAAGATATAGAATGAGGGAGAAAGATAATTAGATAGAATGGAGGAGGGGAAGCAGCATCCGACCCCATTGTTTTGACAGGGGTAGGGGTAGTGACTAATGAGACAATATGTCACTTTGACAGCTGCCGACTTCTGACTCAAAACAATTATAAGCCACACACTCGCACACAAGGAGGAGGAGGAGGAGGAGGAGGAGAAGGAGGAGGAGGAGAAGGAGGAGGAGGAGGAGGAGGAGGAGGAGGAGGAGAAGGAGGAGAAGAAGGAGGAGAAGAAGGAGGAGAAGAAGGAGGAGAAGGAGGAGAAGAAGGAGGAGAAGAAGGAGGAGAAGAAGGAGGAGAAGAAGGAGGAGAAGAAGGAGGAGAAGGAGGAGAAGAAGGAGGAGAAGAAGGAGGAGAAGAAGGAGGAGAAGAAGGAGGAGAAGAAGGAGGAGAAGAAGGAGGAGAAGAAGGAGGAGAAGAAGGAGGAGAAGAAGGAGGAGAAGAAGGAGGAGAAGAAGGAGGAGAAGAAGGAGGAGAAGAAGGAGGAGAAGAAGGAGGAGAAGGAGGAGGAGAAGGAGGAGGAGAAGGAGGAGGAGAAGAAGGAGGAGAAGAAGGAGGAGAAGAAGGAGGAGAAGAAGGAGGAGAAGAAGGAGGAGAAGAAGGAGGAGAAGAAGGAGAAGAAGAAGGAGAAGAAGAAGGAGAAGAAGAAGGAGAAGAAGGAGAAGAAGAAGGAGAAGAAGAAGGAGAAGAAGAAGGAGGAGAAGAAGGAGGAGAAGAAGAAGGAGAAGAAGAAGGAGAAGAAGAAGGAGAAGAAGAAGGAGAAGAAGAAGGAGAAGAAGGAGAAGAAGAAGGAGAAGAAGAAGGAGAAGAAGAAGGAGAAGAAGGAGAAGAAGAAGGAGAAGAAGAAGGAGAAGAAGAAGGAGAAGAAGGAGAAGAAGAAGGAGAAGAAGAAGGAGAAGGAGAAGAAGAAGAAGAAGAAGAAGAAGAATTGTTTGTTTGTTTGTTTGTTTTTGTAAACAAGTTTTGTAAACAATATATTGATAATTATGTTTGTGTGCTTATTGTGTTGTATACAACGAGTGTATATATATACATTGCACCTTACTTTGGTCTCATAGGCCACATAAGTTATGTGAAAAAATAAAATAGTGAAAAAGCAACAAACCTTCAAATACAAGTAAACTAAAGTTTACCGGGTGAGCGGCAGTCGCCGCTGTTGCCATACGCGGCTCATTTTCTGCAAACTTCACGGCTCTATATCTCGGTAAGTACCGATGGCAAAAATTTTTTTTTTGGACTAAAACACTCAGAAAAATAATCTTAACATTTTCATAAGAAAAAATAATTTTTTTTTTTTTTGAATATTTGGCGACATAGAATGACAGTTTCAGAGAGGGGCCTGAAACAGTCAAAGGGTTAATGAATCTCAACACAGTTTTACAAAGGGGCATTCCTGTCTTAGGAATTTACTAACTTTTTTCACTAAGGTGTTTGAGGAGGTAGATCATGGTAATGAATATATTGTGTATATGGACTTCAGTAAGGCTTTCGATAAAGTTCCACATCAGAGGCTATTGAGGAAACTTAAGGCACACTGAATAGGAGAAATTTTTCCTGAGTAGAGGCATGGCTGACAAATAGGCAGCAGAGAGTTTGCATAAATGGGGAGAAATCAGAATGGGGAGCACATCACAAGCGGTGTTCCTCAGGGGTCAGTGTTGGGCCCGTTGTTGTTCACAATTTACATAAACGACATAGATGAGGGAATAAATAGCGACATGAGCAAATTTGGTGATTACACCAAAATAGGCCGTCCAATTCATTCTAATGAGGACATTAGAGCACTCTAGGATGATTTGAATAGACTGATGCAATGGTCGGAGAAGTGGCAGATGCAGTTTAATATTGACAAATGCAAAGTTCTAAATGTTGGACAGGAAAATAACCATGCCACATATAAACTAAATAATGTAGATCTTAATACTACTGCTTGCAAAAAGGATTTGGGAGTTCTGGTTAGCAGTAATCTAAAACCAAGACAACAGTGCATTAGTGTTCGCAATAAAGCTAACAGAATTCTTGGCTTCAAATCTAGAAGTATAAATAATAGAAGTCCTCAGGTTGTTCTTCAACTCTATATATCCTTGGTTAGGCCTCATTTAGACTCTGCTGCTCAGTTCTGGTCACTGTATTACAGAATGGATATAAATGCTCTGGAAAATGAACAGAGGAGGATGACAATGATGATCCCATGTATCAGAAATCTTCCCTACGAGGACAGACTGAGGGCCCCTGAATCTGCACTCTCTCGAAAGGCCTAGAATTAGGGGGAATATGATTGAGGTGTATAAATGGAAAACAGGAATAAATAAAGGGGATGTAAATAGTGTGCCGAAAATTTCCAGCCAAGAGAGGACTCGCAGCAATGGTTTCAAATTGGAAAAATTCAGATTCAGGAAGGATATAGGAAAGCACTGGTTTGGTAACAGAGTGATGGATGAGTGGAACAAACTCCCGAGTACAGTTATGCAGGCTAAAACGTTGTGTAGTTTTAAAAATAGGTTAGATAAATAAATGAGTAGGTGAGAGTTGAACCTGACTAGTTTGTGCAGCTGGGTCTGATGCCATGCTCCTTCCTTGAGTGGAGGTGACCAGACTGGGTGGGTCATTGGGCTAATCCGGGAGGAGGAGGTATGGACCTGCTCCGCAAGGGTCAGTAGGCCTGTTGCAGTGATCCTTCTTTATGTTCTTATGTCTCCTACCAAGGCAGGGTGACCCAAAAAGAAAATACTTTCATCATTCAACATTTTCACCTCACTCACACAATCACTGTTTTTGCAGAGGTGCTCAAAATACAACAGTTTAGAAGCACATACATATAAAGATATACAACATATCCCACCAAAACTGCCAATATCCCAAACCCCTCCTTTAACCCTTTCAGGGTCGCCAGGCCCTCTCCGAGACTTGTTCTCAGTGTCGCCCAAATTCACAAAAAAAAAAAAAAAAAAAAAAAAAAAAAAATAAAAAAAAAATTTCTTACGAAAAGATACAGAATCTTTTCCCAATCATAACGACACCAAAAGTATGAAATTTGATGAAAAACTTACGGAATTATGCTCTCGCGAAGTTAGCGGTCTCGACGATGTTTTTGCATCGGTGATTTTGCCCACTTTGAGCTCTATTTTCGGCCAATCCCAGTGTACTAGTCGACAAAAAATCGTAACTATATAGCTAGAGCTCCATCTTTTCTATCGAATGAGTACAAGAAACCACCCATTTACCAATTTCAACTATCCAATAAAGTGGTCAGAATTTAGCAATTCTGCCAATTTCACACAAACTTCAAAAGATGCCAATTTCCGAATAGGGTCCAGAATAAACAAAGACATTCCTGGCACTAAAATAACAAGTTATCTGTTCGTTGGTCACATCCCCAGGCCCCTCTTATATTTCTTTGGCTTTCCACTTGGAATTTTTATTCTTACAAGAAATAGAAGATTTACCGTTATGCAGACTACTGCATTAGTGTAGAAATGGTATAAATAATATCAGCGCACTTGTGAAAGAATATTAGACTCACCAGCTGACGTGTATTGGACGCTTGACATGATTTGTTTACTTTTCAACTTTGGTAAAAGCCGAACATTTGTGCTACTTTGAGCTCAATCTCAAGGTACTTCCCATTGTAAAACCAGTCAAAATCATCACAAATTCTGTAAAATGTCTTCCATTCTATAAAATTAGACCAGGAAAACTAGAATACAACCATAAATACCATACGGAAATGCAGTTCAAAGTCGCTGTTTTAATCCAAAAACACGATCAAAGTTTTTTTTTTCTCATTACGCACTGTGTGCTGCAGGATTTTTTTTATGCTGCGCACACTGACCACATAGACGCATTCTTTCATATGTATGCCTACCAGCTTTCTCTCGCTAGATTTGAGGGCGATAGAATTTAGGCATACTAGTACGTCAAAAACGCTGGGGCATAAGCCGTACTAGTATGGCCGAAACCCTGAAAGGGTTAAAGCGAAGGCATTGTAATTCCCATTTCCAGGACTCAAGTCCGGCTATATAAAAATAACCAGTTTCCCTGAATCCCTTCACTAAATATTACCCTGCTCACACTCCAACAGCTCGTCAGGTCCCAAATACCATTCGTCTCCATTCACTATCTAACACACTCACACACACTTGCTGGAAGTCCAAGCCCTATGCCCACAAAACCCCCTTTACCCCTTTTCGTTGATGACCCTTACCCCGCCATCCTTCCACTACAGATTTATAAGCTTTCCATGTCATTCTACTTTGATCCACTCTCTCTATATGACCAAACCACCGAAGCAACCCCTCTTCAGCCTTTTGACAAATACTTTCATTAACTCCACACCTCCTAATTTCCAAACTCCAAATTATCTGCATAATATTTACACCACACATTGCCCTCAGACAAAGCATCTCCAATGCCTCCAACCTTCTCCTTGCTGCAGCATTTACAACCAAAGCTTCACACCCATATAAGAGTGTTGGCACCACTATCCTTTCATACATTCCCTTCTTTGCCACCATAGATAAAAAATTTTTGTCTCCACATATACCCTGACGCACCCCTCACCTTTTTTTCCTTCATCAATTCTATGGTTAACCCCATCCTTCACAAATCCATCTGTTGACACGTCAACTCCCAAATGTCTGAAAACATTCGCTTCTTCCATACTCCTCTCCAATTTGATATCCATTTTTTCTTTATCTAAATCATTTGATACCACCATCACCTTACTCCTATCTATGTTCACTTCCAACTACTCATCCACTACCCTTTGCAATTTTTCTTTAGAACCTCCCATAAGCCAAGTATCAGCAAAAATTAACCGAGTCAATTCATAGTTTGTATTTGATTCCCCATAATTTATTACCACCCCCCTCCCCCACACCCTAGCATTTACTTCTTTTACAACCCCATCTATAAATATATTAACCAACCATGGTGACATTACACATCCCTGTCTAAGACCTACTTTTACCGAGAAGTAGTCTCCCTCTCTTCTACACACCCTAACTTGAGCCTCACTATCCTCAAAAACTCTTTACAGCATTTAGTAAATTACTACCTATTCCATATACTGGCAACATCAGCCACACTGCTCCCCTATCCACTATCAGATACCTTTTCTAAATCAATAAATTCAATGAAAACTTCCCTATGGATATTTAAATACTGTTCACATACATGCTTCAATGTAAACACGATCTACACATCCCCTACCCACTCTAAAACCTCCTTGCTCATCCGCAATCCTACATTGTGTCTCATATCAAGTTTTCAATAATAACCCTATTGTACACTTTTCCTGGTATACTCAGTAAAATTATTCCTATATAATTTTTACAGTCTCTTTTGTCCCCCTTTCCTTTATATAAAGGAACTATACATGTTCTCTGCCAATCCCTAGGTACCTTCACCTCTTTCAAACATTTATTAAACAAAAATACCAACCACTCCAACACTATCTCCCCCTTGCTTTTGACATTTGTCATGATCCCGTCAGTTCAGCTGTTTTACCCCCTTTCATTCTATGTAATGCCTCAAGCACCTCCCCCATACTCACATCCTGCTATTTACTCCAAAAAGATATTGTACCTCCCTGGCCAGTGCATGAAATTACTGCCAAGTATGGCCAATGCGAAGACAGGAGAGAGTAGTCTCCCAACCTCGACACTGGTGATAAGAAGACGGCCAGTAACCTATACTCGGTTTAATAGACTGAAGTTTGTTACCGAGCATAGTAGACCAACATTGTTGCCAACAAGTGTGAAGGTGGGTAGCTATTGTAGCAAAGTAGTCCGTAAATGGTATACCTCTATAAGAAACTGGTAGATCATGTACTGCTGACCGCGCAGCAGTGTCTGCCTGCTCATTGCCCTGTACGCCAACATGACCAGGGACCCAACAAAAACAACATCTTCATGCTTGGTAAAGATGCGGCGTAGCCAAAGTTGGATATGGAGGACTAAGGGGTGAGGTGTATAAAATTTCTGTATAGCCTGTAAAGCACTAAGGGAGTCTGAGACAACCACAAATGATGACACAGGCATAGATGCAATACGGATAAGTGCTGCAAGAATGGCATACAATTCAGCAGTAAAAATACTAGCCGAAGATAGTAAATGCCCTCGTAAGACGCTGTCCGGAAACACTGCTGCGAATCCTACGCCGTCAGAAGACTTAGAGCCATCTGTGTACACTGCAATGGCATGAGAATGAGAGTGGAAGTGGTCAAGAAAAAGAGAGCGGGAAGCGACTGTAGGCAGTTGGGCTTTCAAGCAAGAGAGACAGAACAGACTCGAACACCTAGAACTTCCCAGGGGGTTAGGGAAAAGTGAGATGCTACATGAACATAGAAAGGTGGTAATTGAAGAGAAGACGAGTGAATGTAGGCGAAGAGAGAAGGGACGGAGTAAACAGGGGCGGCGAACAAATAAAGAATGTCTACTAATATCAGTGACCATTCTATAAATGGAAGGATTGCGGAGATCATGAAAGCGTACATAGTAGCGAAATCAATGGGCATCACGGCGATCGGATAAGGATGGAACGTTCGCTTCTGCACAGAGGCTCTCAACAAGGGAAGAGCGAAAAGCACCAAGGCATAAACGTAATCTTTGGTGATGAATGGGGTTAAGGCTAGAGAGAGTAGCAGGAGGCCGTTGAATAGATCTGGTCACCAAAATCAAGTTTCGATAAAATGAGGGTGGAATGTAGGCAAAGGAGAGTTCGACGATCGGCTCCCCATGAAAGATGAGCAAGGGTTTTAAGAAGGTTCAGCCGGTTGTGACAAGTTACCTTCAGAGAGGTATTGTGAGGTTTCCAGGATAACCTACAGTCAAAGAGGAGGCCCAGAAACCTGACTATCACGTTCAGGGATACGGGAGTCATAGAGGTACAAAGGATGATCGGAGATGACAGAGCGTCTAGTGAAAGTAATTTGGCAAGTTTTAGTGCAGGAAAATTTAAATCCATGCGTGGTGGCCCAATTGGAAACACGATCGACCGCATACTGGAGAGAAACTGTAATGAGGTGACAGTCAGCGCGTGCACAGGCAATAGCGAAGTCATCAACATAGTGATGACCAAATATTTCATGGAAGACGAGAGGCCAAATCATTTATAGCAAGGAGAAAAAGTGTTGTGCTCAGAAGACATCCCTGGGGGACACCTTCAGCTTGGATTAAGTCCGGGGAGAGCACATTATTAACCCGAACACGGAAATGCCTGTCAGTTAAAAAGTTCTTAAGGAAGGATGGTACATTGCCTCAGAGGCCTAAGGAGTGGGCTTGGGCCAAAATATTATACCTCAAGTTGCGTCATATGCCTTCTCAAGGTCAAAAAATATGGCAATAACAGAGTGGTTATTCGCAAAGGCATTACGAACATGCATATCCAAGCGTAGTAAAGGGTCTATGGTAGAACGTCCCTTGTGAAAGCCATATTGAAGAGTGGAGAGACTGTTGTGTGTGTCTAAATACCACACTAAACGTCTATTTACCAGGCGTTCCATCACTTTGCAAACTGCACTTGTAAGAGCAATGGGACGATAGTGGGAGTCTTCATGTCCCGTAGTGACTGGTCTGCAGAAAGGGAGAACAATGGCAGATTTCCACAGCTGTGGAAGAACTCCTTGTGACCAAATAAGGTTGAAAAGGCATAATAGGACTGCAAGGGCTGACTGATGTAAATGTTGTAGCATACGAATATGAATGTTGTCAGGCCCAGCTGCCGATGATCGGCAAGCTGAGTGTTGCCTCCAGTTCTTGAAGTGTAAAAGGCACATTATACTGTTCTTCTCTGAGAGAAGAAAAGTCCAAGGGTGCTAACTCTCTGGCAGACTTTGAGGAAAGAAACGAGGGGCATAGATGGAGCCCCTGAGAAATACGGACCGGATGATTGACAATTTCATTGGCAACATCTAGTGGATTTGCTATAACAACAACAGCAACCCGCAGAACAGGAGCCGGGTCAGGAGAATATTTACCACTCAGTTTTCGTATTTTTTTTCCACACTGCACTCAGAGGAAGCAGAGGTGATGGTGGAGACAATCTCGCCAGCAAGTGCGTTTAGCATCACGGATGACATGGCGAGCGATCGCACGCTTCTGCTTAAAATCACGAAGTCTCTCCGTGGTTCTACTGTACCGGTACCTGCCACATGCAGCACGTTTCAAAGGTACTGCACGAGCACAAGCAGGAGACCACCAAGGCACGCATTTCTGAGAATGCCTGCCCAAAGTTTGGGGTATAGAATGAGAAGCTGCGGTTAAAACGGAGAACGAAAAGAGGTGTAAAAGCTCATCAATGGAGGACGAAGAAGGAACCTCATTAAAAAGTTAGTTGTGAGTAAAGGTTCCAATTTGCCTGATCAAATTGCCAGTGTGGGATACAAAGAGGTGGTGAATATGAAGGGGAAGTAAGAATGATTGGGAAATGATCGCTGTCATGTAAATCTGGGGGAACAGACCAGGTGAAGTTTAATGCGGCGGAGGAAGAGCAGACAGAGATCGATGCAAGTGTGTGTTAGAGTCCGAGGATCAAAATGGGTGCGAGTACTTGTATTTAAAACATGGAGGGGGTGGATGGCAAGAAACCTCTAACTGAATGCCACGGGAATCACAGTGAGATCCCCCCCAGAGGAAATGATGGGCATTAAAATCGCCAAGTAACAGAATCGGTGGCGGTAATGACGAAACAAGAAAGGCAATATCTGGAATAGATAATGCCCAAGGAGAGAGATATAAAGAACAGAGCGTATACCACCTATGCAAGTGGATACGGGCTGCTGTGTAATGCAGCGAAGTATGAACAAATAGCTCATGGTACGGCATATCAGTGCGTAGAAGAAGGGCACTTTCATTAAAGGTCCCATCAGGAAACGGATCTGAAGAATACAATAAATAATAGCCTGAGATGGGAGAGATAACAGCAGAGTGTAATTTTGGTTCCTGTAAGCAAACACCAACAGGGGAAAACTGGGAGAGTAACATCTGAAGCTCACCCCGATTACCCGAGGCCGCGTATATTCCACTGTAAATAGGCCATGATAAAGATACCTGAAATCCGCAGGTAAGGGTTCCTACGGACTAGAGGGGTTAGAAAAGTCCACATGCGGAGGCAGCGGAAAACGTTCAAGCAGCGAAGGAACGGTGCGCTGTGAAGAAAGGAGTTGCGCAGATGGAGGAGAGGAGAGAGAAGGAACAGAGGGATCAGTGTCCATCGATGGTTTGGTCTCTGCAGTATATTCAGAGATTGCTTCAAGTGTTTCGGAATTCAGAGACGTCGTATGGGAGACAATATTGGAGATGGTAGGGGGAGGATGAGTAGAGATTGGAACTGTAATGAACTGTACCAAGGTAGGGGGTTGCGAAAGGGTGGAGGGAACTGGAGAAGAAGCGTGGAAGGGGACAGAAGAGGCAGAAACCTGGGAGGTGGCAGAAGAGGAAGAAACTTAGGAGGGAACAGGGGAGGAAGGTACAGTACGAGGAGCAGGGTGAACCTCTACACTTGTAACAGAGCCAGTGAGATGGGAAGAAACAGGTACAGACAGGGAAGGTAAAATGAAGAGACAGAAGAAGGGAAGGAGGGGTTAAAGGACCTTTTTTTGACTTCTGAGAAGTAGAGGGACGATTGGGAGGAGGTGTCGTACAAGATCTCGTCGATACCAAGGCTTGTGAGGGAGAACACGAAGAGGCGAGAACAGACCGAGGCGTTGAAATAGGGCCTAGGACAGCAAAAGAATTAGATACAGGAGTGACTATGGGAGAGGTAACCACAGAGGAGGCTGCAGAAGATGGGACCCCAGAAGTGGGGGGACGTTTTGAAACACGGGAATAAGACACACGAGGTAGTCTCCCTTGGAGGCGGAGATGAGAAACTGCCATGGCATAAGGGAGACCTTCTGCCTCTGAGGTAACGGATTTCCTGCTCATTTAAGTAGACTTCGCAACGGCGAGAGTATGAAGGGCGAGCCTCATGACAATTAAGGCAAGAGGGAGGTCGATTGCAAGACGTATTAGAATGGTCATCGGCACCACAGACTGGGCATTTGGCTATGGATCTGCAATATTTCGCTGGATGGCCAAATCGCCAGCAATTTCTACACTGTTGCGGTGTAGGGATCACCTTTCGAACTTGTAACTGATGTCCTGCTACAAACTGAGGATGGGAGTTCACGGCTGTCAAAAGTTAAACGAGCCACATTGCTAGGGTATCGTCTCCGCCCACGGGCAGGAAGAACGTAAGTGTCTACCTTGAGGATTGGGAGATCTTGGAGTTCCAGCGGTTCAAGAATGTCATTGCAACATGTCTGGAAATTTTGTTGAACTAAGGTATGGGGCAGAATGACAGTACCACTACAAGAATTGAGGGAATGATGTTTTTCAATAGTGATAAGAACAGTATCGATATGGGAAAGAAGAGAAAGATCATGAGCTTGGGTAGCATTCTGTACAGTGATGATGCATGTACCGCTCTTAAGAGCTTGAAAAGAAATATCTTTACCAACATGGCGTAGGAGTGCCTTGCCAATACTGTGGTCGGAAAGATAGGCAGTAGAGGAAGTCGGTCGTAAAGTGAAGAATTTAGTCCATTGTGCAGTCTGAAACTGAGCGTGGAAAGGGAGTGCAGGACGTGTCAATCTTTTCTGAGAAGAACGAGAAGGTGGAGAAGTATCATCAGCAGGTAATTGTCGTTGGCGTTCAGGCATGGGACCAGAGTTGGTCCGACGTGGAACAGGCCGGCAATTCGAAAATTGCCGCACCGTAGAGGAAGAGGCCGGAAGCATAGTCAAAGGAGATCGGAGGTCAGATAAATCGAAGGAGTCAGTCGAGACCTCAGTACCTGAAGTGGGTGAGGAAACAGCACCAGCAAGAGGTACAGAGGCATGAGGAGTGTCTGAAGAGTGGTCCAAAGACGAGGCGGGGTCAGTACGGGGTGCGGTATCAAGAAAGGGCCCGGGGGTAGCAGGTTCATGGACTAGGGCTGCCATGGTTAGGTTACTTTTCTTTTTGTTTTTAAGAAAAAAAAAAGAAAAAGAAAAAGAAAAAAAAAAAACGAATAAAAAAAGGGGGGACCGGGGATTATTATTATTATAATCAAAAAGAAGCGCTAAGCCACAAGGACTATACAGCGCTGCAGGGCAGGAAGGAAGCGAGGGCATCAGGTGGCAAAAGGGAGATGGATGAGCAACAGGTTACGGATAACAGCGGGGCAGTGGATGGTGAAAGGGTAAAGGGCAGCAAGAGACTGAACCAGAAAGGGCTGAGGGGAGTGCGAAAAGCATCATCAGAGTTTGTGGAGTAAATCAGTCGTTGTCAAGAAGTCAATGAGAGAGTCAGGATTAAAGGAGGGTCCATCAGCAAGAAGGGAAGGTAAAGAGAGAGTAGTAGAACGAAGACGACGTTGGAGGTAAATTCTGCGTGCTCGTTGATAGAGAGGGCAGTCTAACAGAATGTGGCTAATCGATACTGGAACTTGACACTGCTCACAGAGAGGAACAGGGTGCCTCTCCATGAGATACCCATGAGTAAGACGAGTGTGGCCAATGCGAAGGCGGGAGAGAGTGGTCTCCCAACTTCGGCACTGATGACAAGAAGACGGCCAGTAACCTATGCTCGGTTTAATAGAATGAAGTTTGTTACCGAGCAGAGTTGACCAACGTTGTTGCCAACGGGTGCGAAGGTGGGTAGCTATTGCAGCAAAATAGTCCAGAAATGGAACACCTCGATAGGAAATTGGTAGGTCATATACTGCTGACCGCGCAGCAGTGTCTGCCTGTTCATTGCCCTGTACGTCGACATGACCAGGGACCCAACAAAAAACAATATCTTTATGTTTGGTAGAGATACGGCGTAGCCAAAGTTGGATACGGAGAACTAGGGGATGAGATGTATCAAATTTTCGTATAGCCTGTAGAGCACTAAGGGAGTCTGAGACTACTACAAATGATGACACAGGCATAGATGCGATACGAATAAGTGCTGCAAGAATGGCATACAGTTCAGCAGTAAAAATGCTAGCTGAAGATAGTAAATGCCCTCGTACGACGCTGTCCGGAAACACTGCCGCGAATCCGACGCCGTCTGAAGACTTAGAGCCATCTGTGTACACAGCGGTGGCATGAGAATGGGAGTGGAAGTGATCAAGAAAAAGAGAGCGGGAAGCCACCGTAGGCAGGTGAGCTTTCGAGCAAGGGAGTGAGAAAGAACAGACCCGAACAGCTGGAACTTCCCAGGGGGGTAGGGAAAAGTGAGATGCTACATGAACATATAAAGGTGGTAACTGAAGGGAAGACAAGAGTGAATGTAGGCGAAGAGAAAAGGGACGGAGCAAACAGGGGCGGCGAACGAATAAAGAATGTCTACTAATATCGGTGACCATTCTATAAATGGAAGGATTGTGTAGATCGTGAGAGCGTACATAGTAACGAAGGCAATGGGCATCACGGCGATCAGACAAGGATGGAACATTTGCTTCTGTATAGAGGCTCTCAACAGGGGAAGAGCGAAAAGCACCAAGGCACAAACGTAAGCCTTGGTGATGGATAGAGTTAAGGCTAGAGAGAGTAGCAGGAGAGGCCGCGGAATAAATCTGGTCACCATAATCGAGTTTCGATAAAACGAGGGCTGAATGTAGGCGAAGCAGAGTTCGACGATCAGCTCCCCAGGAAAGATGAGCAAGGGTTTTAAGAAGGTTTAGCCGGCTGTGACAAGTTGCCTTCAGAGAGGTAATGTGAGGTTTCCAGGTTAACCGACGGTCAAAGAGAAGGCCTAGAAACCTGACTATCACGTTCGCGGATACGGGAGCCATAGAGATACAAAGGATGATCGGAGATAACAGAGCGTCTAGTGAAAGTAATTTGGTGAGTTTTGGTACTTGAAAATTTAAACCCATGTGTGGTTGCCCAAGTGGAAACACGGTCGACCGCATGCTGGAGAGAAACTGCAATAAGGTGACAGTCAGCGCCTGCACAAGCAATAGCGAAGTCATCAACATAGAGTGATGACCAAATATTGGGTGGAAGAACAGAGGCCAAATCATTTATAGCAAGGAGAAAAAGTGTTGTGCTTAGAACACATCCCTGAGGGACACCTTCAGCTTGGACGAAGTCCGGGGAAAGAACATTATTGACTCGAACACGGAAATGTCTGTCAGTTAAAAAGTTCTTAAGGAAGGATGGTAGATTGCCTCGGAGGCCTAAGGAATGGGCCTGGGCCAAAATATTATACCTCCAAGTTGTGTCATATGCCTTCTCAAGGTCAAAAAATATGGCAATAACTGAGTGATTATTCGCAAAGGCATTACGAACATACGTATCCAAGCGTAGTAAGGGGTCTATGGTAGAACGACCCTTACGAAAGCCATATTGACTAGCGGAGAGACTGTTGTGAGTCTCTAAATACCACATTAAACGTCGATTTACGAGGCGTTCCATCACTTTGCAAACTGCACTTGTAAGAGCGATGGGGCGATAGTGGGAGGCATCATGTCCTGTAGTACCCGGTTTGCGGAAAGGGAGAACAATGGCAGATTTCCACAGCTGGGGAAGAACTCCTTGTGCCCAAATAAGATTGAAGAGGTGTAAGAGGACTACAAGGGCTGACCGATGTAAATGTTGTAACATACGAATATGAATGTCATCAGGCCCAGCTGCCGATGATCGGCAAGCTGAGAGCGTTGCCTCCAGTTCTTGAAGTGTAAAAGGCACATTATACTGTTCTTCTCCGAGAGAAGAAAAGTCCAAGGGTACTAACTCTCTGGCAGACTTTGAGGAAAGAAACGAGGGGCATAGATGGAGCCCTCGGGAAATACGGACCAGATGTGTGCCAAGTTCAATGGCAACGTCGAGAGGGTTTGCTATATCAACACCAGTGACCCGTAGAACAGGAGCCGGGTCAGGAGAGTATTTACCACTCAATTTCCTCACTTTTTTCCAGACTGCACTCATAGAAGAAGCAGAGGTGATGGTGGAAACAGTCTCGCCAACAAGTGCGTTTAGCTTCACGGATGACACGGCGAGCGATCGCACGCTTCTGCTTAAAATCAACAAGTCTCTCAGCGGTTCTATTGTACCGGTACCTGCCCCATGCAGCACGTTTCAAACGTACTGCACGAGCACAAGCAGGAGACCACCAAGGCACGCACTTCTGAGAATGCCTGCCTGAGGTTTGGGGTATAGAATGAGAAGCTGCAGTATAAACTGATGTCGAGAAGATGTGTAGGAGCTCATCAATGGAGGATGAAGAAGGAACCTCACTATAAGCAGTGAGGTGTGAGTAAAGATCCCAATTTGCCCGATCAAATTGCCAGCGAGGGCTACGGAAAGGTGGTGAATAGGAAGGAGAAGTAAGAATGATCGGAAAATGATCGCTGTCATGTAAGTCTGGTAGAACAGACCAGGTGAAGTCTAGTGCAGTGGAGGAAGAGCAGACTGATAGATCGATGCAAGAGAGAGTATGAGTACGAGGATCAAAATGGGTGGGAGTACCCGTATTTAAAACATGGAGGGGGTGAGAGGCAAGAAAAGCCTCCAACTGAATGCCACGTGAGTCACAATGAGACCCCCCCCAGAGGAAATGGTGGGCATTAAAATCACCAAGTAACAGAAGTGGTGGTGGTAAGGATGAAACAAGAAAGGTAAAGTCTGGGATAGAAAATGCTCGAGAAGGAGAGAGATATAAAGAACATATTGTAAACCACTTATTCAAGTGGATACGGGCTGCAGTGTAATGCAGCGAGGTATGGACAAATAGTTGACAGTACGGAATATCATTGCGTAGAAGAAGGGCACTTTCATTAAAGGTCCCATCTGAGAAAGGATCCGAAGAATACAATAAATTATAGCCTGAGATAGGTTGGAAAACAGCCGAGTGTAATTTTGGTTCTTGTAAGCAAGCACCAACAGGGGAAAACCTGGAAAGCAACATCTGAAGCTCACCCCGATTACCCCTGAGGCCGCGGATATTCCACTGTAAATAGGCCATGATTGGCGATGAAGAAAATTTCAGGAATCTGTAGGTAAAGGCACCTACGGACTAGAGGGGTTAGAAAAGTCAACGTGTGGTGGCATTGGAAGATGTTCAAGTAGCGAAGGAACGGAGCGTTGCGAAGAATGGGGTTGTGAAGATGGAGGAGAGGGAAGAGAAGGAACAGGAAGTGAATCAGTGTCCATTGAAGGTTTAGTCTCTGCAATATATTCTGAAATGGCTTCAAGTGTTTCTGAATTCAAAGATGTATGGGAGACCATATTGGAGATAGGAGGAGGAGGGTGAGTAAAGATTGGGACAGTAATGGACTGTACCAAAGTAGAGGGGGAGGGAAAAGTGTAAGGGACTGGAGATGAAGTGTGGGGGGGGACAGAAGAGGCAGAAACCTGGGAGGTGACAGAAGAGGGAGAAACTTGGGAGGGGACGGGGGTGGAAGGCATAGTACGAGGAGGAGGGTGAATCTCCACACTTGTAATAGAGCCAGAGAGAGGGGAAGAACTAGGTACAGAGACTGGAAAGGTAAAGTGTGGAGGCGGAAGAAGGGAAGGAAGGGGCAAAGAAGATTTGAGCAATGTGGATTTTTTGGACTTCTGAGTAGAGGGGCGATTGGTATTAGGTGTCGTACGAGGTCTTGTCGATACTGGGGCTTGTGAGGAAGGACGCGAAGATGTGAGAACAGACCGAGTTGTAGTCGGGACGTCAGAGCCAAGGACAGCAAAAGGATTAGATGCCGTAGTGGCTATGGGAGGGGTAACAACAGAGGAGGCTGCAGAAGATGGTACCCCAGAAGTGGGGAGACATTTGGAAACACGAGAATAAGAAACACGGGGTAGTCTCCCTTGGAGGCGGAGATGAGTAACTGCCATAGCATAAGGGAGACCTTCTGCCTCTTTGAGGCAACGGATTTCACGTTCATTTAAGTAGACCTGGCAACGGCGGGAGTACGAAGGGTGAGCTTCATTACAATTAAGGCAAGATGGAGGTTGACTGCAAGATGTATTAGAATGGTCGTCGGCACCACAGACTGGGCATTCGGCCATAGATCTGCAATATTTCGCTGGGTGACCAAAACGTCAGCAATTTCTACATTGTTGCGGTGTAGGTATCACCTTTCGAACTTGTAACCGATGTCCCGCGACATACACAGAGGACGGGAGTTCTCGGCTGTCAAAAGTTAAACGAGCCACATTGCAAGGGTAACGTCTCCGCCCCCGGGCAGGAAGGACATAAGTGTCTACTTTGAGGATTGGGAGATCCTGGAGTTCCAGCTGTTCAAAAATGTCATTGCCACATGACTGGAAATTCTGTTGGACTATGGTATGGGGCAGAATGACAGTACCACTACAAGAATTGAGAGAAAGATGTTTTTCAATAGTGATAGGAGTAGTATCGATATTCGAAAGGAGAGAAAGATCATGAGCTTGGGTAGCATTCTGGACAGTGACGATGCGCGTACCGCTCTTGAGAGCGTGAAATGAAATATCTCTGCCAACATGACGCAGGAGCGCTTTGGCAATACTATGGTCAGAAAGGTAGGCAGAAGAAGAAGTTGGTCTTAAAGTAAAGAATTTAGTCCATTGTGTGGTCCGAAACTGAGCGTGGAGAGGGAGTGCTTGACGTGTCGGTCGTTTCCGAGTAGAATGGGAAGGTAACGACGGAGCATCACCAGGAGATTGACGTTGGCGTTTAGGAGTAGGACCGGAGTTGGTCCGGCATGAAATGGGTGGGCGATTCGAAAATTGCCGTACCGTAGAGGGAGAAGCCGGAAGCATAGTCAAAGGAGAGCGGAGTTCAGACAAATCGAAGGAGTCAGTCGAAGCCCCGGTACCTGAAGCGGGTGAGGAAACAGCACCAGCAAGAGGTACAGGGGCATCAGGAGTGTCCGAAGAGTGGTCTAAACACAAGGCAGGGTCAGAATGGGGTGCGGTATCAAGAAGGGGCCCGGGGGTAGTGGTTTCATGGACTAGGGCTGCCATGGTTAGGTTACTCCTTTGCTTTTTGTTTTTAAGAAAAAAAAAGAAAGAAGAAAAGAAAATAAAAATAAAAAAAAAGAATAAAAAAAGGGGGGAGCGGGGAGGAATAGTTCCCAGGAGGAATGAAAGGGCCGGAAATCTCCCTCCGCGCCCAAGAGGACTCGACACCGCTAGTAGTGCAGATGCAGCATGGAACCCGTGCCATACCCTACCCTTCATGCCAGTAAACCAGCAATCCGGGATAGCAACCTCACATCTGCCGAGCTACCTCGGTGGACAAAAGAGAGGGCGGCCGGATATCCGCCACAAAGCATACCTCCTTCAGCCACCACCCCCGGAATCCGAAAGGTGGCTTCCAGAGATACACCCGTCGCCCAAAAGACACCCAAAGCTACTCCGGGATACCGGAGAGGGATCGGGACATCCCTAGGCAATCCAGATTCCACGGCAAACTACGCCACCGCCAAGAAACCTCAACGGAATGGGATGGACCCCGGTGTCCTTTCCCCTACCTAGGAACTAGCGCGCCTGTGGGAGAAATCACGAAGGCTAAAAAGAGGAAGGGCAAAAGGGAGGGGTGAGGAGGAGGAGGAGGAATGGAAAAAGGGGAGGATGGGGAGGATGGGATAGGGGAGGGGAGAATGGGGGGTAATTAGGTTCGGTCTGAGGAAGAAGACCGACAGGGCTAATTCCTCAGACCAAGAGCCTCTTCACCACCCCAAGGAGCCCCCCTTGAAGAGGGGGGGGACCGGGGAGGGATAGTTCCTAGGAGGAATGAAAGGGCCAAAAATCTCCCTCCTCGCTCAAGAGGACCTCAGCACCGGAAGTAGCGTAGATGCAGCATGGAATCCGTGCCATACCCTACCCATCATGCCAGTAAACCAGCAATCCGGGATAGCAACCTCACATCTGCCAAGCTACCTCGGTGGACAAAAGAGAGGGCAGCCGGATATCCGCCACAAAGCATACCTCCTTCGGCCACCACCCTCGGAATCCGAAAGGTGGCTTCCAGAGATACACCCGTCGCCCGAGAGACACCCAAAGCCACCCTCCGGGATACTGGAGAGAGATCGGGACATTCCCAGGCAATCCAGATTCCACGGCAAACTATGCCACCGCCAAGAACCTCAACGGAATGGGATGAACCCCAGTACCCTTTCCCCTACCTAGGAACTAGTGTGCCTGTGGGAAAAAATCCCAAAGGCCAAAAAGGAAGGGCAAAAGGGAGGGGTGGGGAGGAAGAGGAAAGGAAAAAAAGGAGGATGGGATAGGGAAGGGGGGAAATTAGGTTTGGTCTGAGGAAGGAGACCGACAGGTCTAATTTCTCAGACCAAGAGCCTCTTCATTACAACAAGGAGCCCCCCTTGAAGAGGTGTATATTTATTAAATCTAGAACTTCCCTCCTGAAGAAACGAGATACTCCACCATAGAAAAGGAATGTTTGGTCCTTGCATGGGGTATTTCCAAACTTAAATTTTATTTACTGGGAAAAGATTTCATTTTAGACGGATCACAAACCTTTGATATACCTAGAAACTTTTAAGGGAACCAACAGTCGCCTCTTAAGGTGGACTCCAAGCTTTTAACCCTTTCAGGGTCCGTCCCGTAGATCTACGGCTTTACGTTCAGGGTCCAAACCGTAGATCTACGCCATGAGCTCAGCTCACTCTGATAAACTGTGAGTGGTACATTTGGGCCTAGATATGAGAGAATACATCTATGTGGTATGTGTGCACCACATAAAACAAATCCTGCAGCACACTGTGTATAATGAGAGAAAAAAAATGAAATCATGATTTTTCGATTAAAACAGCAACTTTGCAGTGTTTTTTCGTATGTTTTTTTATAGTTGTATTTGCCATTTCTTGGTCTCATTTGATAGAATGGAAGACATATTACAGAAATAGAGATGATTTTAATTGGTTTTAGCACTGGAAATGTCTTGAAACTGAGCTCAAATTAGCAGAAATGTTAAATTTTTGCCGATATTCAAGAGTAAACAAACGACCTCACACGTCTAATACACGTCAGCTGGTGGGTCTAATATACATTCACAAATATGGTGATGATATTTATACAATTATTACAGTATTGCATAACAGTAAATCTTTATTTTTTGGTGTGAATAAAAATTCATTATGTGAATAAAAAATCAAAATGGAAATTTATTTGTAAAGCCTCAAAACATAACTAATGAACAGAGGAAATGTTAGTTTAGTGCCAGGAATGCCTACATTGTTCATTCTGGACCCTATTTTGAAATTGGAATATTTTGAACTTTGTGTTAAATTGGCCAAATTAACAATTTCCGATCACTTTATTTTGTAGTTGAAACAGTTGACTTGGCGATTTCTTGTGCTCAATCGATAGAATAGAAGTAATACTAGTGAAATAGCTAAGAATTTGGTTGATTGGAATAATGTAATTGGCCAAAAATGGGAGTCAAAGTCGGCAAAATCGCCGATTCGTAAATATCGCTGACACATCAAAATTCGCGAGAGCATAATTTCGTCAATTTTCCACCAAATTTCGTACTTTTTGTTTTATTACCTTCACAAAAAGATTCTCTATGATTTCATAAGAAAAAATAAATTTTTTTTTTAAAATTCTTGGACACTGGTGCATGACTCCAGATTTGGGCCTTGGACCCTGAAAGGGTTAAGTTCCATAGTGTGTATGTCAACGGTTAATCCAATTATTTCTCTGACTGGTTAAGTCGTGACAGTCAGTAGATCTGTTGCCTTACGCGACTTCGTAATATAACTTTTTCCTCGCCTATTATTCTTATACTCCTTGACTATAAGTCTTGGTATGGGGGAGTGTGAGGGAAAAGTTCAACAGATAGGAGTAGCAAGCGAGTATATGGTGACGATAGTTTGATTGCCGGCTGCTTGTTAAACCTTTGACTGTCGCAACCCCCAATCCTGAGGTGTCTCCTGGTGTCGCAAAGTTAAAAAAAAAAAAAAAAAAATTTTCTTATGAAATGATAGAGAATCTTTTCCCGATTGTAATGACACCAAAAAAACAAAATTTGATGGAAAACTGACGGAATTATGCTCTCGCGAAGTTAGCGACCGCGGCAAAGTTTACAAATCGGCGATTTCGCCCACTTTGAGCCCTATTTTCGGCTAATTCCATTGTTCCAGTCGCCCAAACTCATAACTACTTCTTTATAACTCCATTTTTTCTATCAGTTGAGTACAAGAAACTGCCCATTTACCGATTTCAACTACCTAATAATGTGGTCAGAAATTTGCAATTTCGCCAATTTCACGAAAACTAAAAAATATGACAATTTCAAAATAGGGTCCAGAATGAACAATGCAGACATTCCTGGCTCTAAAATAACATTTTCTTTGCTCATCAGTCATGTCTCCAGGCCCCTCTGATATTACTCTTGCTTTCTATTTTGAATTTTTATTCAAACAAAAAATAGAAGACTTACTATTATGCAGACTATTGCAATACTGTAATAATTGTATAAATAACATCAACCCATTCATGACTGCATATTAGAATGGCTAGTTGGACATTTATTGGACAATGGCATCATTTGTTTACTTTAGAACATTGGCAAAAATCAAACATTTCCCCTACTTTGAGCTCCATTTCTAGGTTCTTTTTATAGTAAAATCAATCAAAATCACCTCTATTTCTATAATATGTTTTCCATTCTATCAAATGAGATCAAGAAACGAGAATACAACCATAAATACTATACGAAAATAGACCACAAAGTCGGCATTTTAATTAAAAAAAAAAAAAAAAAAAAAAAACGGTCAGTTTTTTTTCTCATTATGCACTGCGTGCTCCAGGATTTTTTTTATATGGTGCACACTGACCACACAGACCCATTCTCTCACATGTGGGCCTACCAGCTTTCTCCTGCTTGATTTGAAGCCGCTAGAATTTATGAGTATATATACGTCAAACACGGTACCTCGTAAGACGTATATATACGGCCGCGACAGTCAAAGGGTTAAGGTAGGGTCAGTCTAGCTCCCGCTATCCCCCCCCATTTCTCCCCACCCCGAAAGGTGACGTGTGGGGCTCCGGCCAAACAGTAATAACTCGACTCACAGCTCCCAACACAACTAAGTAAAAGCCTGCTGCTATTCTAGTGGACTTATTGGTTGAAAGCTTCACTTTTGACCAATAATAAACTTAGTCCTTTCAGCCTTGATCTCCATGTTAGATGTTTTGATAATCACCACGTCTTTTAGGTATTGTACTTATCATGGAGACTGATTTCTTAAGCAGTGGGTAACCTGTCTCTTTCCAGCTTGGAATGACAGATCGGGTCACCTGCCAACCAACGAGAAGTGTTGAAGGAGAAGGACTTTTGCAAAAGTCCGGAGACGTCACTTTTGGGATCTACCTACCTGATTAACTGTACGCGACAGCAGACAACCCCTCATCTTTTCAGTGGTAAAGAACCTGCTTTCGTGTCATCTGGACTGACTATTCAAGGCTATAGAATCTGTGAAGGACTAGCCGTTGGCTTGTCACTCAACACCCGTGACCCCCCCCCCCCCCACATCATCAGCAACGGCTAGAATTTCTACAAGACGGTGTCAACCTCAACCAGACTCCCCAGTATAACTGTACATATTAGCGTTGAATTCAAATGTCATTTTTTCATTTAATTTTTAATTTTTCTTTCAAATAGGATACACCTTCATGTTTCACTGTTTTATCTTCGCATTAATAAATAATGGTGTTTATCTTTGTGAATCATTATTTCTTTTTCTATTCGTTAATTTTCCTGAGGAGGAGCCAGCCTTGGTAATACTGTCTGAAGCTGTTACAGGGCTGAGTAAGCCTTCACACACTCACCACTCTCTTTACCTTTCTTTTACTCTCCATATATTCTGGAGATGGGAAGTACAGTGCCTGCACTCTGAAGGAGGGGTGTTAATGTTGCAGTTTAAAAACTGTAGTGTAAAGCACCCTTCTGGCAAGACAGTGATGGAGTGAATGATGGTGAAAGTTTTTCTTTTTCGGGCCACCCTGCCTTGGTGGGAATCGGCCAGTGTGATAATAAAAAAAAATAAATAATATATTCTGATCTTCTTATAACATTTCTGCTTTGTAAAAACCTCTCATAAGCTACCTTTTTCTCTTTTATCACACCCTTTACTTCATCATTCCACCAATCACTTCTCTTTCCTCATGCACCAACCCTCCTATAGCCATGAACTTCTGCCCCACATTCTAATATTGCATTATAAAAACTATTCCAACCCTCTTCAACCTCCCCCCCCTCCACTACTCCTATTTGCACTAGCCCACCTTTCTGCCAATAGTTGCTTATATCTCACCCGAACTTCGTCCTCTGTTAGTTTATACACTTTCACCTCTCTCTTACTTCTTGTTGCCATTTTCCTCTTGTCCCATCTACCTCCTACTCTAACTGTAGGTACAACTAAATAATGATCCGATATATCAGTTGCCCCTCTACATACGTGTACATCCTGGAGCCTACCCATCAACCTTTATTATTGGGAGCGCTTGAGGTTCCTAAACCTGTATTCCCTGGAACGCAGGAGGGAGAGATACATGATTATATACACCTGGAAAATCCTAGAGGGACTAGTACCGAACTTGCACACGAAAATCACTCACTACGAAAGCAAAAGACTTGGCAGACGATGCACCATCCCCCCCAATGAAAAGCAGGGGTGTCACTAGCACGTTAAGAGACCATACAATAAGTGTCAGGGGCCCGAGACTGTTCAACTGCCTCCCAGCACACATAAGGGGGATTACCAACAGACCCCTGGCAGTCTTCAAGCTGGCACTGGACAAGCACCTAAAGTCAGTTCCGGATCAGCCGGGCTGTGGCTCGTAACGTTGGTTTGCGTGCAGCCAGCGGCAACAGCCTGGTTGATCAGGCTCTGATCCACCAGGAGGCCTGGTCACAGACCGGGCCCCGGGGGCGTTGACCCCCGGAACTCTCTCCAGGTAAACTCCAGGTTAGCCAGCCTCACATGTGCCGCCAGTGGCATTGTTTACCAGCCAGCCTCCGCGGTAACATCCAAGCATACAATCGGAACATTTCGTATTATTACAGTGTTTTTGGTGATTTTATCTGCAAAATAAGTGACCATGGGCCCCAAGAAAGCTTCTAGTGCCAACCCTACAGCAATAAGGGTGAGAATTACTATAGAGATGAAGAAAAAGATCATTGATAAGTATGAAAGTGGAGTGTGTGTCTCCGAGCTGCCCAGGTTGTATAATAAACCCCAATCAACCATCGCTACTATTGTGGTACAGCTGCTGCTGCTGCTGTTGTACCACCATCAGCTGCTGCTGCTGCTGTAGTACCGTCTGCTGCTGCTGTAGCATCGTCTGCTGCTGCTGTAGCATCGTCTGCTGCTGCTGTAGCACCGTCAGCTGCTGCTGCTGCTGTAGCACCGTCAGCTGCTGCTGCTGTTGTACCACCGTCAGCTGCTGCTGCTGCTGTAGTATCGTCTGCTGCTGCTGTAGCATCGTCTGCTGCTGCTGCTGTAGCACTGTCAGCTGCTGCTGCTGTAGCACTGTCAGCTGCTGCTGCTGTAGCACTGTCAGCTGCTGCTGCTGTAGCACTGTCAGCTGCTGCTGCTGTAGCACTGTCAGCTGCTGCTGCTGTAGCACTGTCAGCTGCTGCTGCTGTAGCACTGTCAGCTGCTGCTGCTGTAGCACTGTCAGCTGCTGCTGCTGTAGCACTGTCAGCTGCTGCTGCTGTAGCACTGTCAGCTGCTGCTGCTGTAGCACTGTCAGCTGCTGCTGCTGTAGCACTGTCAGCTGCTGCTGCTGTAGCACCGTCAGCTGCTGCTGCTGTAGCACCGTTGTTGGTGTGGCTTATTGAGAATACCAAGAAACAATTAACCCCAGAGGATTTGCCACCCAGGATAACCCAAAAAAGTCAGTGTCATCGAAGACTGTCTAACTTATTTCCATTGGGGTCCTTAATCTTGTCTCCCAGGATGCAACCCACACCAGTCGACTAACACCCAGGTGAACAGGGAAAAATGCCTGGAACTAGTGCTCATATTGGTGAATTTAAAGCCAGCAAAGGTTGGTTTGAGAGATTTAAGAATCGTAGTGGCATACACAGTGTGATAAGGCCTGTTCTGGAAGAAAATGCCAAACAGGACATACAGTACTCAGGAGGAAAAGGCACTCCCAGGACACAGTGTCTCATCAGTCATTGCTGCATCTTCAATAAAGGTAAGTGTCATTTATTCTTCATTTAGTAGAGTAGTACATGCACAATATATATTGTGCATGTACTACTCTACTACTGTGCACGTATCCTTCTCTTTGTGTGTAGGGAAATGTATATTTCATGTGGTAAAAAATTTTTTTTTTCATACTTTTGGGTGTCTTGCACGGATTAATTTCATTTCCATTATTTCTTATGGGGAAAATTCATTCGCATACCGATCATTTCGCATAACAATGAGCCCTCTTGCACGGATTAAAGTCGCTATGCGGGGGTCCACTGTATATGGAGAGTAAAAGAAAAGTGAAGAGAGTGGTGAGAGAATGCAAAAGGAGAGCAGATAATAGAGTGGGAGAGGCACTGTCAAGAAATTTTAATGAAAATAAGAAATTTTGGGGAGAGTTAAACAAGTTAAGAAAGCCTAGGGAAAATATGGATTTGTCAGTTAAAAACAGTAGGGGAGGTAGTAGATGGGGAGAGGGAGGTATTAGGTAGATGGCAAGAATATTTTGAGGAACTTTTAAATGTTGAGGAAGAAAGGGAGGCGGTAATTTCATGCACTGGCCAGGGAGGTATACCATCTTTTAGGAGAGAAGAAGAGCAGAATGTAAGTGTGGGGGAGGTACGCGAGGCATTACATAGAATGAAAGGGGGTAAAGCAGCTGGAACTGATGGGATCATGACAGAAATGTTAAAAGCAGGGGGAGATATAGTGTTGGAGTGGTTGGTACTTTTGTTTAATAAATGTATGAAAGAGGGGAAGGTACCTAGGGATTGGTGGAGAGCATGTATAGTCCCTTTATATAAAGGGAAGGGGGACAAGAGATTGTAAAAATTATATAGGAGTAAGTTTACCCTGTATACCAGGAAAAGTGTACAGCAGGGTTATTATTGAAAAGAATTAGAGGCAAGACAGAATGTAGGAATGCGGATGAGCAAGGAGGTTTCAGAGTGGGTAGGGGATGTGTAGATTAAGTGTTTACATTGAAGCATATATGTGAACAGTATTTAGATAAAGGTAGGGAAGTTTTTATTGCATCTATGGATTTAGAAAAGGCATATGATAGAGTGGATAGGGGAGCAATATGGCAGATGTTGCAAGTATATGGAATAGGTGGTAAGTTACTAAATGCTGTAAAGAGTTTTTATGAGGATAGTGAGGCTCAGTTTAGGGTGTGTAGAAGAGAGGGAGACTACTTCCCGGTAAAAGTAGGTCTTAGACAGGGATGTGTAATGTTACCATGGTTGTTTAACATATTTATAGATGGGGTTGTAAAAGTAAATGCTAGGGTGTTCAGGAGAGGGGTGGGATTAAATTATGGGGAATCAAATACAAAATGGGAATTGACAGTTACTTCTTGCTGATGATGACTGCGCTTATGAGAGATTCTAAAGAAAAATTGCCAAGGTTAGTGGATGAGTTTGGGAGTGTGTGTAAAGGTAGAAAGTTGAAAGTGAACATAGAAAAGAGTAAGGTGATGAGGGTATCAAATGATTTAGATAAAGAAAAATTGGATATCAAATTGGAGAGGAGGAGTATGGAAGAAGTGAATGTTTTCAGATACTTGGGAGTTGATGTGTCGGCGCATGGATTTAAGAAGGATGAGGGTAATCATAGAACTGATGAGGGAAAAAAGGTGAGCAGTGCGTTGAGGTGTATGTGGAGTCAAAAAATGTTATCTATGGAGGCAAAGAAGGGAATGTATGAAAGTATAGTAGTACCAACACACTTATATGGGAGTGAAGCTTGGGTTGTGAATGCAGTAGCGAGGAGGCGGTTGGAGGCAGTGGAGATGTCCTGTCTAAGGGCAAAGTGTGGTGTAAATATTTTTTTTTTTATTATTATCACACTGGCCGATTCCCACCAAGGCAGGGTGGCCCGAAAAAGAAAAACTTTCACCATCATTCACTCCATCACTGTCTTGCCAGAAGGGTGCTTTACACTACAGTTTTTAAACTGCAACATTAACACCCCTCCTTCAGAGTGCAGGCACTGTACTTCCCATCTCCAGGACTCAAGTCCGGCCTGCCGGTTTCCCTGAATCCCTTCATAAATGTTACTTTGCTCACACTCCAACAGCACGTCAAGTATTAAAAACCATTTGTCTCCATTCACTCCTATCAAACACGCTCACGCATGCCTGCTGGAAGTCCAAGCCCCTCGCACACAAAACCTCCTTTACCCCCTCCCTCCAACCTTTCCTAGGCCGACCCCTACCCCGCCTTCCTTCCACTATAGACTGATACACTCTTGAAGTCATTCTGTTTCGCTCCATTCTCTCTACATGTCCGAACCACCTCAACAACCCTTCCTCAGCCCTGTGGACAACAGTTTTGGTAATCCCGCACCTCCTCCTAACTTCGAAACTACGAATTCTCTGCATTATATTCACACCACACATTGCCCTCAGACATGACATCTCCGCTGCCTCCAGCCTTCTCCTCGCTGCAACATTCATCACCCACGCTTCACACCCATATAAGAGCGTTGGTAAAACTATACTCTCATACGTTCCCCTCTTTGCCTCCAAGGACAAAGTTCTTTGTCTCCACAGACTCCTAAGTGCAGTGTGGAAATTAGGAGGTGGAGTTAATAAAAGTATTAGTCAGAGGGCTGAACAGGAGTTGCTTAGGTGGTTTGGTCATTTAGAGAGAATGGATCAAAGCAGAATGACATGGAGAGCATTTAAATCTATAGAAGGAAGGCGGGGTAGGGGTCATCCTCGAAAAGGTTGGAAGGAAGGGGTAAGGGAGGTTTTGTGGGCAAGGAGCTTGGACTTCCAGCAGGCGTGCACGAGCGTGTTCGATAGGAGTGGAGACGAATGGTATTTGGGACCTGACGATCTGTTGGAGTGTGAGCAGGGTAATAGTTAGTGAAGGGATTCAGGGAAACTGGTTATTTTTATATAGCCAGACTTGAATCTTGGAAATGGTAAGTGCAATGCCTGCACTCTCAAGGAGGGATTTGGGATATTAGCAGTTTGGAGGGATATGTTGTGTATCTTTATAGGTATATGCTTCTAAACTGTTGTGTTCTGAGCACCTCTGCAAAAACAGTGATTATGTGTGAGTGAGGTGAAAGTATTTTCTTTTTGGGGATTTTCTTTCTTTTTGGATCACCCTGCCTCGGTGGGAGATGGCCGACTTGATGAGAGAAAAAAAAAAAATGGTGACATTACACATCCCTCTATAAAACCTACTTTTACTAGGAAGTAATCTCCCTCTCCTACACACCCTAGCCTGAGCCTCACTATCTTCATAAACTCTTTTACAGCATTTAGCAACTTACTACCTATTCCATATACTTGCAACATCTGCCACATTACTCCCCTATCCACTATCATATGCCATTTCTAAATCCATAAATGCAATAAAAACTTCCTTACCTTTTTCTAAATACTGTTCACATATATGCTTCAATGCAAACACCTGATCTACACACCCTTTTCCCATTCTGAAGCCTCCTTGCTCATCTGCAATCCTGCTCTCTATCTTACCTCTAATTCTTTCAACAATAACCCTACCACACACTACCTGGTAAACTCAGTAACCTTATTCCCCTATAATTTTTACAATTTCTTTAGTCCCCCTTCCCTTTATATAAAGGAATTACAGTAGACTGTTATATTACATGGTAGTTATGTTCCTGAAAACTCCGTGTTAGGTAAATCCATGGTAGATGACCTGAAGAACTTATGGGAAAAACAGGGTTACATTCCTTAGAGCCCCCAAAAAGCCAAATTACTGAACATTTTTTTAGACCTCCAGATCTTACAAAAATAAAAGTGAATATTTAAGTGTTGTTCACTGTCATGATGTATTATGTTGTTTTTACAGCGTAAAACTACAAATCCAACAGAAATAATAGTATTTCTTACCTTAAATTGTGGTGCTGGTGTTTGTGGATGATTGTGAAGAGAGTGGAGAGTTATGCTGTGGCCCTACTGGGCTGAGGTGGATGGTAGAGGTTTTGGTACTTAAGTCGATGGTTGTACTAGTGTACATAAATTCTTTAATGCATTTCTGTTCTATTTTACCCTGAAGTATATTATACAGCTGATGGTAAAGCATCAGCTGCTCTAGACACTGTTTCAGACCACAGTCAGGGTCCTCTTCGGTGAAAAAGTTTAACCAAGTCAGTCAGTAAATCAGTCAAGTAAGTCTGTCAGTCATTCATCACAAACTCATATTTACCTCATTCTTTTAATTGTACAAACTGACGCTTCATTATAGCTACAGGCTATCTCTTGTCTTATATCTCTATTTTTTTCATTAACTCTTAAGACTTAAACGCTTGTACCTTTTCTTGCCACTTTCAGTAACACTGATATGCCTACTGGGTGCCATGATTGCTTGGGAGATAGAAGATATGCAATTAAAAGATCAAAACACAATTCACAAACACAGCTAGCTCCTAGGGAGCATTCATACTGGACATGTATTCATGAAGACTGTGATGGGGTGGCGGGAGTCTCGGTGGTGGCAGGAAATATTGGGCATGTTGGGGATGGCGGGAGGTCCTCCACGCTGACCCACAATAAGGTAGCAGCTTGAGCTGGGGAAATTTTTTCCGCACCCACTAATGAAACCGCGTAAAGTTAATTTTACGAAATGTTGCATAAAATTGTGCCACAATTTTTCAATAGTGCAATAATCAAAACGTGGCAAATAAATCCGTGTAATATAACGGTATACTGTATACACACACACACACTGCCAATCCCTAGGTACCGTCCCCCCCCCCCCCCCCGTCATACATAAATAACAAGGCACAATACCGTGACTGGAACGATACACAAATAACCCGCACATAAAAGAGAGAAGCTTACGACGGCGTTTCGGTCCGACTTGGACCATTGACAAAGTCACACTAACAGAGGTGGAGCAGGACGGCTATATATGTGCGGCGTCTGGTTGTCTTTGTTGTGGACGTTTCGCCATCCAGTGGCTGGCTGGATGGCGAAACGTCTACGATGGGGATGCCCGGGTGTTGTGCATGTGTCTTAATTTCATCTTGTCGGTATTATATACAATTCTTGTACTACTACTACTACCTCCACTTCTTCCTGCATATATAGCCGTCCTGCTCCACCTCTGTTAGTGTGACTGTCAATGGTCCAAGTTGGACCGAAACGTCGTCGTAAGCTTCTCTCTTTTATGTGCGGGTTATTTGTGTACCTGTCATACATTTATTAAACAAAATTAACCACTAAATCACTACACTGTATCTCCCCCTGCTTTTAACATTTGTCATGATCCCATCAGTTCTAGCTGCTTTACCCCCTTTTATTTTATGTAATGCCCCAAGCACTCCCCCCCACTCACATCCTGCTCTTCTTCACTCAAGATATTTTACCTCCCTGGCCAGTGCACGAAATTACTGCCTCCCTTTCTTCATTTGACATTTAAAAGTTCCTCAAAATATTCCCACCATCTACTCAATGCCTCCAGCTTCACATCTACTAACTCCCCCTACTCTGTTTAACTGGCAAATCCATAAGTTTCCTAGGCTTCCTTGACTTGTTTGTCTCACTCCAAAATTTATTCTTATTCTCAGCAAAATTTCTTAGGAGTGCCTCTCCCACTATCATTTGCTCTCCTTTTGCACTCTCTTCACCTTTCTTTTACTCTCCATATACTCTGCCCTTCTTATATCACTTCTGCTTTGTAAAAACCTCTCATATCTAGTGTATGTACAATACACACTAGATATGAGTGTGTATATTGTACATACACTGCTTGCTGTTTTATTAGGAAAATACAAGTATTTACTCTGCTGCCTTTTTGCTTGTTCCTACCTTGGCAATTATGCTACAGCCAGGTATGCAGGCCAATAGTCTACACCTGCATTTGTAATACAGATACAGTAAACCCTCCGTTTCCGTTAGGCTCTGTTTTCGTGATTTTCAGTTATTGCCGACTATTTTCGTCAAAATATAGTCTTCGCTAATTCCATCGAGTTTCATCAGAACTTTTCGTTAATTCCTTCCGGTTTCGTCGGAACGGATTAATCATGAAACCCGAGGGTCCACAGTATTTACAGGAAGATGTGAATGAACTGTTAGTACACGATGAGGAAGAACAGTACAGAGAAAGGTTTGCAGAGTGCAATGCACTGATACAAGGGAGGCAGATATCAGAAAGATAAACTTAAAGAAAAAGTTAACAATGCAAGTTATGTGAAGAGTTCCATATTATTGGTAAAGTTGCAGATGTTTTCACTGAAGAGGACTCTTGAAAAAATCTAGAAGCACTGCTCTGAAATAGTCTAAAGCAGCTGATGATGCCTAACCATCAGCTGCATAAAGTACTACAGGATAAAACAGACCAGAGGCACATTACAAAATTCCTGCAAATGAGTTGAAAAAGAAAATGAGATGTTTTTAATGTATAAATTCCAATTTTAAAATACTTAATAATTTTAATGCAAATATCAATATAAATTCATTTACTGTACAAGATACTAACCCTTATTTCATTATCACTTTTTTCTTGAAGTGACAATTTGTCATCTAGCCGATGTTGCAGCTCTCTAATAACCAGGTTCTCTGTGCCAGAAACATGACTTGCTCGCTTCATCTCTTCCTATAGAGTTAAAAACTGTGGTGTTCAATATATCAGATACATAACCAAGATTTCTAGTGCATTCCTTCTGGGGTAAATTGCTAGGAAACTTTTTCCCTGCATAATCCAGCTGTTTTCAATAACAAAAAGCATTGAATGATCAAATTAAAGCATTCCCAGAAAAATACTAAGTTATGAATGATTATATGACATTTCTTACATGGAGATCAAAATCACTGCAGAGGAAAAAAAAAAATGCAAGGTTCTAAATAGAAAGTTTCAGTGTTTACAAGAGATTTTATATGAAAGATTTACAACCCAAAAAGATAAACGAGGTAGAGAATACTGAGATAACTAAAGTGATAGTAAAGAAATTACTTAATGATAAAAAAAAGTAACAGACTAAACAAAATAGCACAGTGAATTTTATAAGAACGAGTAGAAGAACTGTGCTATCCATTTTGGAATATCAGAAAATTCTCACCAGCTCCTTAGTGACTCTGTCAAAATTTTCAGTCAGTTGTGAAAGTTGAAAAGTAAGTCTTGCATTTTCCTCCTGAGATCTGTGGTGTAACTCTGAAGTCTTTTTCTGGAAGCTCTTCAGTGCTTCAACTTCACTCTTCAAATGCTTTCCCTCGGTTTCTAGTTCTTGTATGTATTTTCCTTGCTCCTATTAATATAAAAAAGGAGAAAAATTATATATTTTTTATTCACATATTGGCGATTTCCCACCAAGGCAGGACAGTCCAAAAAAGAAAAACTTTCATTCGCTCCATTACTGTCTTGCCAAAGGCATGCTTACACTACAGTTATAAAACTGCAACATTAACACGCCTCCTTCAGTGCTGGCACTGTACAGTGGACCCCCGCTTTACGATCAGCTCCCAATGCGACCAATTATGTAAGTGTATTTATGTAAGTGCGTTTGTACGTGTATGTTTGGGGGTCTGAAATGGACTAATCTAATTCACAATATTCCTTATGGGAACAAATTTGTTCAGTAATGGCACCTGAACATACTTCTGGAATGAAATAATATCGTAAACCGAGGGTCCACTGTACTTCATTTCAAGGAATTAAGTCTGGCCTGCCAGTTTTCCTGAATCCCTTCATAAATGTTGCCTTGCTTACACTCCAACAGCATGTCAAGTCCTAAAAACCATTTGCTCCTATCTAGCACACTCACGCACACTTGCTGAAAGTCCAAGCTCCTCACGCACAAAACCTCCTTTACCATTTCCCTCCATCCTTTCCTAGGCCAACCCCTACCCTGCCTTTCCCCCAATACAGATTTACAAACTCTCGAAGTCATTATATTTTGTTCAATCCTCTCTATGTCCAAACCATCTCAATAACCCCTAAATTCTATTTATCGCAAATGCATAATGATAACTTTTTTTTTTTTAACAAGTCGGCTGTCTCCAACCGAGGCAGAGTGACCCAAAAAGAAAATCCCACCAAAAATACTTTCATCATTCAACACTTTCACCTCACTCATACATAATCACTGTTTTTGCAGAGGCACCCAGATACAACAGTTTAGAAGCATTATTTTTTTTTTTTTTTATTATCACACCGGCCGATTCCCACCAAGGCAGGGTGGCCCGAAAAAGAAAAACTTTCACCATCATTCACTCCATCACTGTCTTGCCAGAAGGGTGCTTTACACTACAGTTTTTAAACTGCAACATTAACACCCCTCCTTCAGAGTGCAGGCACTGTACTTCCCATCTCCAGAACTCAAGTCCGGCCTGCCGGTTTCCCTGAATCCCTTCATAAATGTTACTTTGCTCACACTCCAACAGCACGTCAAGTATTAAAAACCATTTGTCTCCATTCACTCCTATCAAACACGCTCACGCATGCCTGCTGGAAGTCCAAGCCCCTCGCACACAAAACCTCCTTTACCCCCTCCCTCCAACCCTTCCTAGGCCGACCCCTACCCCGCCTTCCTTCCACTACAGACTGATACACTCTTGAAGTCATTCTGTTTCGCTCCATTCTCTCTACATGTCCGAACCACCTCAACAACCCTTCCTCAGCCCTCTGGACAACAGTTTTGGTAATCCCGCACCTCCTCCTAACTTCCAAACTACGAATTCTCTGCATTATATTCACACCACACATTGCCCTCAGACATGACATCTCCACTGCCTCCAGCCTTCTCCTCGCTGCAACATTCATCACCCACGCTTCACACCCATATAAGAGCGTTGGTAAAACTATACTCTCATACATTCCCCTCTTTGCCTCCAAGGACAAAGTTCTTTGTCTCCACAGACTCCTAAGTGCACCACTCACTCTTTTTCCCTCATCAATTCTATGATTCACCTCATCTTTCATAGACCCATCCGCTGACACGTCCACTCCCAAATATCTGAATACGTTCACCTCCTCCATACTCTCTCCCTCCAATCTGATATTCAATCTTTCATCACCTAATCTTTTTGTTATCCTCATAACCTTACTCTTTCCTGTATTCACCTTTAATTTTCTTCTTTTGCACACCCTACCAAATTCATCCACCAATCTCTGCAACTTCTCTTCAGAATCTCCCAAGAGCACAGTGTCATCAGCAAAGAGCAGCTGTGACAACTCCCACTTTGTGTGTGATTCTTTATCTTTTAACTCCACGCCTCTTGCCAAGACCCTCACATTTACTTCTCTTACAACCCCATCTATAAATATATTAAACAACCACGGTGACATCACACATCCTTGTCTAAGGCCTACTTTTACTGGGAAAAAATTTCCCTCTTTCCTACATACTCTAACTTGAGCCTCACTATCCTCGTAAAAACTCTTCACTGCTTTCAGTAACCTACCTCCTACACCATACACTTGCAACATCTGCCACATTGCCCCCCTATCCACCCTGTCATACGCCTTTTCCAAATCCATAAATGCCACAAAGACCTCTTTAGCCTTATCTAAATACTGTTCACTTATATGTTTCACTGTAAACACCTGGTCCACACACCCCCTACCTTTCCTAAAGCCTCCTTGTTCATCTGCTATCCTATTCTCCGTCTTACTCTTTTTTTTATTTATTTTTTTATTATCACACCGGCCGATTCCCACCAAGGCAGGGTGGCCCGAAAAAGAAAAACTTTCACCATCATTCACTCCATCACTGTCTTGCCAGAAGGGTGCTTTACACTACAGTTTTTAAACTGCAACATTAACACCCCTCCTTCAGAGTGCAGGCACTGTACTTCCCATCTCCAGGACTCAAGTCCGGCCTGCCGGTTTCCCTGAATCCCTTCATAAATGTTACTTTGCTCACACTCCAACAGCACGTCAAGTATTAAAAACCATTTGTCTCCATTCACTCCTATCAAACACGCTCACGCATGCCTGCTGGAAGTCCAAGCCCCTCGCACACAAAACCTCCTTTACCCCCTCCCTCCAACCCTTCCTAGGCCGACCCCTACCCCGCCTTCCTTCCACTACAGACTGATACACTCTTACTCTTACTCTTAATTCTTTCAATTATAACTCTACCATACACTTTACCAGGTACACTCAACAGACTTATCCCCCTATAATTTTTGCACTCTCTTTTATCCCCTTTGCCTTTATACAAAGGAACTATGCATGCTCTCTGCCAATCCCTATTTACCTTACCCTCTTCCATACATTTATTAAATAATTGCACCAACCACTCCAAAACTATATCCCCACCTGCTTTTAACATTTCTATCTTTATCCCATCAATCCCGGCTGCCTTACCCCCTTTCATTTTACCTACTGCCTCACGAACTTCCCCCACACTCACAACTGGCTCTTCCTCACTCCTACAAGATGTTATTCCTCCTTGCCCTATACACGAAATCACAGCTTCCCTATCTTCATCAACATTTAACAATTCCTCAAAATATTCCTTCCATCTTCCCAATACCTCTAACTCTCCATTTAATAACTCTCCTCTCCTATTTTTAACTGACAAATCAATTTGTTCTCTAGGCTTTCTTAACTTGTTAATCTCACTCCAAAACTTTTTCTTATTTTCAACAAAATTTGTTGATAACATCTCACCCACTCTCTCATTTGCTCTCTTTTTACATTGCTTCACCACTCTCTTAACCTCTCTCTTTTTCTCCATATACTCTTCCCTCCTTGCATCACTTCTACTTTGTAAAAACTTCTCATATGCTAACTTTTTCTCCCTTACTACTCTCTTTACATCATCATTCCACCAATCGCTCCTCTTCCCTCCTGCACCCACTTTCCTGTAACCACAAACTTCTGCTGAACACTCTAACACTACATTTTTAAACCTACCCCATACCTCTTCGACCCCATTGCCTATGCTCTCATTAGCCCATCTATCCTCCAATAGCTGTTTATATCTTACCCTAACTGCCTCCTCTTTTAGTTTATAAACCTTCACCTCTCTCTTCCCTGATGCTTCTATTCTCCTTGTATCCCATCTACCTTTTACTCTCAGTGTAGCTACAACTAGAAAGTGATCTGATATATCTGTGGCCCCTCTATAAACATGTACATCCTGAAGTCTACTCAACAGTCTTTTATCTACCAATACATAATCCAACAAACTACTGTCATTTCGCCCTACATCATATCGTGTATACTTATTTATCCTCTTTTTCTTAAAATATGTATTACCTATAACTAAACCCCTTTCTATACAAAGTTCAATCAAAGGGCTCCCATTATCATTTACACCTGGCACCCCAAACTTACCTACCACACCCTCTCTAAAAGTTTCTCCTACTTTAGCATTCAAGTCCCCTACCACAATTACTCTCTCACTTGGTTCAAAGGCTCCTATACATTCACTTAACATCTCCCAAAATCTCTCTCTCTCCTCTGCATTCCTCTCTTCTCCAGGTGCATACACGCTTATTATGACCCACTTCTCGCATCCAACCTTTACTTTAATCCACATAATTCTTGAATTTACACATTCATATTCTCTTTTCTCCTTCCATAACTGATCATTTAACATTACTGCTACCCCTTCCTTTGCTCTAACTCTCTCAGATACTCCAGATTTAATCCCATTTATTTCCCCCCACTGAAACTCTCCTACCCCCTTCAGCTTTGTTTCGCTTAGGGCCAGGACATCCAACTTCTTTTCATTCATAACATCAGCAATCATCTGTTTCTTGTCATCCGCACTACATCCACGCACATTTAAGCAACCCAGTTTTATAAAGTTTTTCTTCTTCTCTTTTTTAGTAATTGTATACAGGAGAAGGGGTTACTAGCCCATTGCTCCCGGCATTTTAGTCGCCTCATACGACACGCATGGCTTACGGAGGAAAGATTCTTTTCCACTTCCCCATGGACAATAGAAGAAATAAAAAAGAGCAAGAGCTATTTAGAAAAAGGAGAAAAACCTAGATGTATGTATATATATATATGCATGTGCGTGTCTGTGAAGTGTGACCAAAGTGTAAGTAGGAGTAGCAAGATATCCCTGTTATCTTAGCGTGTTTATGAGACAGAAAAAGAAACCAGCAATCCTACCATCATGCAAAACAGTTACAGGTTTTTGTTTCACAGTCATCTGGCAGGACGGTAGTACTTCCCTGGGTGGTTGCTGTCTACCAACCTACTACCTCCATATATAACATATCCCTCCAAACTCCCAATATCCCAAACCCCTCCTTTAAAGTGCAGGCATTGTACTTCCCATTTCCAGTACTCGAGTACGGCTATATAAAAATAACCAGTTTTCCTGAATCCCTTCACTAAATATTATCCTGCTCACACTCCAATGGCTCGTCAGGTCCCAAAATCCATTCATTTCCATTCACTCCTATCTAACACGCTCATGCACGCTTGCTGGAAGTCAAAGCCCCTCGCCCGCAAAACCTCCTTTACATAAGAACATAAGAAAAAAGGAACACTGCAACAGGCCTACTGACCCATGTGGAGCAGGTGTATGTCCCCCCCCCAGATAAGCCCAATGACTCACCCAGTCTGGTCACCTCCACTCAAGGAACGAGCACAGCACCAGACCCACCAGCACAAGCTAGTCAGGTCTAACTCTCACCCACTCATTTATTTATCTAACCTATTTTTAAAACTACACAACGTTTTAGCCTCAATAACTGCACTTGGGAGTTTGTTCCACTCTTCAACAACTATTAATAAACCAGTGCTTTCCTATATCCTTCCTGAATCTGAATTTTTCCAACTTGAAACCATTGCTGCGAGTCCTGTCTTCACTGGAAATTTTCAGCACGCTAGTTATATCCCTTAATTTATTCCTGTTTTCCATTTATACACCTCGATCATATCCCCCCTAATTCTAGGCCTTTCGAGAGAGTGCAGATTCAGGGTCCTCAGTCTATCCTCATAGGGAAGATTTCTGATACATGGCATCATCTATGTCATCCTCCTCTGTATGTTTTCTAGAGCATTTACAGTATATCCATTCTGTAATACGGTGACCAGAACTGAGCAGCATAATCTAAATGAGGTCTAACCAAGGATATATAGAGTTGAAGAACAACCCGAGGACTTCTATTATTTATACTTTTAGATATGAAGCCAAGAATTCTGTTAGCTTTATTGCAAACACTAATGCACTGTTGTCTTGGTTTTAGATTACTGCTAACCAGAACTCCTAAATCCTTTTCGCAAGCAGTAGTATTAAGATCTACATTATTTAGTTTATATGTGGCATGGTTATTTTCCTGCCCAACATTTAGAACTTTGCATGTGTCAATATTAAACTGCATCTGCCACTTCTCCGACCATTGCATCAGTCTATTCAAATCATCCTGGAGTGCTCTAGTGTCCTTATTAGAATGAATTGGACGGCCTATTTTGGTGTAATCAGCAAATTTGCTTATGTTGCTATTTATTCCCTCATCTATGTCATTTATGCAAATTGTGAACAACAACGTCACAAGTGGACCACCACTTGTGACGTGCCCCCATTCTGATTTCTCCCCATTTATGCAAACTCTCTGCTGCCTATTTGTCAGCCATGCTTCTACCCAGGAAAAAATTTCTCCTCCTATTCTGTGTGCCTAAGTTTCCTCAATAGCCTCTGATGTGGAACTCTATCGAAAGCCTTACTGAAGTCCACATACACAATATCATATTCATTACCATGATCTACCTCCTCAAACACCTTAATGAAAAATGTTAGTAAATTCCTAAGACAGGAATGCCCCTTTGTAAAACTGTGTCGAGATTCATTAATCAATCTGTGCCTATCCAGATGGCTATGAATTGCTTCGGCAATTATTGATTCCATAAATTTTCCCACTATGGAGGTAAGGATTATTGGTCTATAGTTCGAAGCCAAGGACCTGTCACCTGCCTTGTAAATAGGTATTACATTTGCCATTTTCCACTTAACAGGCACTATGCCGGTCTGTATTGATATGTTAAAAAGATTAGCTGAAGGTATGCTAAGTTCCTCTTTACATTCCTTTAACACCCTTGCCAACAGTTCATCAGGGCCTTGGGATTTGTCAGGTTTTAGTTTCTCTATTTGTCTGAGGAACATGTCACTAGTTAACGCAATTGTGCATAGTTTATCGTCCTGTTCTACACAATATTATTTCAGGAATTTTTTTTTTTTCAACAAGTCGGCCGTCTCCCACAGAGCCAGGGTGACCCAAAGAGAAAGAAAATCCCCAAAAAGAAAATACTTTCATCATCATTCAACACTTTCACCTCACTCACTGGGCAGAGGTGCCCAGAATACAACAGTTTAGAAGTACACCTACCATCCGACTTACAACCTGCTCAACTTACGACCACTCGACTTACGACCGTGTTCTTTTTTATGCCAAACTTCTGGGAAAAAAACAACTATTTGTGTTGTACATAGTGTTTATCCTAAACCTTACAGTATAAAATACAGTACTAACAGCATAAAAAGTAAAGTAAAACATGAAATACCAAAATAAAACAATAAAATAAAGTCATTACAAAGATGTTTTGTTGATATTTAGTAAAGTTCGACTTACGACCATTTCGACTTACGACTGGTTTCTCGGAACCGAACTCTGTCGTAAGTCAGATGGTAGGTGTATATACGTATAAAAATACACAATATATCTCTCCAAACTGCCAATATCCCAAACCCCTCCTTTGGAGTGCAGGCATTGTACTTCCCATTTCCAGGACTCAAGTCCGGTTATATAAAATAACCGGTTTCCCTGAATCCCTTCACCAAATATTACCCTGCTCACACTCCTACAGATCGTCAGGTCCCAAATACCATTTGTCTCCATTCATTTCTATCTAACACGCTCACGCACGCTTGCTCGAAGTCCAAACCCCCTCGCCCACAACACCTCCTTTACCCCCTCCCTCCAACCTTTTCGAGGACGACCCCTACCCCAACTTCCTTCCCCTACAAATTTATATGCTCTCCATGTCATTCTACTTTCATCCATTCTCTCTAAATGACCAAACCACTTCAACAAACCCTCTTCAGCCCTCTGACTAATACTTTTATTAACTCCACACCTTCTCCTAATTTCCACACTCCAAATTTTCTGCATAATATTTACACCACATATTGCTCTTAGACAGGACATCCCCACTGCCTCCAACCACCTCCTTGCTGCAGCATTTACAACCCAAGCTTCACACCCATATAAGTGTTGGTATTACTATACTTATGATATACTTATGATAAGAAAGAGATGATTGTGGATGTTATGAATGAGAAGAAGCTGGATGTCCTGGCTTTAAGTGAAACAAAGCTGAAGGGGGTGGGAGAGTTTCAGTGGAGAGGAATAAATGGGATTAGGTCAGGGGTTTCAAATAGAGTTAGAGCTAAAGAAGGAGTAGCAATAATGTTGAAGGATAAGCTATGGCAGGAAAAGAGGGACTATAAATGTATTAATTCAAGGATTATGTGGAGTAAAATAAAGATTGGATGTGAAAAGTGGGTTATAATAAGCGTGTATGCACCTGGAGAAGAGAGAAGTGTAGAGGAGAGAGAGAGATTTTGGGAAATGTTGAGTGAATGCGTGGGGAGTTTTGAATCAAGTGTGAGAGTAATGGTGGTTGGGGATTTTAATGCTAAAGTGGGTAAAAATGTTATGGAGGGAGTAGTAGGTAAATTTGGGGTGCCAGGGGTAAATGTAAATGGGGAGCCTTTAATTGAGCTATGTGTAGAAAGAAATTTGGTAATAAGTAATACATATTTTATGAAAAAGAGGATAAATAAATATACAAGGTATGATGTAGCACGTAATGAAAGTAGTTTATTAGATTATGTATTGGTGGATAAAAGGTTGATGGGTAGGCTCCAGGATGTACATGTTTATAGAGGGGCAACTGATATATCGGATCATTATTTAGTTGTAGCTACAGTTAGAGTAAGAGGTAGATGGGAAAAGAGGAAGGTGGCAACAACAAGTAAGAGGGAAGTGAAAGTGTATAAACTAAGGGAGGAGGAAGTTCGGGTGAGATATAAGCGACTATTGGCAGAAAGGTGGGCTAGTGCAAAGATGAGTAGTGGGGGGGTTGAAGAGGGTTGGAATAGTTTTAAAAATGCAGTATTAGAATGTGGGGCAGAAGTTTGTGGTTATAGGAGGGTGGGGGCAGGAGGAAAGAGGAGTGATTGGTGGAATGATGAAGTAAAGGGTGTGATAAAAGAGAAAAAGGTAGCTTATGAGAGGTTTTTACAAAGCAGAAGTGTTATAAGAAGAGCAGAGTATATGGAGAGTAAAAGAAAGGTAAAGAGAGTGGTGAGAGAGTGCAAAAGGAGAGCAGATGATAGAGTGGGAGAGGCACTGTCAAGAAATTTTAATGAAAATAAGAAAAAATTTTGGAGTGAGTTAAACAAGTTAAGAAAGCCTAGGGAAAATATGGATTTGTCAGTTAAAAACAGAGTAGGGGAGTTAGTAGATGGGGAGATGGAGGTATTGGGTAGATGGCGAGAATATTTTGAGGAACTTTTAAATGTTAAGGAAGAAACAGAGGCAGTAATTTCATGCACTGGTCAGGGAGGTATACCATCTTTTAGGAGTGAAGAAGAGCAGAATGTAAGTGTGGGGGAGGTACGTGAGGCATTACGTAAAATGAAAGGGGGTAAAGCAGCTGGAACTGATGGGATCATGACAGAAATGTTAAAAGCAGGGGGGGATATAGTGTTGGAGTGGTTGGTACTTTTGTTTAATAAATGTATGAAAGAGGGGAAGGTACCTAGGGATTGGCAGAGAGCATGTATAGTCCCTTTATATAAAGGGAAAGGGGACAAAAGAGACTGTAAAAATTATAGAGGAATAAGCTTACTGAGTATACCAGGAAAAGTGTACGGTAGGGTTATAATTGAAAGAATTAGAGGTAAGACAGAATGTAGGATTGCGGATGAGCAAGGAGGTTTTAGAGTGGGTAGGGGATGTGTAGATCAGGTGTTTACATTGAAGCATATATGTGAACAGTATTTAGATAAAGATAGGGAAGTTTTTATTGCATTTATGGATTTAGAAAAGGCATATGATAGAGTGGATAGAGGAGCAATGTGGCAGATGTTGCAAGTATATGGAATAGGTGGTAAGTTATTAAATGCTGTAAAGAGTTTTTATGAGGATAGTGAGGCTCAGGTTAGGGTGTGTAGAAGAGAGGGAGACTACTTCCCGGTAAAAGTAGGTCTTAGACAGGGATGTGTAATGTCACCATGGTTGTTTAATATATTTATAGATGGGGTTGTAAAGGAAGTAAATGCTAGGGTGTTTGGGAGAGGGGTGGGATTAAATTATGGGGAATCAAATTCAAAATGGGAATTGACACAGTTACTTTTTGCTGATGATACTGTGCTTATGGGAGATTCTAAAGAAAAATTGCAAAGGTTAGTGGATGAGTTTGGGAATGTGTGTAAAGGTAGAAAGTTGAAAGTGAACATAGAAAAGAGTAAGGTGATGAGGGTGTCAAATGATTTAGATAAAGAAAAATTGGATATCAAATTGGGGAGGAGGAGTATGGAAGAAGTGAATGTTTTCAGATACTTGGGAGTTGACGTGTCGGCGGATGGATTTATGAAGGATGAGGTTAATCATAGAATTGATGAGGGAAAAAAGGTGAGTGGTGCGTTGAGGTATATGTGGAGTCAAAAAACGTTATCTATGGAGGCAAAGAAGGGAATGTATGAAAGTATAGTAGTACCAACACTCTTATATGGGTGTGAAGCTTGGGTGGTAAATGCAGCAGCGAGGAGACGGTTGGAGGCAGCGGAGATGTCCTGTTTAAGGGCAATGTGTGGTGTAAATATTATGCAGAAAATTCGGAGTGTGGAAATTAGGAGAAGGTGTGGAGTTAATAAAAGTATTAGTCAGAGGGCAGAAGAGGGGTTGTTGAGGTGGTTTGGTCATTTAGAGAGAATGGATCACAGTAGAATGACATGGAAAGCATATAAATCTATAGGGGAAGGAAGGCGGGGTAGGGGTCGTCCTCGAAAGGGTTGGAGAGAGGGGGTAAAGGAGGTTTTGTGGGTAAGGGGCTTGGACTTCCAGCAAGCGTGCGTGAGCGTGTTAGATAGGAGTGAATGGAGACGAATGGTACTTGGGACCTGACGATCTGTTGGAGTGTGAGCAGGGTAATATTTAGTGAAGGGATTCAGGGAAACCGGTTATTTTCATATAGTCGGACTTGAGTCCTGGAAATGGGAAGTACAATGCCTGCACTTTAAAGGAGGGGTTTGGGATATTGGCAGTTTGGAGGGATATGTTGTGTATCTTTATATGTTTATGCTTCTAGACTGTTGTATTCTGAGCACCTCTGCAAAAACAGTGATAATGTGCGAGTGTGGTGAAAGTGTTGAATGATGATGAAAGTATTTTCTTTTTGGGGATTTTCTTTCTTTTTTGGGTCACCCTGCCTCGGTGGGAGACGGCCGACTTGTTGAAAAAAAAAAAAAAAAAAAAATTACTATACTTTCATACATTCCCTTCTTTGCCTCCATAGATAACATTTTTTGCCTCCACATATACCTCAATGCACCACTCGCCTTTTTTCCTTCATCAATTCTACGATTAACCTCATCCTTCATAGATCCATCCGCTGACACATCAACTCCCAAATATCTGAAAACATTCACTTTTTCCATACTACTACTCCCCAATTTGATATCCAATTTTTCTTTATCTAAATCATTTGATACTCTCATCACCTTACTCTTTTCTATGTTCACTTTCAACTTTCTACCTTTACACATCTTTCAGGAATATCGCTAGTATTTTCCTGGGTGAAAACTAAGAGGAAGTAGGTATTGAGAATTTCACACATATCCTTATCACTGTCAGTGATCTGACCAGAGTTACTCTTAACCCTGTCCCTCCAACCTTTTTGAGGACGACCCCTACCCCGTCTTCCTTACCCTACAGATTTATACGCTCTCCATGTCATTCTACTTTGATCCATTCTCTCTAAATGATTAAACCACCTCAACAACCCCTCTTCAGCCCTCTAATGCTTTCATTAACTCCACACCGTCTCCCAATTTCCACACTCCGAACCTTCTGCATAATATTCACACTACATACTGCCCTTAGTCAGGACATCTCCACTGCCTCCAACCGCCTCCTCGTTGTAGCAACAATAACTAGTACGTATATTTAAATAAAGAACACACTAGGTACATGTAAATTAATTTTTACACAGTTATTCACTAATACTCATTTCAAAAACTCATTATTTCAGTGCAAATTACAGTGGAACCCCAGATTATGTACTTGATCTGTTCCAGGTCAGTCTAAATCCGAAACGTACAAAAACCCAAGTAATATTTCCCATAAGAAATAATGTAAATCCAATTAATCCATTCCAGACACCCAAAAATATTCACAAAAAATTCAATTTTTTTGAATAACTGTTGTCCAGAGGGCTGAGGAAGGGTTGTTGAGGTGGTTCGGACATGTAGAGAGAATGGAGCGAAACAGAATGACTTCAAGAGTGTATCAGTCTGTAGTGGAAGGAAGGCGGGGTAGGGGTCGGCCTAGGAAGGGTTGGAGGGAGGGGGTAAAGGAGGTTTTGTGTGCGAGGGGCTTGGACTTCCAGCAGGCATGCGTGAGCGTGTTTGATAGGAGTGAATGGAGACAAATGGTTTTTAATACTTGACGTGCTGTTGGAGTGTGAGCAAAGTAACATTTATGAAGGGATTCAGGGAAACCGGCAGGCCGGACTTGAGTCCTGGAGATGGGAAGTACAGTGCCTGCACTCTGAAGGAGGGGTGCTAATGTTGCAGTTTAAAAACTGTAGTGTAAAGCACCCTTCTGGCAAGACAGTGATGGAGTGAATGATGGTGAAAGTTTTTCTTTTTCGGGCCACCCTGCCTTGGTGGGAATCGGCCAGTGTGATAATAAAAAAAAAATAATAATAACTATAGTTTCACGTATAGAAACGAGAAAAAAATAAAGCACTAATTTTAATGATAAACGAACATCACATACCTTTATTGAAGATTCTTGTTGGCATATTGAAGAAGGCGAGGGGTGGAGAGAGAGTTGCAGCTATTGTTTTTAAGGGTAATCCGCTCCATAAGGACTGCAGGTATCAAAGCTCTCTGGGGTTACTTCCTTTCTTTGTCTTTTACTGGCAATGGACGCATCGCACTAAAAATCTATCCAGAGTTCGCTCTCTCTGGCGTCTCTTAAGATCTGCCTAAAATGGGACAGGGTATTGTCACTGAACATGCTGCAAATACAGCTTGTATCAGCTTGGTCAGGGTGATATTTTTCAACAAAAGTTTACACTTTGCAAAAATGTCCTTAATCACTGAAGAAGGCACCTTCTTCCCTCTCTTCCTTCTCCTCTGAAGCAACTTCCTCAGCTGCAGTCTATTGCTGTTTTAGTTGAAGGTTTTTCACCTCTTCAGTGGTTAGTTCTTTCCTGTGATCCTCCACCAACTCTTCCACATCCTGGCCACTCACATCCAACCCCATGGACTTCCCCAAAGACACAGTACATTCCACAACAGGTGTAGGTTCAACAGAGTCAGCCTCAAACCCTTCTAAATCTTTTTCGAGGATACATTCTGGCCACAATTTTCTCCCAGCAGAGTTCAAAGTCCTGGAAGTCACTTCCTGCCAAGATTTACCTTTAATTCTTATGCAATGGAGGATGTTGAAGTGATCCCTCCAGAACTCTCTTAGGGTCCATTCTACAATCTCTTTCTCGAATTCTATCGTGTTTCTCACTTTCTTTATCAAAGGGCTGGCAATAGGAACTTTCTTTGGACCCATGGTGGCTTATTTTGCAGTAGCAATCAATAAACAAGCACAAATAACAAAAAAAGGCACAATACCGTGACTGGAACGATACACAAATAACCCGCACATAAAAGAGAAGCTTACGACGACTTTGTCAATGGTCCAAGTCAGACCAAAACGTCGTCGTAAGCTTCTCTCTTTTATGTGCGGGTTATTTGTGTAACAAGCACAAAATTTGCGAAATGTTTCGGATGAATGCTCACTTAACTAGTGACAGAACCAGACTGAGGTGGTGTCCTGGAGGGCAGACATGTCTGATATATACGATTCCTGGGACAAGGTACGAAATACTGTTCAAGAATTCAAACATTTCACTGCACTAAGCAAACTGACTGCTTACTAAGGAGTTTGCTTGCCCATCATCCCCACCACTTACCTACCAGCTGATCTTCCTATCGTACCATTTGCTCTTACCACTTGTCCTCTAATTCCCCTACCCTGACACCATCCCTTAAGCCTGCTAACATTAATGAATAAATCAGCATCCTCCTCAAAGCCATTAAGTCATGTACTCAAATAATAACAAGGTAGCTAAAACAAAAAGCTTAAAAATCCTACAGGAACACACACTAACTTCATACTGTATATATTATCTAATTCATTTGTCCAATTATGTGACTGTGCTCACACATCTTAATTAAAAATCTACATTAACTTGACTGGAGGACCACCTAGATGAGGTTGAAACTTTTCAAAACATTGCAGCAATTTTTTTACTTCAACAAATGGAAGAAAAAAACATAGGAACAAAGTTCACAAATTTAAAAATGATGAGGCACTGGATGTACCATAATAGACTGGTTAGACAAGAATACAAGATCAAGAGGGCATAGTGGGATATTACACAATCAACTGAACCCATGAATGCTAGAAAGTATTTCCACATTAGTGGTTAAGATGGGAAAGAACCTCAGCAATGATACAAATGAAAATGCCCCACAATGGATAAAAAAAATAAGATATGACAGCACTAATTGAAATCACTCAACTGAAAGTAAAAGAATGTGGATCACTGGCTACAGCTCAATTTCCCCTCACAAACTTAAAAACAACTACTAAAGTCATGTGGCACACAGGAACAAGTTTTATTTGTAGAGGACTCTTCTTCAACTTGCCTGAACTTTATGCTGCTCCTGAAAATAGGTTAGTGAAGAAACGTACTCCTCATCTGGATCATCGTCTTGTCTAAAACGTTTGTGTATGTTGAATTTCTTGGTAGATTTCATGAGTGCATTAAGCTTCCATTCTGTCAACTCTTCAGATATAGCCTGTTGATCTTTTAGACGTTGGCTGGAGAAAATTTAATACTTAGTTACATAAATTACATACAATTTAATGGTGAAGAAATACAACAATTAGTCTCTATTAATACAAAACCACAAATAGTGCTGTTTAAAAAAAAAAAACTCACGATCATTTCTAAAACAATTCCTTCTGTTAACTTGTTAAGTTTACCTGGAAAGAATGCTTTTAATAGTTACTGACATCCTACTTGTTTTTGGTTAAAGTGTGTTATCCACATATCTCCAAATGGTTGTAACTAGTAGTTCAAGTAGTAGTGTCTTCAGCTCGTGATGAAAGAACCAAAGTTAAATTTTGTGACAGGTGTTGTTCCTGCCTACCCAGAAACAAGTATCTGAATGTTAACCAATTGTTGAGGGTTGCATCCCACTAGGAAAGGTAATGTCAGTATACTGCAGTTAGTGCCAGGCTTTCAAATAAACTAAGATACAATAACAGCTTCAGTCTGCAAATTCAACATTAAAGGAAATCCATTGTACAAGTACAGTGGCAGGCTCTCTATACATTCAACATATTCAAAATTAATCCAAAATTTAAAGACTAAACTGAAGACATTAAGATCCAGTCTACATCATTGTTGTGACAATGTTCCAGGATGAGCTGACACATCATTTGAGGTTTCCCATCCTATTGTGGAACTGCTGCAATTTGAAACTATTTAGCTATTCCACTTGTAAAGCAGACTAACAAAAAATCTATATAAAGTTTCCAAGGAGAGTCATAAGAGAAGAATAAGGCATTATATAAATAGAATTTATAAATTATGCAAAATTCATATCTAACCTCCATGAATTTTCAATCTCGACTAGTTGCTGGGAGAACTCTGAGAACAGTTGTTCTCTCAAACGCTCTTCCAATTCAACCTTTTCTTTATGCTCTTTAACTAGTTCATCTTTGAGACTGGCAATAAGTTGAACAAGTGCCTGAAATTTTTTTTTAAAAAGACACATTTTATAAATCTGCACAAATTATAAAATGGAAGAAAAATTGTCATATTAATAAATAATTCAGTCATATTAACTTCACTGGAAATGGAAAAAACTTTTCCTTTGTAATTACCTAATGGATATTATTCTTTTTTAACCACAATGGACGTCTCCCACGAAGGTAGGGTGACAAAACTGAACAAAGAACATACTAACCTCGTATTTTTCATCTTCCTCATTTTCTTCCACTAGAGGTTCCACACTTTTTTCAAGAATGTCACTGCTGAAAATTATTTACTTGCTTAGGATAAATATTATCAGAGGATAATAAGTTTAGATTTAGAAAGGACATAGGAAAGTATTGGTTTGGAAATAGGGTAGTTGATGAGTGGAACAGTCTACCTAGTTGGGTTATTGAGGCTGGGACTTTGGGTAGTTTCAAATCTAGGTTGGATAAGTACATGAGTGGGAGGGGTTGGATTTGAGTGGGACTTTCACATCAGAGCTTATTTCTTGGGTGGCATTGAAAATTGGGTTGGGCAAATGTTTTGTTAGTGGGATGAATTGTAAAGGACCTGCCTAGTATGGGCCAGCAGGCCTCCTGCAGCGTTCCTCCTTTCTTATGTTCTTATGTATAAGTAAACAAATGTTAATTGCATATACAGTATTTGAAAAATATGGTTTGCAGTCATGAATGGGTTGACATTATTTATACAATTATTACAATATTGCAGTAGTCTGTATAACAGTAAATCTTCTATTTTTTTCTTTGAATATAAATTCAAAATAGAAAACAAGAGTAATATCAGAGGGGCCTGAAGACGTGACTGATGAACAAAGAAAATGGTATTGTAGAGCCAGGAATGTCTGCATTGTTTATTCTGGACCCTATTTTGAAACTGGCATATTTTTTAATTTGTGTGAAATTGGCCAAATTGCAAACTTCTGACCACATTATTGGGTAGTTGAAATCGGTAAATGAGCAGTTTCTTGTACTCAATCGATAGAACAAATGTAGTTCTAAAGAAATAGCCATGAGTTTGGTCGACTGGAACAATGGAATTATACAAAAATAGGGCTCAAAGTGGGCGAAATTGCCAATTTGTAAATATCGCCGAGGCCGCTAACTTCGCAACAGCGTAATTCCATGAGTTTTCCATCAAATTTTGGTCTTGTAGTGTCATTACTATCAGGAAAAGATTCTCTGTCATTTCAAAAGAGAAAAAAAAAAATTCAAAATTTGTTCGACACCTCAGGATTTGGGGTTGTGAGAGTCAAAGGGTTAAAGGCTCCCCATTTTCATTTACTCCTGGCACCCCAAATTTACCTACTACTCCCTCCACAACATTTTTATCCACTTTAGCATTGAAATCTCCAACCACTCACTCATCATTTCCCAAAATCTTTTTCTCTCCTCTCCAGGTGCATAAACACTTACTATAACCCACTTCTCACATCCAACCCTTATTTTACCCTACAATCCTTTAATTCAAACATTTATTTTCCCTCTTTTCCTGCCATGACTTATCCTTCAACATTATCGCTACTCCTCCTTTAAGTCTATTTGAAACCCCTTTGATATACCTTTGAAGAGTTTTCAGAGTTTAACGACTCTCTGAGCTCAGCTCGTCTGGTGCTTGTCTAGTGAACTAGGCTGTTGCTGCTGGAGGCCCACTGACCCACATATCCATCACAGCCTAGTTGATCTGGCACCTGGTGAAGATACTTGTCCAGTTTCCTTTTGAAGGATTCTACACTGGTTCCAGCCGTGTTTCTGATATCTTCTGGTAACCCGTCTGGGACCCCGGATGTTGATACAATGTTCCCTTATTGTCCCCACCGCACCCCTGCTCCTCACTGGGTTTATTTTACATTTCCTCCCATATCTCTCACTCCAGTATGTTATGGCAGTGTGCAGATTTGAGACCAAGCCCTGGAGTACCTTCCAGGTATATAATATGTACCTTTCTCTCCTCCGCTCCAATGAATACATGTTCAAGACTGACAGGCATTCCCAGTAGTTTAAGTGCTTTAGATGCTCAATGTGAGCTGTAAACAATCTCTGTATTTGTTATAGCTCAGATATTTCTCCTGCCTTGAACGGGGCCATCAGCACTGAGCAATATTCTAAGTGAGGGAGCACTAGTGATTTGAAGAGTCACCCAATCCCATTTATTTCTCCCCACTGAAACTCTCCCACCCCCTTCAGCTTTGTTTCACTTAAACCCAGGACATCCAGCTTCTTCTCACTGATGACATACACAATCATCTTATTATTCACACAACATCCATGCACATTCAAACATCCCACTTTGACAATTTTCTTTTTTTCTTTTTAGTAGGCTAAACAGGAAAAGGGGTTACTAGCCTATTGCTCCTGGAATTTTAGTTGACTTTTACAACACGCATGGCTTACGGAGGAAAGATTCTTGTTCCACTTCCCCATGGATATAAAAGGAAAAGCAATAAAAACAAGAACTTTTTTTTTTTTTTTTAACAAGTCAGCCGTCTCCCACCAAGGCGGGGTGACCCAAAGAGAAAATCCCCAAAAAGAAAATACTTTCATCATTCAACACTTTCACCTCACTCACACATTATCACTGTCTTTGCAGAGTTGCTCAGAATGCAACAGTTTAGAAGCATATACGTATAAAGATACACAACATATCCCTCCAAACTGCCAACATCCCAAACCCCTCCTTTAAAGTGAAGGCATTGTACTTCCTATTTTCAGGACTCCAGTCCGGCTATATAAAAATAACTGGTATCCCTGAATCCCTTCACTAAATATTACCCTGTTCACACTCCAACAGCTCGTCAGGTAGTAGGTTGGTAGACAGCAATTACCCAAAGAGGTACTACCGTCCTGCCAAGTAAGTGTAAAACAAAAGCCTGTAATTGTTTTACATGATGGTGGGATTGCTGGTGTCTTTTGTCTGTCTCATAAATATGCAAGATTACAGGTACATCTTGCTACTTCTACTTACACTTAGGTCACACTACACACACATGTACAATTCATTTATACACACTCATCTGAGTTTTCTTTGATTTTATCTTAATAGTTCTTGTTCTTATTACTTTTCCTTTTATATCCATGGGGAAGTGGAATAAGAATCTTTCCTCCGTAAGCCATGCATGTCGTAAAAGTCAACTAAAATCCCGGGAACAATGGGCTAGTAACCCCTTTTCCTGTAATAATTACTAAACAGAATAAGAAGAAAGAACAAGAACTATTAAGATAAAATCAAAGAAAACTCAGATGAGTGTGTATACTTAAACATTTACATGTATGTGTAGCGTGACCTAAGAAGTAGCAAGACATACCTGAAATCTTGCATGTTTACGAGACAGAAAAAAGACACCAGCAATCCTACTATCATGTAAAACAATTACAAGCTTTCGCTTTACACTCACTTGGCAGGACGGTAGTACCTCTCTGGGTGGTTGCTGTCTACCAACCTACATTACATTAATAATAAAGCACAAATAGCAATAATAAGAGGTTTCTTCTTGCTGTGTATCTTTTTTTTTTAGCAGTCAATAATAATAATTGTATGTACAAAATTACACTACAGAGAAGTTTGCACACACACACACACACACACACACACACACACACACACACACACACATGCTGCTATAGTTGGTTTAGTGCAGGTTACTTAGTAAACTGCCTAACCAAAGTAGGCCAGGAGGCCTACTACAATGCTCCTTTCATGAAAGCTCAAATATAATCACAAGAAAATTAAATATTTAAGGCATAAATCAATCAATAAAGAACAGGATGCAACAAATCACAATGCACATTTCAGCAAAGTAGACAAACTATTAAAATTGAGGTTATCATATGGTACACTAGAGCTCTGCTCAGTTCAGAAACTTTTCAGACATAAATTTAACTAAATACTGCAGTACTTCCTTCAGAGTTTATCACAATGACTAGTAATTGAATAGCAAATATTAAAGAAAGAAAAAAAATTAGTGTCCATTATATTTAAGTAGAAAAATAATGTGCTAGGACCATAACCAAATTAATAAACAAATAGAACCATTTTTTGTATTTAGATTCCCAACTGTATAAAACAATAAAATAATTGTAAAATCTTTTATACACCTTGTGAACCACACTGATCTTATGAGGTTAACATGCAACATCCACACAGAATACCTCACTCACCATGGGTTTAAACCCCATCCATTCTATAGTGTTAGAAAATCTGCATAAAAAGAATCCACAAAGATATGGAGATTTGCATATATGTTCTTTCAATGCAAGGCAACTCGGAGTCAAACATGCTGACTGTCACTGAAGCCTAGTCCAGGCTGCCTCTGATATACCTTGAGAGCCTTCAAGGTATATCAAAGGTAAAGGTACAAAATGGTCCATGTTCCTAACTTACACTACAACTCCAGAATCTCCAAGAGCAAATAAATAATCATTTATCAGACTGTGCTTACACACCAACAGCACATTAAATTCCATAAATCATTTGAGTCCACTCAATCTAACCCACTCACACCTGCCTGCTAGATGTTGAAGCCCCCATCACATAACCTTCACACCCTCCCTCTTAACCCCTCCTAGGTGGTCTGCATTACCACAAAGTTGCCCAAGATTTATATGCCTCTTAGTGAATCTGTTTTACTGCATCCTGAATGACTAAATCTTCTCAGCACCTGCATTTCTGCTCCCTGAAAAAGTTTTTCATACCTCTACACTGCTTAATTTGTTCAGTCACAATTCCCTATATTAGATAAGTGTATACTGCATAGCAGAGTACAAATGGAAAGTAAGTTTCAGAGATTTACTTCACAGGTTCATGGAAAAAAAAATACGGTTAGAAGCCAAGTTACTCCTGGAAACCACATCTCAAGTGGACGTCAGATCTCTTAACTTGACGATACTTCACATACTGCTCATTTTAGTTGAAGAGGTTATGTGATATGACAAGGATACTGCATCAAAGTTGTTAATAGAAAGTTAACTGATTATAATAGCTCTTACCTTGCTCCAAATGTGATATCACTAGGCCTTTTCATCCAGGGAACAGAAAGCCTCCCAGTGGAATTGAGAGACTGGCGAACAAAACTGGTGAAGTGACTCTTTCTATTAGAGATTTTAACATTTGTGTGTTCTTCCTTGGCCTGACTAATAGCTACCTGTAAATAATTTGCAATGTAAGAGTAATATGTCTAAAATATTTCCTACATAATGAGCAATTTTTTTTTTTAACACAGCTGTCTCCCACCGAGGCAGGGCGAACCAAAAAAGAAAACACTCACCATCATTCACACAATCACTGTCTTTGCAGAGGTGCCCAGATACAACAGATTAGATGTCACTCGTAAAATTAACTTGAGAGGCAAAAAACAATATAGAACAATAATAAATGATGGTGAATGTTTCTTTTTTTGGGTCACCCAGCCTCAGTGGGAGAAGACGTACATACATACGTACACGCGCGCGTGCATGCGTGGGTGTGTGTTTCCTTCTTTCAACAAGTTGGCCATCTCCCACCAAGGCAGGATGACCCAAAAAGAAAGAAAATTCCCAAAAAGAAAATATTATCATCATTCAACACTTTCACCTCACTCATACATAATCACTGTTTTTGCAGAGGCACCCAGAAACATAAATATGCAAGATTACACGCATGTCTTGCTACTTCTACTTACACTTAGGTCACTACACATACATGTACACATTTATTTATACACACTCATCTGAGTTTTCTTTGATTTTATCTTAATAGTTCTTGGTCTTATTACTTTTCCTTTTATATCCATGGGGAAGTGGAATAAGAATCTTTCCTCCGTAAGCCATGCGTGTTGTAAAAGTCAACTAAAATGCCGGGAACAATGGGCTAGTAACCCCTTTTCCTGTAAAGATTACTAAAAAGAATAAGAAAATTGTCAAAGTGGGAAGTCTGAATGTGCGCGGATGTTGTGCAGATGATAAGAAAGAGATGATTGTGGATGTTATGAATGAGAAGAAGCTGGATGTCCTGGCTTTAAGTGAAACAAAGCTGAAGGGGGTGGGAGAGTTTCAGTGGAGAGGAATAAATGGGATTAGGTCAGGGGTTTCAAATAGAGTTAGAGCTAAAGAAGGAGTAGCAATAATGTTGAAGGATAAGCTATGGCAGGAAAAGAGGGACTATAAATGTATTAATTCAAGGATTATGTGGAGTAAAATAAAGATTGGATGTGAAAAGTGGGTTATAATAAGCGTGTATGCACCTGGAGAAGAGAGAAGTGTAGAGGAGAGAGAGAGATTTTGGGAAATGTTGAGTGAATGCGTGGGGAGTTTTGAATCAAGTGTGAGAGTAATGGTGGTTGGGGATTTCAATGCTAAAGTGGGTAAAAATGTTATGGAAGGAGTAGTAGGTAAATTTGGGGTGCCAGGGGTAAATGTAAATGGGGAGCCTTTAATTGAGCTATGTGTAGAAAGAAATTTGGTAATAAGTAATACATATTTTATGAAAAAGAGGATAAATAAATATACAAGGTATGATGTAGCACGTAATGAAAGTAGTTTATTAGATTATGTATTGGTGGATAAAAGGTTGATGGGTAGGCTCCAGGATGTACATGTTTATAGAGGGGCAACTGATATATCGGATCATTATTTAGTTGTAGCTACAGTTAGAGTAAGAGGTAGATGGGAAAAGAGGAAGGTGGCAACAACAAGTAAGAGGGAGGTGAAAGTGTATAAACTAAGGGAGGAGGAAGTTCGGGTGAGATATAAGCGACTATTGGCAGAAAGGTGGGCTAGTGCAAAGATGAGTAGTGGGGGGGGTTGAAGAGGGTTGGAATAGTTTTAAAAATGCAGTATTAGAATGTGGGGCAGAAGTTTGTGGTTATAGGAGGGTGGGGGCAGGAGGAAAGAGGAGTGATTGGTGGAATGATGAAGTAAAGGGTGTGATAAAAGAGAAAACGGTAGCTTATGAGAGGTTTTTACAAGGCAGAAGTGTTATAAGAAGAGCAGAGTATATGGAGAGTAAAAGAAAGGTAAAGAGAGTGGTGAGAGAGTGCAAAAGGAGAGCAGATGATAGAGTGGGAGAGGCACTGTCAAGAAATTTTAATGAAAATAAGAAAAAATTTTGGAGTGAGTTAAACAAGTTAAGAAAGCCTAGGGAAAATATGGATTTGTCAGTTAAAAACAGAGTAGGGGAGTTAGTAGATGGGGAGATGGAGGTATTGGGTAGATGGCGAGAATATTTTGAGGAACTTAAATGTTAAGGAAGAAACAGAGGCAGTAATTTCATGCACTGGTCAGGGAGGTATACCATCTTTTAGGAGTGAAGAAGAGCAGAATGTAAGTGTGGGGGAGGTACGTGAGGCATTACGTAAAATGAAAGGGGGTAAAGCAGCTGGAACTGATGGGATCATGACAGAAATGTTAAAAGCAGGAGGGGATATAGTGTTGGAGTGGTTGGTACTTTTGTTTAATAAATGTATGAAAGAGGGGAAGGTACCTAGGGATTGGCGGAGAGCATGTATAGTCCCTTTATATAAAGGGAAAGGGGACAAAAGAGACTGTAAAAATTATAGAGGAATAAGCTTACTGAGTATACCAGGAAAAGTGTACGGTAGGGTTATAATTGAAAGAATTAGAGGTAAGACAGAATGTAGGATTGCGGATGAGCAAGGAGGTTTTAGAGTGGGTAGGGGATGTGTAGATCAGGTGTTTACATTGAAGCATATATGTGAACAGTATTTAGATAAAGATAGGGAAGTTTTTATTGCATTTATGGATTTAGAAAAGGAATATGATAGAGTGGATAGAGGAGCAATGTGGCAGATGTTGCAAGTATATGGAATAGGTGGTAAGTTATTAAATGCTGTAAAGAGTTTTTATGAGGATAGTGAGGCTCAGGTTAGGGTGTGTAGAAGAGAGGGAGACTACTTCCCGGTAAAAGTAGGTCTTAGACAGGGATGTGTAATGTCACCATGGTTGTTTAATATATTTATAGATGGGGTTGTAAAGGAAGTAAATGCTAGGGTGTTTGGGAGAGGGGTGGGATTAAATTATGGGGAATCAAATTCAAAATGGGAATTGACACAGTTACTTTTTGCTGATGATACTGTGCTTATGGGAGATTCTAAAGAAAAATTGCAAAGGTTAGTGGATGAGTTTGGGAATGTGTGTAAAGGTAGAAAGTTGAAAGTGAACATAGAAAAGAGTAAGGTGATGAGGGTGTCAAATGATTTAGATAAAGAAAAATTGGATATCAAATTGGGGAGGAGGAGTATGGAAGAAGTGAATGTTTTCAGATACTTGGGAGTTGACGTGTCGGCGGATGGATTTATGAAGGATGAGGTTAATCATAGAATTGATGAGGGAAAAAAGGTGAGTGGTGCGTCGAGGTATATGTGGAGTCAAAAAACGTTATCTATGGAGGCAAAGAAGGGAATGTATGAAAGTATAGTAGTACCAACACTCTTATATGGGTGTGAAGCTTGGGTGGTAAATGCAGCAGCGAGGAGATGGTTGGAGGCAGTGGAGATGTCCTGTTTAAGGGCAATGTGTGGTGTAAATATTATGCAGAAAATTCGGAGTGTGGAAATTAGGAGAAGGTGTGGAGTTAATAAAAGTATTAGTCAGAGGGCAGAAGGGGTTGTTGAGGTGGTTTGGTCATTTAGAGAGAATGGATCAAAGTAGAATGACATGGAAAGCATATAAATCTATAGGGGAAGGAAGGCGGGGTAGGGGTTGTCCTCGAAAGGGTTGGAGAGAGGGGGTAAAGGAGGTTTTGTGGGTAAGGGGCTTGGACTTCCAGCAAGCGTGCGTGAGCGTGTTAGATAGGAGTGAATGGAGACGAATGGTACTTGGGACCTGACGATCTGTTGGAGTGTGAGCAGGGTAATATTTAGTGAAGGGATTCATATAGTCGGACTTGAGTCCTGGAAATGGGAAGTACAATGCCTGCACTTTAAAGGAGGGGTTTGGGATATTGGCAGTTTGGAGGGATATGTTGTGTATCTTTATGTGTGTATGCTTCTAGACTGTTGTATTCTGAGCACCTCTGCAAAAACAGTGATAATGTGCGAGTGTGGTGAAAGTGTTGAATGATGATGAAAGTATTTTCTTTTTGGGGATTTTCTTTCTTTTTTTTGGGTCACCCTGCCTCGGTGGGAGACGGCCGACTTGTTGAAAAAAAAAAAATATATATATATATATATATATATATATATATAAACTTGCATGATAATTTAAGCTTAAAATTGACACCAAAATCATTATTTTTTTTTAAACATTAGCACACAATACACAAGAATTCCTACCTGCTTTGCAATTGCCGAGAATTTTAGGACTTGTAGAGTTTCATCAAAAAGAAGGGGTGTCTTTGAGATATTAACAATCATGGCAGCTTTACCATGGCCCAAAAAAAAGCTTTGGAACAACCGAGTGAGCTTACTGTCACGGTATGGCACAGGAATCTCACGTTTCTTAGTGCCTTTCTGCATCTGATTCCGTCTGTTCAGAAAAATGTATATTTAACAGCCTAAACAAGCACTTGGAAGACCTGACTTAAATTATTAAGGATTTTTTATAAAGTGAGTGAAACACTATTTACCAAATAAACATCATTGATAATGCTAGTCTTTTTTTCAACTGACTCTTTTTGCCTGCTTATTACCATGGTTTGACTAATTTTTAATATGGAATTACTGTAGCAAGGAAGCTTATTAAATCCATGACTAGTCATTGGCATTTAAAAAAAAAAAATTGATTGAAGGGGTTTAAGAGCAGGCAGGAATGACCAATGTCTACTGTTATATCTGTATAGAAATAAGCTATTAAATGCACCAACCAGAATTTAAAATTGGACAAGTTTCAATAAAATACCACAGCATTTACTGGTAAAATAGCTTTACCTTAAAGCTTCAATACATCTGCTGAGTACTAGAAGCGAAGTATTTATGTTACTAGCCTCTTTGAGGCGATCTTGGTTACTTCGTGTTTTTCCAGCCCGTTCTGTACCAGCAAGATCACACACAGAAAGCCTGAAAAAATGATCTATATAATGCTAATTTCTTATTTAGGTTGCATTAAACAAAACATACCAAGATACGTACATTTATAATTTATTTCCTACCTCACTATCTCTTTGAAATATGGATAGAAAGAAATATTCAATGAATACCCCTAAAAAAAAAAAAAAAAAAAAAAAAAAAAAAAAAAAAAAAAAAAAAAAAAAAAAAAAAAAAAAAAAAAAATGTAGTATTTTAAATCTGAGGGGAAAATAAATGATAAAGAGAAAGGTTATTGTCATTCTGCTGTCACTTGGTTTATGCTACTGATGCACAAAAGTAAAACAATGTAAATTAAGAGTTCTCTCTCAATTGTCTCATTCCATCTTTGTTTCCTGCATTTAGTCACCCATAACAAAGGAAGATATCTAACTCACTTTCCCAAGGAACTGAAAGGAAATGGTACCAGAGAAAGAAATAAGAAATTCAGACGAGTGTGTATTCACATATACATTTATTTTCATATAGTTGGACTTGAGTCCTGGAAATGGGAAGTACAATGCCTGCACTTTAAAGGAGGGGTTTGGGATATTGGCAGTTTGGAGGGATATGTTGTGTATCTTTATATGTATATGCTTCTAAACTGTTGTATTCTGAGCACCTCTGCAAAAGCAGTGATAATGTGCGAGTGTGGTGAAAGTGTTGAATGATGATGAAAGCATTTTCTTTTTGGGGATTTTCTTTCTTTTTTGGGTCACCCTGCCTCGATGGGAGACGGCCAACTTGTTGAAAAAAAAAAAAAAATACATATATGAAACGAAAGCCTGTAATTGTTTTACGTGATGGTAGGATTGCTGGTGTCCTTTTTTCTGTCTCATAAACATGCAAGATTTCAGGTACATTATGCTACTTCTACTTACACTTAGGTCACACTACACATACATGTACAAGCACATATATACACACCCCTCTGGGTTTTCTTCTATTTTCTTTCTAGTTCTTGTTCTTGTTTATTTCCTCTTATCTCCATGGGGAAGTGGAACAGAATTCTTCCTCCGTAAGCCATGCGTGTTGTAAGAGGCGACTAAAATACCGAGAGCAAGGGGCTAGTAACCTCTTCTCCTGTATATATTACTAAATGTAAAAGGAGAAACTTTCGTTTTTCCTTTAGGGCCACCCCGCCTTGGTGGGATACGACCGGTTTGTTGAAAGAAAGAAAAAATATATATACATACATATAAAAGTATCCCAGTTTGTCACTGCAAAACTAACGAGAATAAAAACATACGAGGACAAGAAAAAGCTCTATAGGGATCTGGACAAATTGCAAGAGTGGTCAGAAAAGGGTTTGCTTCAAATGCAAGGTCATGACAATTATGGAAGGAGCAAGAAGTCCAGAAATTGGGTATAGACCAGGGAGACAGGTTGCAGAATAAGACTGCAGGGGAGGGGGATGAGCATAGTGCCCAACATAATGCCAGAGGCTCACATTAACTGAATAACCGCTACAGTCAATGCTTGTCTAGTGAATCTATGAGTAGCCTTTAGGAATCTCAAAGTTATTTTAGGCTGTTTATACAACATATGTTATGTTCACCTTGGAGTATGCAGCACCAATATGAAACTCACACCTGAAATAAGTGCAGAAGCAAGCAACAAGAAGTAAGCGAAAGTGCAGATGTAAGCAGCAAGGCTTATTCCAGATCCAAGGGCAAGAATTACAGGGTAAAGCTAATGGTAACGAACCTAACGATATTGACGGACAGAAAAACCAGAGTGGACATAACATACAATATAATCATAGCAGAATTCAGGTAGATAGGGATAGACTGTTTAAGAGGCAAGAAATGGGAACCTGGGGACACCACAAAGTTAAAATTACAGATAAGCCACAGGAATATTAAGAAATATTTCTTCAGTATTAGAGTGGTCAGGAAGTGATCTTGCTGAAGTGATAAAAGCAGACTCCATACATAGTTTTAAGAGCAGGCATGATAGAGCCCATGAGATTAAGAGGAAGTGAATCTGAAGAGTGGCAAGTTATGAGGCAGGGTCAGGATCTGAGAATCAGTCCCTGGAAACACAAGTAGGAGAATATAGTTTTATGCTACGTGTACTTTGTTTTAACCCTTTCAGGGTTGGTGCTGTACTAGTACGGCTTGCACGCCAGGGTTGGTGCCTTACTAGTACGCATAAATTCTAGTGGCTTCAAATTAAGCGGGAAACAGATGGTAGGCCTAGATGTGAGAGAATGGGTGTGCGTAGTCGGTGTGCGGTAGAAAAAAATCTGGGACCCAGTGGTGCATTGTGGGAACGCCATTTTAGTAGACCTTGTTCACCATGCCTCGCGGTAAGAAGCTCCTCACTCCTCGGCGAATTGGGACACTTTTGTTCCCCAGTGACAGTTCTAATACAGACGGAAGTGCCAGTGAAGATGAGTTTCAAGGTTTTGGTGAGGTGACCGAAACTAATGACCATAATACAGTACTGGTAATAGTGAGGAAAAACCAGACGACCCTCAGCCTTCCACCTCTGCTGCTGGGCCGTTTTGTTCACGTTCAGTTGTACCAGAATCAAAGAGGAAACTCCTATTTTCCCAAATCCCGGACTCGGATGTGAGCATTGGTGATGATAGTGATGTTGAATATGAACTTCAAGCTCTTGAAAACAGTTCCAGTAGTGATAGTGAAGTGGAATATTCTCCAGTGAAACGTCAGTATATACGACGATATATGCGCTCTGGTAGTGTGCCACATGCTATTCCAAGGGGAAGGAGTACATCTCGGAGTACATCCCATGACTGTACAACAGGAACAGACAGTGAAAATTAAGATAGTGCTGCAATTGGGATGGAAAACGTGCATGGTGGTGGTAGTGGTGGTGCCGGCCGTGAGGCACCAACAGTGGGCCATGCTGTCACCATGCCACTGCCTCAGCTGATCTACAACAAAGGCCACCATCACCCACCCACCACACCAGCCTCCAACCACAACCACCTGTCAATATCCAGTACCCACCAGCAGACTGCACCTGGGATTGGCAGGAAGCTGCCAATTTTGTTCCCAATCCCCATCACTTGGATGAAAGTCGAAGTGGAATACGGCCATCTTGTACACTTGGGAACAATGCCAGTGAACTGGAATGTTTCAGGTTATTCTTTGACGAACCCGATGGAAATTATAGTCAGGGAAAGCAACAGATACTACGAGTACACCATGACAAACAATACTTTCACCAAACTCACACCTACACCAGTGGAAGGAGACAACTGTGGCTGAGATGTATCTTTTGTTTGCCACAATAATGCTTATGCCACATGTGTATAAGCAGTGTGAAATCATACTGGTCAACAGACCACCTGATTGCAACCCCAGGTTTCAGTGATATAATAGGAGTGAATCGATTTGTGCTACTATTACGTATGCTTCACTTCTCAGACAAAACCAAGCCTGACAGAAACGACAGGTTATACAAGATTAGGAATGTGTTCATGTATCTGAAACAGAAATTCAATATGTATTTTTATCCCTTCAGGAAGCTTGTTATTGATGAGTCTGATTCTGTTCAAAGGAAGATTCATTCAAGCAATGCATACCAAGCAAGAGGAAATGCTTTGGTATAAAGTTGTTTGTGCTTTGTGATTGTTACAGTGGTCTTGTGCTGGATATAATTGTGTACACTGGAAGTAATACATTGCGAGATACCAGGAAGTTACTGGGTATCTCCGGTGATGTGGTTAGAACAATGATGGAATCATATCTTGGTAAGGGACATATATTACATACTGATAACTGGTACACAAGCCCCTTACTCAGTGATTTCTTGCGAGTGAACATGACACATGTGTGGCACAGTGCGTGCAAATCGTAAACATATGCCCAGGTTCGACGCTGGCACTCGTAGAGGTGAGGTGCAGGCCTTTGCTACCAATGACATCATGGCATTTCAGAGGCATGACAAACGAGATGTCACACCGTTGTCATCAGTTCACCCTAATGAAATGGCACACACTGGCAGGCAGCATAGAGAAAGCAATGAACCCATTCTAAAACCTGCAGCTGTGATTGACTACACCCTCAATATGTGTTCAGTGGACAAATTTGACATGCAGATTGGGTTTGCTGATTGTGTTTGCAAGAGTTATAAGTGGTACATAAAACTCTTTTTCCAAATTCTGGACATTTCCATGCTCAATGCCTATAACATATACAATATGAGAACCAGAAACAAACCACCATATGGTGAATTTTGTTTGTCTCGTCTGACAAATAATAATCGAGTACCAAGAAACATCACCTGCAACAGAAAACCACCCACGTAATTATCAACAACTACCTTCTCGTCTGAAGCATGGTGATCACTTTTTAACAAAACTCCCTGTTAATGCTTTCAAGAAAAAGGCTCAGAAGAGGCGTTACGTCTGTGCACATAAAAAAAAAAAAAAGCCCACAACAACGCACAGACACTCGTTTTGTGTGAGGAGTGTACACCACCATTGTGCATGACACCATGTTTCAAAGACTTCCACAGGCTGCAGAACTTCTAAAAACATGTCCTGTGACTGTATATGTGTATATAAAATATAGAAAAATAGTAATAAACAACATTTTGTATTGTTTGTTTGTGTAAATATGTTTTATAAAGAAAATAGTGACAACAGTGTTTATGCAGTTATTGTGCAGTATAGAATTAGAAATAACTTACAAAATAGTGCTCACACTGGTCTCACAGGCCAAAAAAGTTACTTGGAAAAAAATAAAATAAAAAATTAATAGAAAATAGTACCTGAAAAATAAAGTAATACCGGGTGGCCGGCAGTCGGCGATGTTACCATATGCCGGTCATTATCTGTCAACTTCACGCCTCCGTATCTTTGTAAGTATTGATGGTAACATTTTTTTTTTGTTTAGCCTATAAAATTCAGAAAGAAAAATAAAACCTATCTTTTCATAAGAATTTTTTTTTTTTTTTCCAAATTTTTACCGACCCTGAGAACAGGTTTGGGAGAGGGCCTGCCGACCCTGAAAGGGTTAATGGTTGCAAGGTTTAAAGCCCCTGCACCCTGATCTCAATTCACACTTCCTAACTTGGAAAGGAAATATTGAAGGAATAAGAACTACACTAGGTAGTACGCTGGCAGACAGCAACACCCAGGGAGGTACTACCGTCCTGCCAAGTGAGTGTAAAATGAAAGCCTGTAATTGTTTTACATGATGGTAGGATTGCTGATGTCTTTTTCTGCTTTATAAACATGCAAGATTTCAGGTATGTCTTGCTACTTCTACTTAAATTAAGGTCACACTACACATGCATGTACAAGCATATATATACACACCCTTCTGGGTTTTCTTCTGTTTTTCTTACCAATTCTTGTTCTTGTTTATTTCCACTTATCTCCATGGGGAAGTGGAACAGAATTCTTCCTCCCTAAGCCATGCATGTTGTAATAGGCGACTAAAATGCCAGGAGCAAGGGGATAGTAACCCCTTCTCCTGTATATATAACTAAATGTAAAAGGAGAAACTTTCATTTTTCTTATTGGGCCACCCTGCCACAGTGGGATACAGCTGGAGCATTGAAAGAAGAACTACAGTCTTCCATGTGAAAGAGGAACAGAATTCTTCATCCATAAGCCATACTTTTCATAAGAGGTGACTAAAATGCCAAAAGCAAAGGGTTAGAAACCCCTTCTCCTACATACATTACTAAATTTAAAGAGAAACTTTCAATTTTGGCCACCCTGCCTCAGCAGGATAATGCTGGGTGGTTAAAAAAAAAAAAATCTAGTATTAGGAAATACACATTTAAGTATATACTGAAGGAAAGTAGAACATGGCAAGATTTTCCAGTCATCTTGCATGTTCATGAGACAGAAAAGATCAACAAAGTTGCTGGAATTAAAGGCTTTGCACTCTTACAGCTTTGTTGATCTTTTGTCTCATGAACATGCAAGATGACTGGAAAATCTTGACATGTTCTACTTGTCTTTAGTAAAGTATATACTAAAGCCAAGTGTATTTCCTAATATTGTATTAGTTTCTTTTTTTAAACCAACCAGCATTATCGTACTGAGGCAGGATGACCAAAAAAGAAAAACAAAAGTTTTTCTTTAAATTTAGTAATGGATACAGAAGGGGTTACTAGCCCCTTGCTTCTGGCATTTTAGTCGCCTCTTATGATATGTATGGCTTATGGATGAAGAATTCTGTTCCACTTCCCCATGGAAGACTGTAGTTCTTATTCCTGCAATATTTCCTTACCTAGTTAGGCCTGGGTTGAGATCAGGGTGCAGGGGTTCTAAATCCTGCAACCGTTAAAACAAAATACACGTAACATAAAACTGTACTCTCCTGCTTGTGATTCCAGAAACTGATTCTCAGATCCTGGACCTGCCACTCAACTTGCCACTCTTCAGATTCATTTCACACTTGTATGACAGGAGGGTAGTATCTCCTTAACCCTTTGACTGTTTTCGACGTATAAATACGTCTTACGAGCCAATGTTTCTGACGTATATATACTCAATAATTCTAGCGGCTTCAAATCAAGTGGGAGAAAGCTGGTAGGCCCACATGTGAGAGAATGGGTCTGTGTGGTCAGTGTGCACCACATAAAAAAAATCCTGCAGCACACATTGCGTAATGAGAAAAAAAAAACTGATCGTTTTTTTGGAATAAAACGCCGACTTTGAGGTGTATTTTCGTATAGTATTTTTCATTGTATTCGCGTTTTCATGGTCTTAGGTGATAAAATGGAAAACATATTACAGAAATAGAGATGATTTTCATTACTTTTACGATGAAAACGACCTTGAAACTAAGCTCAAAGTAGCGAAAATGTTCGATTTTTACCAATGTTGAAGAGTAAATAAATCACACCACACGTCCAATACACGTCAACTAGGGAGTCTAATATTCTTTCACTAGTGCACTGATATTATTTATACCATTTTTACAATAATGCAGTCGTCTGCATAACAGTAAATTTTGTATTTTTTTGTATGAATAAAAAATCAAAATAGAAAGCAATAATAATATAAGAGGGGCCTAGAGATGTGACTAATGAACAGAGCATATGTTATTTTAGTGCCACGAATGTCTACCTTGTTTATTCTGGACCCTATTTTGAAATTGGCATCTTTTTTATTTTGCGTGAAATTGGCCAAATTGCCAATTTCTGACCACCATATTGGGTAGTCCAAATTAGTAAATGGGAGGTTTCTTGTACACAGCTGATAGATAAAATGGAGTTCTAAAGAAATAGCTATGAGTTTGGTCAACTGGAACAATGGAATTGGCTGAAAATTGGGCTCAAAGTCGGCGAAATCGCCGATATGCATATGTCGCCGAGACCGCTAACTTCGCGGGACCATAATTCCACGAGTTTTCGACCAAATTTCGAACTTTTGGTGTCATTACCATCGGGAAAAGATTCTCTATCATTTCATAAGAAAAAATAATTTTTTTTTTTTTTTCAAAAATTGAGCGACATAGAATGACAGTTTCAGAGAGGGGCCTGAAACAGTCAAAGGGTTAAACAATCGATATCTACCAACCTACATGTAATTCAGTGTGTGAAATACTCACATTGAAACTCGTGCAACATGGGGGCTGTCTGCCTTGGCTAACTTGATGACCTTGATTGTGAAGATACAGTGTGACCGAGAGGAGTTGTGATTGAGGCGAGTAGTAGCAAAGTGAAGATTTTGGCGTCCAATATCCAAGACTTTCCAGGCCTCCTCAGCACTGCATACACGTACTTCTTGCAACCCTGTTATAATCAAGCAAAATGTAATTACAGAAAACAGGATATCTCGACTTTGGCCAGGTTCTCAAACATTTCAGATTATTACTTAAAACTGGGAAGTGCTGCACAAGGGATAGAGAACGGCAATCCTAATAACGGACAATTTATAATTTACAGATTTCCTAAATACAATAGGGCCCCACTTTACAGCGTTTCACCTTATGGAGTTCTGCTAATACGGCGATGTCAAATTATGACCAAAATTTGCTATACGGCAAGCGGTGTTTCAAATACAGTGCGCCCCACCCGGTTTGATTACATTCTCTGTGACCACATCTATTATGTCAGGAAACTTTCCAAAATTTCAAGTGTTTTAAAGTTACTGCGTATTTTATATGTACTCCGATAATTATACTTACGTGTACCTGTATCTAAATATACTTACACACTGTGCTCGTGTGCAGGTACATATTAAAATAACTAAGTGTCTCTCTACTCATGTCGCCAATACTACGTAATAATAATCACTCTTGGGCACACTAAATGTCTTGTTTTACATTAATATAGGCATTTTCATTAATCCTTCTATGATATTTTCCTCAAAATTATATACGAAACCCTTTACATAGCATATAAACATAATACATACACTCACAGAATAGAAATTGACGTAAATATGAGATTTGTTTACAAAGCAGCTGTGTAGGTAGTGTCGGAAGAATTACGTTCTCTAGTCAAACTGGGGGATAACTGTAGAAAAATATTCTTTTCGTATGCCTTCACTATATATAGCAATTCACGACCCTTGTGGGTTTAGTGCTTTTCATAATAATTTTTTTTTTTCTCTCAAGTCTGCTGTCTCCCACTGAGGCAGGGTGACCCACAAAGAAAGAAAATCTCCAGAAAGAAAATACTTTCATCATTCAACACTTTCACCTCCCTCACACACACAATCACTGTTTTTGCAGAGGTGCTCAGAACAGAACAGTTTAGAAGCATATACATAAAAAGATACACAACATATCCCTCCAAACTGCTAATATCCCAAACCCCTCCTTTAGAGTGCAGGCATTGTACTTCCCATTTCTAGGACTCAAGTCTGGCTACATAAAAATAACCGGTTTCCCAGAATCCCTTCACTAAATATTACCCTGCTCACACTCCAACAGATCATCAGGTCCCAAATACCATTCGTCTCCATTCACTCCTACCAAACACACTCATGCACGCCTGCTGGAAGTCCAAGCCCCTCGCCCACAAAACCTGCCTTACTCCTTCCATCCAACCTTTTCGAGGACGACCCCTACCCTGCCTTCCTTCTCCTACAGATTTAAATGCTCTCCATGTTATTCTACTCTGATCCATTTTCTCTAAATGACCAAACCACCTCAACAACCCCTCTTCAGCCCTTTGACTAATACTTTTATTAACTCCACACCTCCTAATTTCCACACACTGAATTTTCTGCATAATATTTACACCACACATTGCCCTTAGACAGGACATCTCCACTGCCTCCAACCGCCTCCTCGCTGCTGCATTCACAACCCAAGCATCACACCCATATAAGAGTGTTGCCACTACTATACTTTCATACATTCCCTTCTTTGCCTCCATAGATAACATATTTTGTCTCCACATATATCTCAACACACCACTCACCTCTTTTCCCTTATCAATTCTATGATTAACCTCATCCTTCATAAATCCATCTGCTGACACATCAACTCCAAAGTATCTGAAAACATTCACTTCTTCCATACTCCTCCCCAATTTGATATCCAATTTTTCTTTATCTAAATCATTTGATACTCTCATCACCTTACTCTTTTCTAGGTTCACTTTCAACTTTCTACCTTTACACACACTCCCAAACTCATTCACTAACCTTTGCAATTTTTCTTTAGAATCTCCCCTAAGCACAGTATCATCAGCAATAAGTAACTGTCAATTCCCATTTTGCATTTGATTCCCCATAATTTAATCCCACCCCTCTCCCAAACACCCTAGCATTTACTTCTTTTACAACCCCATATATAAATATATAAAACAACCATGGTGACATTACACATCCCTGTCTAAGACCTACTTTTACCGGGAAGTAGTCTCCCTCTCTTCTACACACCCTAACCTGAGCCTCACTATCCTCATAAAAACTCTTTACAGCATTTAGCAACTTACCACCTATTCCATATACTTGCAACATCTGCCACATTGCTCCTCTATCCACTTCATCATATGCCTTTTCTAAATCCATAAATGCAATAAAAACTTCCCTACCTTTATCGAAATACTGTTCACATATATGCTACAATGTAAACACTTGATCTACACATCCTCTACCCACTCTGAAATCTCCTTGCTCATCCACAATCCTACATTCTGTCTTACCTCTTAATTCTTTCAATAACCCTACCATACACTTTTCCTGGTATACTCAGTAAACTTATTCCTCTATAATTTTTACAATCTCTTTTGTCCCCCTTCCCTTTATATAAAGGGACTATACATGCTCTCTGCCAATCCCTAGGTACCTTCCCCTCTTTCATACATTTATTAAACAAAAGTACCAACCACTCCAACACTATATAACCCCCCGCTTTTAACATTTCTGTCATGATCCCATCAGTTCCAGCTGCTTTACCCCCTTTCATTCTACGTAATGCCTCACGTACCTCCACCACACTTACATTCTGCTCTTCTTCACTCCTAAAAGATGGTATACCTCCCTGGCCAGTGCATGAAATTACCACCTCCCTTTCTTCCTCAACATTTAAAAGTTCCTCAAAATATTCTCGCCATCTACCTAATACCTCCCTCTCCCCATCTACTAACTCCCCTACTCTGTTTTTAACGGACAAATCCATACTTTCCCTAGGCTTTCTTAACTTGTTTAACTCACTCCAAAAAATTTTCTTATTTTCATTAAAATTTCTTGACAGTGCCTCTCCCACTCTTTCATCTGCTCTCCTTTTGCACTCTCTCACCACTCTCTTCACCTTTCTTTTACTCTCCATATACTCTGCTCTTCTTATAACACTTCTGCTTTGTAAAAACCTCTCATAATCTAACTTTTTTTCTCTTATCACACCCTTTACTTCATCATTCCACCAATCACTCCTCTTTCCTCCTGCCCCCACCCTCCTATAACCACAAACTTCTGCCCCACATTCTAATACTGCATTTTTAAAACTCATCCAACCCACTACTCATCTTTGCACTAGCCCACCTTTCTGCCAACAGTTGCTTATATCTCACCCGAACTTCCTCCTCCCTTAGTTTATACACTTTCACTTCCCTCCTACTTCTTGTTGCCACCTTCCTCTTGTCCCATCTACCTCTTACTCTAACTGTAGCTACAACTAATGATCCGATATATCAGTTGCCCCTCTATAAACATGTACATCCTGGAGCCTACCCATCAACCTTTTATCCACAAATACATAATCTAACAAACTACTTTTATTACGTGCTACATCATACCTTGTATATTTATTTATCCTCTTTTTCATAAAATATGTATTACCAAATCTCTTTCTACACGTAGCTCAATTAAAGGCTCCCCATTTACATTTACCCCTGACACCAAATTTACCTACTACTCCCTCCACAACATTTTTACCCACTTTAGCATTGAAATCCCCAACCACAAGTACTCTCACTTGGTTCAAAACTCCCCACACATTCACTCAACATTTCCCAGAATCTCTCTCTCTCCTCTACACTTCTCTCTTCTCCAGGTGCATATATGCTTACTATAACCCACTTTTCACATCCAACCTTTATTTTACTCCACATAATCCTTGAATTAATACATTTATAGTCCCTCTGTTCCTGCCATATCTTATCTTTCAACATTATTGCTACTACTTCTTTAGCTCTAACTCTATTTGAAGCCCCTAACCTAATCCCATTTATTCCTCGCCACTGAAACTCTCCCACCCCCTTCAGCTTCGTTTCACTTAAAGCCAGGACATTAAGCTTCTCATTCATAACATCCACAATCATCTCTTTCTCATCATCTGCACAACATCCACGCACATTCAAACTTCCCACTTTGACAATTTTCTTCTTATTCTTTTTAGTAATCTTCACAGGAAAAGGGGTTACTAGCCCATTGTTCCCGGCATTTTAGTTGACTTTTACAACAAGCATGGCTTACGGACGAAAGATTCTTATTCCACTTCCCCATGGATATAAAAGGAAAAGTAATTAGACCAAGAACTATTAAGATAAAATCAAAGAAAACTCAGATGAGTGTGTATACATAAACGTGTACATGTATGTGTAGTGTGACCTAAGTGTAAGCAGAAGTAGCAAGACACACCTGTAATCTTGCATATTTATGAGACAGATAAGAGACATCAGCAATCCGACCATCATGTAAAACAATTACAGGCTTTCGTTTTACACTCGCTTGGCAGGACGGTAGTCCGTCCCAGGGTGATTGCTGTCTACCAACCTACTACCTACAAAATAATAATAATAATAATAATATCTTCATTCACTCTAAAAATGGTGTGTTGCTGTTTGTTTATTCTGTACTAACTTGTACACAATGTAAGAGCATTTGTATTGTGAGGTAATTATTATAATAAAATATCGAGGTAAATGTTTTACAAACTCTTACAAACGTATGCGAATGAACTAAAAGTAGACACACATTAATAGGCATTTATTTCTCCTGCCCAAGTAATCGCCCACTATCTGTTCAGTTTGTATTCTGACATTGTCTGAACTCTGTATCTCGTTCTCTCTCTCGTTTCCTCTTTCGTTAAGTAGTTGGCTCTCACTAACGATGGCGTCTAAGGTTAGCTGTGATAAAAAGAGGAGTCGTAAGCATCTTGCTTTAAGTGCTAAGTTAGAGGATGATGGTGTGCCATTCTGATTTTATTCAATAAACACACTGCCACTCACCTCTCGCACATTAACATTAACATTTTAAGGTAAGTAATAAGTGTACTCTGTGTGTATCTTACCTTTTATTGTATTTTTTGATGCCTACTTCTATTGCCAACTTAATATAAGTTAGTGTAAACTTGTTGTCTGGCATTTATTGCATATTTTATGTGCTCTGATAATAATACTTGTGGACCTGTGTGGTAGCCGGGTGGAGGGACAACATTACGTTTTCTCTGCTCAGCCATCAGAAAACGTGTATGAATCTGGGTTTGGCCCGGCCACTCCACCACTCCGCTTTTGTTTACAATTTTCAGCGTGAATTATTAATTTCTTCTCCCTTCGTTTATGATGGCATGTAAAGGTAGTTTTTAGAAATTATTAAATTCAGTGAACAAGGTATGTCGATGTTAATAATACGGCTCTGGGCCACAGTGTAGGTAGCCGGTGGGTGTAGCCCAGGTGGGCTACACCCACCGGCTACCTACACTGACTTCCTACAAATAAATACTACTCGCCTCTCTTCCTATATTAAGACTACACATATTTTAAGGTAAATAATGAGTGTACTGTGAGTATTTTACCTCTCTGGTATTTTAAATATCGTATATTAAGTATGAGACGGGGAGCCAGTGCTACCTACACCTGGGCTACCTGCACCTGACTTCCTACAAATAAGTACTACTCACCTCTCTCCCTACATTAAGATTACAAATACTTTAAGATAAGTAATGAATGTACTGTGAATGTATTTTACTTTGTGTGTTTTTAATGCCTAGTTCTATTACTAACTTCATATAATTTAGTGTAAACTTGTTGTCTGGCATTTATAAATGGAAAAAAATGGCGTTCTGCCTTCCGGCGACAGCCTGGAACCTAACCCGCCGTATAAGTGGGGCCCTGCTGTATATGTACTAAAATTGTTAAACCAATTTTAAAAAGAAAATTTCAAGAGCAGCTAATATTTGTAGCATCAAAATTAAAACGTACATTTATTACAGTAAAACCTCTTTAATAACATGACTTGTATCTGTCACCAGCTGTTTTGGGAAATCAGGGAAAACTGTCAGATAAACAGAGAGAGATGACAGCTGTGGTGGTAGATGATGAGGGGAGGCTGCAGTTGTAGTGGGTTCCAGTTTCCCCCTAAAATTTCTCACCTTTTTTACTAAATCTCGCCACTGACTTACACACTAGAAGAGAACCTCTGCAATTAGTGACCTCCCGCCCTCTTCCCAAAAATCTTCATACTGAAGTTTTGTAGACGAATACATGGAGCAGCAGTCAACCAATACCGAGTGAAGTGCCTTTATAATATGCGAACACTGAACCCAGAGAGAATAGTTCAACACTGCTGATGCAAACTAAGGGAGAGGCATTATCATCAGCTGCTAATGCAGGAAATAGCTAATTTACTTACACCTTGAATTTTAACCCTCTGACTGTCACGACCCCAAATCCTAAAGTGTGTGTCTGTCACAAAATTAAAAAAATTCTTATGATATGATAGAGAATCTTTTCTAAATGTTAATGACACCAAAAGTACGAAATTTGATGGAAAACTTGTGGAATTACGCTCTCACAAAATTAGTGATCTCGGCAATGTTTATGCATTGGCGATTTTGCCCACTTTGAGCCCTATTTTTGGCCAATTCCATTGTTCCAGTCAACCAAACGCAGCTACATCTTTATAATCCCATTTGTTCTATCAATTGAGTACAAGAAACCGCCCATATACCGATTTCAACTACCCAATAAAGTGGTCAGAAATAGGCAATTTGGCCATTTTCATGCAAATTAACCCTTTCAGGGTCTGTGCCATAGATCTATGGCCATATGCTGAGGGTCCAAACCGTAGATCTATGCCAAAATTCTAGCGGCATCAAATTTTGCGCAAAAAGGCTGGTAGGCCTACATCTGAGACAACAGGTGTCTGTGGTGTATGTGCTCTGTAAACAAAAATTCTAGGCGCCCGCATGGCATTGTGGGAATGCCGCCTCAGTAACCTTTGCTCACCATGCCTCGCCGTAAGGCAGTTCTCACTCCAAGGCAAATTGGAACTCTCCTCTTCTTAACTGATAGTTCTGACTCTGATGGAAGTGGAAAAGAATTCAATGTCTTTGATCAATTAGTGACTGAAAGCAATGACCAGGATATCGAAAATAGTGCAGAAAATCCTGGCAATCCTCAACCTTCTACCTCTAGTGTGTGCACATCTCAGTCACGTTCAGGTGTACCTTGTCACAAGAGAAATCTAATTTTCGCGAGGCCAGGCCTCAGATGTCAGCAATGATGATGATAGTGATGTGGACTGTGATTTTATTGCTCTTGATGATCAATCGAGTAGTGATAGTGATGAATCTCATTCACCAGTGAAGCGTCGGTATATACACTGCCGCATGCGCTCGGGTAGTGTTCCCTATGCAGTGCCCAGGGGACGGAGTACATCCCGCGGCCCTACACCAGGAATAGATAGTGAAAGTGAGGATGATGTGGCTACACTTGGCATAGATAGACCACAGGCACCAGTAGGTGATGATAGTGGTGGTGGTGATAGTGGTAGTGCCACGGCCATGCATGACTCGCCAGCCCAGGCTGGGACCCACGCCGCTGACTCCTCAGCTCAAGGACAAAGTGGAGCGTCATCCACAACCACACCACAACTACAGCCAGCTTATGATGTCCAGTATCCACCAGCAAACTGCATCTGGGATTGGCAGCAAAATCCCAATTTTGTTCCCAATCCCCATCAATTTTATGACTCTCAAAGTGGAATCCTATCAGCTTGTTCCCTTGCAAACACTACAAATGAACTGGAATTCTATGAACTGTTCTTTGACCAGCCCTTGATGGTAACTATTGTCAGGGAAAGTACCAAGTATTTTGAGTATACCACGGTAAATACGATCATATCACCAGTCAAGACTACACCGGTGGAAAGAGACAACTGTGGCTGAAATGTATTTGCTTTTTGCAATAATAATGCTTGTGCCTGATGTCTATAAGCATAATACAAAATCATACTGGTCCACAGATTGGCTAATTTGTACCCCAGCCTTCAGTGAAATCATCCCAGTGAACAGGTTTATCTTACTGTTACGTATGTTGCACTTCTCTGACAAAACCAGGCCTGACAGAAGTGATAGTTTATACAAGACTAGAAATGTTTTCATGTACAGTGGTCCCTCGTTTTTCGTAATTAATCCGTTCCTGGAGGTGCTACTATTATCAAAATCTACGATTTTCGAATCAATTTTCCCCATAAGAAGTAATGTAAATACAATTAATCCGTTCCTGACACCCAGAAGCATCAACAATTTTTACCTTAAAGATAAATTTACATGCACAAAAGAATGAACATTCAACATGACAGTTACCTTTATTGAAGGCTGTTGTTGAAGAATGGAAGACAGGGAGGAGGAGAGAGGGAAGAGAGGTTATTGTTTGGAAGGGGAATCCCCCCTCCATAAGGAGAGGTTGGATAAATGCATGAGTGAGAGGGGTTGGATTTGAGCGAGACTTGCATACCAGGGCTTATTTCTTGGTTGTGCAAGAATGGTATATAATACCGACAATTTCTTGGGTAGCATTGAAAATTGGGTTTGGCAAATGTTTTGTTAGTGGGATGAATTGTAAAGGGCCTGCCTAGTATGGGCCAACAGGCCTGCTGCAGAGTTCCTCCTTTATGTTCTTATGACTCTAGGTCACTTCAGGGGCCATTTACCTAGCTTAAATATAGATTTACATGCAGAAAAGAATGCCAAATAAATGTAGAGCACTAATAAAATGTATAAATGAACATTGGTAATAGGGGTAGTTGATGAGTGGAACGGTCTGCCTAGTAGGGTGATCAAAGCTAAAACATTGGGTAGTTTCAAATTTAGGTTGGATAAATACATTAGTGAGAGGGGTTGGCTTTGAATCGGTCTTGCACATGAGTAAATAGGTTTATCAAAGCTTATTGCTCGAGTATAGCATGACTCACGAAATCGTAATGACACGATTGCAAACAAACCATACCCCAGCCGGGATTGAACCCGCGGTCAGAGAGTCTCAAAACTCCAGCCCGTCGCATTAGCCACTAGACCAGCTAGCCACAATAAGTTCGTCACAGCCACGCTAGCTGGAGATTCGTCTGTAAAAACTTGCATTTGTGGTCACAGTGGTGCCTGTGCTAACCTTCCTATGGTGTAGAAATATACCTAGTTGGACGAATCTTATTGTTGCTAGCTGGTCTAGTGGCTAACGCGACGGGTTGGAGTTTTGAGACTCTGACCGTGGGTTCAATCCCGGCCGGGGTATGGTTTGTTTCGAGTATAGCAGTTATGCTGTTAGTGGGTTGCATTTGTGAAGGACCGGCCTAGTATGGGCCAACAGGCCTATTGCACTGTTCCTCCTTTCTTACGTTCTAAAAGCTATGGCTGGATAAATACATACATGAGTGAGAGGGGTTGGATTTGAGTCAGACTTGCACCTGAGCTTATTGCTTGGGTAGCATTTGTTCTGTTAGTGGGTTGGATTTGTGAAGGACCTGCCTAGTATGGGCCAGCAGGGGTGTTGCAGTGTTCCTACTTTCTTAACATAAGAACATAAGAATGGAGGAACACTGCAGAAGGCCTACTGGCCCATGCGAGGCAGGTCCTTATCAAAACGACTACTACCTAAAGCTTCCCAAGAAATAACTCCCGTACCCAATGACACCAATCAAACCCAGCCCCTCCCACTCGTATATTTGTCCAGTCTCATCTTAAAGCTACCCAAGGTCCTAGCCTCTATCACCCCACTGGAAGACCGTTCCACGCATAAGAACATAAGAATGTAGGAACACTGCAGAAGGCCTACTGGCCCATACGAGGCAAGTACCTTACACTTATCCACATTAAACTTCATCTGCCATTTTTCAGACCAAGACATTAACCCTTTGAGGGTTTTCGTCGTACTAGTACGTCTTACGCGTAGGGGTTTTTGACGTACTAGTACTCATTAATTCTAGCGACCTCAAATCTAGTGGGAGAAAGCTGGTAGGCCTTCATATGAAAGAATGGGTCTATGTGGTCAGTGTGCACAGTCTAAAAAAAATCCTGCAGCACACGGTGCATAATGAGAAAAAAAAAACTTTTTCCATTTTTTTTTAATAAATCAGCGACTTTGCAGTGTATTTTCGTATAGTATTTATTGTTGTATTCTAGTTTTCTTGGTCTCATTTTATAGAATGGAAGACATATTACTGAAATTGAGATGATTTTGACTGGTTTTACAATGAAAGGTGCCTTGAAATTGAGCTCAAAGTAGCAGAAATGTTCGATTTTTACCAAACTTCAAAAGTAAACAAATCGTGCCAAGCGTGCAATACACGTCAACTGGTGAGTCTAATATTCTTTCACAAGTGCACCAATAATATTTATACCATTTTTTACACTAATGCAGTAGTCTGCATAACAGTAAATCTTATATTTTTTGTGAGAATAAAAATTCAAAGTGGAAAGCAAAAGAATATAAGAGGGGCCTTGAGACGTGACTAATGACTAGAGGAAATGTCATTTTAGTGCCAGGAATGTTTTTCTTGTTTATTCTGGACCCTATTCCGAAATTGGCATCTTTTGAAATTTGTGTGAAATTGGCAAAATTGCTAAATTCTGACCACTGTACTGGATAGTTGAATTTATAAATGGGTGGTTTCTTGCACCCATTCGATAGAAAAAATGGAGTTCTAGCGAAATATTCATGTTTTTTGTCGACTAGTACAGTGAAATTGGCCGAAAATGGGGCTCAAAGTGGGCAAAATCGCCGATCCGTAAACATCGCCGAGACCGCTAACTTTGCGAGAGCATAATTCCGTAAGTTTTCTATCAAATTTCAAACTTTTGGTGTCGTTATGATCGGGAAAATCTTTGTATAAGAACATAAGAACATAAGAAAGGAGGAACACTGCAGCAGGCCTGTTGGCCCATACTAGGCAGGTCCTTTACAATTCATCCCACTAACAAACATTTGACCAACCCAACTTTCAATGCCACCCAAGAAACAAGCTCCGATGTGCAAGTCCCACTCAAATCCAACCCCTCCCACTCATGTACTTATCCAACCTAAATTTGAAACTACCCAAAGTCCTAGCCTCAATAACCCAACTAGGTAGACTGTTCCACTCATCAACTACCCTATTTCCAAACCAATACTTTCCTATGTCCTTTCTAAATCTAAACTTATCTAATTTAAATCCATTACTGCGGGTTCTCTCTTGGAGAGATATCCTCAAGACCTTGTTAATATCCCCTTTATTAATACCTATCTTCCACTTATACACTTCGATCAGGTCTCCCCTCATTCTTCGTCTAACAAGTGAATGTAACTTAAGAGTCTTCAATCTTTCTTCATAAGGAAGATTTCTAATGCTATGTATTAATTTAGTCATCCTACGCTGAATGTTTTCTAACGAATTTATGTCCATTCTGTAATATGGAGACCAGAATTGAGCTGCATAATCTAGGTGAGGCCTTACTAATGATGTATAAAGCTGCAGTATGACCTCTGGACTTCTGTTGCTTACACTTCTTGATATAAATCCCAGTAATCTATTTGCCTTATTACGTACGCTTAGGCATTGCTGTCTTGGTTTAAGGTTGCTGCTTACCATAACCCCCAAGTCCTTTTCGCAATCTGTATGGCTAAGTTCTATATTATTTAACTTATAAGTGCTAGGGTTATGGACACTCCCGAGCTTCAGAACCTTGCATTTATCTACATTGAACTGCATCTGCCACTTTTCTGACCAAGAGTAGAGTTTGTCTAAATCCTCCTGAAGTTCCCTAACATCTACGTTTGAATCAATTATCCTACCTATCTTCGTGTCATCGGCGAATTTGCTCATATCACTAGTAATTCCTTCATCAAGATCATTGATATATATTATAAACAACAACGGGCCCAAGACTGATCCCTGTGGAACGCCACTTGTTACTGATCCCCACTCGGATTTAACCCCATTTATGGACACTCTCTGCTTCCTGTCTGTGAGCCATGATTCGATCCACGAGAGCACTCTTCCCCCAATGCCATGAGCTGCTACTTTCTTCAACAGTCTTTGGTGCGGAACTCTATCAAATGCCTTACTAAAATCTAAGTAAATAATATCAAATTCTTTATCGTGGTCAACAGCCTCAAAAGCTTTACTGAAGAAAGTTAATAAATTAGTTAGACAAGACCGGCCTCTTGTGAATCCATGCTGAGTATCATTAATCAAGCTATGCTTATCGAGATGGCTTCTTATAATCTCAGCTATAATTGACTCTAGTAATTTGCCTACAATTGAGGTCAGGCTTATTGGGCGGTAATTTGACGGTAACGACTTGTCCCCTGTTTTAAAAATAGGAATTACATTAGCCATCTTCCACATATCAGACACTACACCTGTTTGAAGAGATAAATTAAAAATATTAGTTAATGGTTCACAGACTTCCATTTTGCATTCCTTTAGAACCCTTGAAAAAACCTCATCAGGACCCGGTGACTTATTTTGCTTCAGTCGGTCTATCTGCTTCACAACCATTTCACTAGTGACTGTGATGTTACATAATTTATCTTCTTCTGGCCCACTATAAAAATTAATTACCGGAATATTATTAGTGTCTTCCTGTGTAAAAACCGAGAGAAAATAATTATTTAAAATCGAGCACATTTCATTCTCTTTGTCAGTAAGATGCCCATAGTTATTTTTAAGGGGACCTATCTTATCTCTGACTTTTGTTCTATATACCTGGAAAAAACTTTTTGGGTTAGTTTTAGAATCCCTAGCAACTTTAATTTCATAGTCCCTTTTAGCTTTTCTTATCCCCTTTTTAATGTCCCTCTTAATGTCAATATACTGATTCATAAGATGACCCTCGCCTCTTTTGATACGCCTATAAATTCCTTTCTTATGCCCTAGTAGATATTTCAGCCTATTATTCATCCATTTTGGGTCATTTCTATTTGATCTAATTTCTTTATAAGGGATAAATGTTCTTTGAGCAGCATGTATTGTGTTCAGAAAACTGTCATATTGATAGCTCTCTTCGTTACCCCAGTCAACAGATGATAAGTGTTCTCTAAGCCCATCGTAATCTGCTAAGCGAAAATCTGGGACTGTTACTGAGTTATCCCTACTATCATACTTCCATTCAATTCTAAATGTAATTGATTTGTGGTCGCTAGCACCCAGTTCCTCTGAAACTTCTAAATTATTAACAAGGGATTCATTGTTTGCCAGAACTAAGTCAAGCAGGTTATTACCCCTTGTAGGTTCTGTCACAAACTGCTTCAAAAAACAATCCTGAACTACTTCTAAGAAGTCGTATGATTCTAAATTCCCAGTCAAGAAATTCCAATCAATATGACTAAAGTTAAAGTCTCCTAGAATTACTACATTATCGTGCCTTGTGGCCCTAACAATTTCCTCCCATAGTAGTCTTCCCTGGTCCCTATCTAAATTTGGGGGACGGTATATCACACCTAAAGTTAATTTTTCATGCCCCTCTGAAAATTCTATCCAAACAGACTCTGTATGTGTTACTTCAGACTTAATACCCGTTTTAATGCAACAGTTCAAGCGATCTCGGACATACAATGCCACCCCACCCCCCTTCCCGATACTTCTATCTACTTGGAACAATTTGAAACCCTGAATGTGACATTCTGCAGGCATGTCCCGACTTTTTGAATTAAACCACGTCTCAGTAATGGCAAATACATCTATGTTACCTGCACTAGCAACTAGTCTCAACTCGTCCATCTTATTCCTAGCACTGCGACTATTTGTGTAATATATACTTAAGGACCCTCCTTTCTCTTTATCATTCCTGCTCCTTTCTGTTATTCCACTAAACCTATTACTGTCCTTGTCAATTAGTGCCACTGGCTTTCCGATATCCACCTCATTTTGCCTATTACTAGTTCTCCTAGTACTCATATTACTACCCTGAGACTTCACAGTTTTCCCGCAAAAACCCATACCACTAACTATTCCTAGTTTAAAGACCTAACAGCTCCCTCCACTGCGTTGGCCAGTGCTCCCACCCCACACCTAGATAAGTGAACCCCATCCCTGGCATACATGTCATTTCTGCCATAGAAGAGGTCCCAGTTGTCAATGAATGTTACCGCATTTTCCTTACAGTATTTGTCCAGCCAGCAATTGACACCAATTGCTCTGGACAACCATTCATTTCCAACTCCTCTCCTTGGCAAAATGCCACATATGACAGGTTTCCCACCCTTCCTCCTAATTATCTCTATTGCTGACCTATACCTGCTAATCAGGTCCTCACTCCTACGTCTGCCAACATCGTTGCCTCCAGCACTGAGACAGATAATAGGATTGCTCCCATTACCTCTCATGATGTCATCCAGACGGCTAACAATATCCTTCATCCCTGCCCCAGGAAAACACACTCTCTGCCTCCTACTCCTGTCCTTCAAGCAGAATGCCCTATCCATGTACCTAATCTGGCTATCCCCAACAACAACAATGTTTTTACCTTCCTTTGCGTCGTCCGTCGTGATGCTCCGAGTAGTCGACTCACATTCGCCAGGTAGCATTACACCACTTGTAGAATTCGTCAAGACGTTCTCGATGGTCTTCGTTGGGGTTTCTAGGGATGTCTCACTCACGTCTGCCAATGCTTCTTTGGTGCTCGTTGTGGCATTCCCAGTAGAACACTCACATTCGTCGGGTAGCACCGAGAATGGGTTGGAAGTTTCCACGGTAGTCTTCTGGTTTCTCGTTGTTTCTGCCTCTCCAACCGTTTTCTTGATCTTCAGCTTGGTTCCATGTTGCCCGGCCACTGACCAAGCTCCCCTCTTAACCTGGGGACTCACAACAGGAGGATTACTACGAATCCTCTTGTTCTCCTCCGTTAATCGCCGTATCTCCATCTTAGCAACTCTGAGCTCTTCTCTCAGCTGCTGGTAAAGTTGCTCAAGAGAGGGCATCCTGGTTCAGATTCACAGAGAGCACACAAACAGGTCTTCACAGAGCTAAGTACACGTCACCACTCAACTAAGTACACGTCACCACTGCTAAGTACACGTCACCACTGGCTAAGTACACGTCACCACTCCTAAGTACACGTCACCACTGACTAAGTACACGTCACCACTGACTAAGTACACGTCACCACTGACTAAGTACACGTCACCACTGACTAAGTACACGTCACCACTGACTAAGTACACGTCACCACTGACTAAGTACACGTCACCACTGACTAAGTACACGTCAACACAAATCCAAATAAACAATATCATATTCCTTATCACTGTCAACTGCCTCAAATGTTCTATTGAAGAATGTCGGTAAGTTTGTCAGGCAGGAACGACCTCTCGTGAATCCATGCTGAGATTCATTTATCAAGTTATGCTCTTCAAGGTGACTTCTGATAATGTCGGCTATAATTGATTCTAATAACTTGCCCACTATAGATGTCAGGCTTATTGGACGGTAATTTGAAGGAGTGGACCTATCTACAACTCTGTTAGAAAACCAGTACTTACCTATGTCCTTTCTAAATCTAAATTTATCCAACTTTAATCCATTATTGCTGGTTCTTACCTGGTTCGACACCCTCAGTACTTTATTAATATCTCCCTTGTTTATGCCCGTCATCCACTTATACACTTCAATGATATCTCCCCTCATTCTACGCCTCTCCAGAGAGTGGAGATTTAAGGCTTTGAGTGTCTTCATACGGGAGGTTTCTTACACAGTCAATCATTTTAGTCATTCTTCTCTGTATGTTCTCTAATGAGTCTATATCCATCCTGTAGTAAGGGGACCAAACTGAGCAGCATAATCTAAATGAGGCCTCACTAGTGATGTATAAAGCTGTAAAATAACTTTTGGAATTCTGTTACTTATACTTCTTGAGATAAATCCAATGGAAATATAAACACACATGCAGTATAATGTGATCCTTTATTGACTACGTTTCGCCCACACAGTGGGCTTTTTCAAGTCACAAACAGATCTACCTGGGGTGGAAGGGACGCGAGTATTTATAGTCAGGTTCAGAATGCTGAGGTCAGGTGGAGAAATGCTGCATCTGATGATGTACCGAGTGGGGTTATAGAGTCTAAAATCTTGGGTAGCTTGGAAAGGAGGTTGGATAAGTTTGTGAGCAAACCTTCTACAGTTTTCTTCCATTCCTGTGTTATGTGGGATAGCGATGAAGTTTCTTGGCACAAGAACATAAGAACATAAGAATGTAGGAACACTGCAGAAGGCCTACTGGCCCATACAAGGCAAGTCCTTATCAAAACGACCTCTGCCTAAAGCTACCCAAGAAATAACTCCCGTACCCCATGACACCAATCAAACCCAGCCCCTCCCACTCATATATTTGTCCAGTCTCTTCTTAAAGCTACCCAAGGTCCTAGCCTCTATCACCTCACTGGGAAGACTGTTCCACACATCTACAACTCTGTTAGAAAACCAGTACTTACCAATGTCCTTTCTAAATCTAAATTTATCCAACTTATATCCATTATTTCTGGTTCTTACCTGGTTCGACACCCTCAGTACTTTATTAATATCTCCCTTGTTTATGCCTGTCATCCACTTATACACTTCAATGATATCTCCCCTCATTATACGCCTCTCCAGAGAGTGGAGATTTAAGGCTTTAAGTCTATCTTCATACGGGAGGTTCCTTACACAGTAAATCATTTTAGTCATTCTTCTCTGTATGTTCTCTAATGAGTCTATGCCCATCCTGTAGTAAGGGGACCAAAACTGAGCAGCATAATCTAAATGAGGCCTCACTAGTGATGTATAGAGTTGTAAAATAACTTTTGGACTTCTGTTACTTATACTTCTTGAGATAAATCCAAGTAATCTGTTGGCCTTGTTGCACACACTAAGGCACTGCTGTCTTGAAGATTGAGACACTTATGCAGCATATGGGAATCTTTATTCAGGAAACGTTTCGCCACACAGTGGCTTCATCAGTCCAATACAAAGAGGAAGGCGTAAGGAGAGGAGGAGTATGAGGTATTCAGTCCCTCAGTCTGGAGTCGATGTGTTCAGTCCATCAATCTTGTAGAACATTCTACAAGATTGATGGACTGAACACATCGACTCCAGGCTGAGGGACTGATTACCTCATACTCCTCCTCTCCTTACGCCTTCCTCTTTGTATTGGACTGATGAAGCCACTGTGTGGCGAAACGTTTCCCAAATAAAGATTCCCATATGCTGCATAAGTGTCTCAATCTTCAACTTGTCGGTTTTTCAAACCATTCAACACACTGCTGTCTTGGCTTTAGATTTCTGCTTACCATGACTCCCAAGTCTTTTTCACATTCTGTACGATCAAGCTCTACTTCACCTAGATTATAGCTTCGAGGGTTATTTTCATTACCAAGGGCAAGTACCTTACACTTATCCACACTGAACTTCATCTGCCATTTGTCAGACCAAGACGTTAATTTGTCCAAATCGTCCTGGAGTTCATTGATATCCTCCTCAGAGTGAATTATACGGTCTATCTTTGTATCATCAGCAAACTTACTCATGTCACTCGTAATCCCTTCATCAAGGTCATTAATGTAAATTATGAACAAGAGAGGGCCTAAAACTGATCCTTGTGGAACGCCACTAGTGACTAATCCCCATTCAGATTTCACTCCATTAATGGTAACTCTCTGCTTTCTATTGGTAAGCCATGCCTCAATCCATGCTAGAACTTTACCTCCTATACCATGAGCTGCCACTTTTCTTAAGTCTCTTGTGAGGTACTCTACCGAAGGCTTTACTAAAATCCAAATAAACAATATCATATTCCTTATCACTGTCAACTGCCTCAAATGTTCTATTGAAGAACGTCAGTAAGTTTGTCAGGCAGGAACGACCTCTCGTGAATCCATGCTGAGATTCATTTATCGAGTTATGCTCTTCAAGGTGACTTCTGATAATGTCAGCTATAATTGATTCTAATAACTTGCCCACTATAGATGTCAGGCTTATTGGACAGTAATTTGAAGGAGTGGACTTATCCCCTGATTTGAATATAGGAACCACATTGGCCATCTTCCACAACTCTGGCACAACACCGGTAAGGATGGACGCATTGAATACACTCGTTAATGGCTGACTAAGCTCCATCTTGCATTCCTTAAGTACCCTGGAAAATAGCTCATCGGGTCCCGGGGACTTATTTTGCTTCAGTTTGTCTGTTTAATAACCACGTCCCTCATGACAGTAATATTAGTTAACTTAAATTCATCAGGAACTAAGTAATTGTTAATTACTGGAATCTCATTCACATCTTCATGTGTAAAAACTGACAAAAAATAGTCATTAAATAAGGAACACATTTCCAGTTCATTATCCGTCAGCTGTCCATTCCCAATTTTCAGAGGTCCTACTTTTTCTTTCACCTTCGTCCTATACACTTGAAAGAACCCCTTTGGATTAGTCTTTGATTCATTAGCAACTCTAATTTCATAGTCACGTTTAGCCTTTCTAATCCCCTTTTTTACTTCCCTTTTAAGCTGAACATTGGTCAGTAAGGTTAACCTCTCCTCTTCTGATGCGCCTATAAATTCCCCCTTTCTCCCCTAACAGATGCTTTAACCTGTTAACCCATTTGGGATCATTATTATTAGACCTAATTTCTCTCTGGGGAATGTATATACTCTGGGCACGGTGTACATTATTAAGAAAACAATCATAAAAGCAGATCCCTTCATAATCATAAGTATGATTATCGTCAATAAAATCAATTGCTAGATAAGCCCAATCAAGATTAGACAGGTGTTCCTTAAGTCCACTATAATCGGCAGAACGAAAATCAGGGATTTTTACTGTATTATCATTATTCTTGCATTCCCAGTTAATGCTAAAAGTGATGGATTTGTGATCACTTGCGCCAAGCTCTTCAGTGATCTCCAGATTATTCACGAGTGTTTCCTTATTTGACAAGACTAGGTCTAGCAAATTATTACCCCTGGTAGGCTCAGTTACGCTCTGTTTCAGAAAACAGTCCTGAACTGTTTCCATAAAGTCACTGGACTCTAGATTACCTGTCAAAGAATTCCAGTCAATTTGACTAAAGTTAAAGTCCCCTACTATGACTATGTTACTGTGTCCAGAAGCCCTAACAATTTCGTCCCAAAGAAGTCTCCCTCTATCGTGATCCAAGCCTGGAGGTCGGTATATTACACCTCGAATTAGTTTTTCTTGACCCTCCACGAACTCTACCCAAACAGACTCTGTTACTGCTCCATCTATTTTTATACCTTTTTTATGCAACAATTAATATTTTCTCGAACATACAATGCAACTCCTCCCCCCTTCCCATTACATCTATCCACATTGAACAACTTAACTCCATGAATATTACACTCAGCAGTCATATCCCAACTCTTTAAATCATACCACGTTTCAGTTAATGCAATGATATCAAAGTTCCCAGCACATGCTACCAAACGTAGTTCATTAATTTTATTTCTTGCACTTCGACTGTTAGCATAAAATACCATCATATGTTTTTTTCTTCTGCACATTTTTCCTATTCATCTTTGTTTTTACACAATTTCTGAAATTATCATTACCCAGAGTTACTCCATGACAGTTACTATTAAGATTCTTAATATCAGAGCATAAGTCAATATATCCATACTCATTATTTATTATTTCTAAACCCATACCTCTAACTAATCCTAGTTCAGCTATGTTATAGAAGCCACTATTCTGGTTGAAGTTGTCGGATATAGAAATAAGTGATGATTCCAGGATTCTTCGGAATTGAGTGTTTTCTTCTGTGGCGATAAGTCTCAAGTTTCTGTAGTTTATCAAGTGGTTGTGTGAATTACGGTGTTGTACGCAGGCATTCCTTGTGTCGTCAGACCTGCTTGCGTACTGGTGTTCTGAAATACGTGTTTGGAGGTCCCTTGATGTTTCGCCCACGTATAATTTGTTGCAGTCATTACAAGGGATTATGTATACCCCTGCAGAATAGTGGCTTCTATAACATAGCTTAACCACTTGCCAAGAAACTTCTTCATCGCTATCCCACATAAGAACACAGGAATGGAAGAACACTGTAGAAGGTCTGCTCACAAACTTATCCAACCTCCTTTCCAAAGCTTCCACCCTCTGCAGGGGTATACATAATCCCTTGTAATGACTGCAACAAATTATACGTGGGCAAAACATCAAGGGACCTCCAAACACATATTTCAGAACACCAGTACGCAATCAGGTCTGACAACACAAGGAATGCCTGTGTACAACACCGTAATTCACAAAACCACTTGATAAACTACAGAAACTCGAGACTTATTGCCACAGAAGACAACACTCAATACCGAAAAATCCTGGAATAATCACTTATTTCTATATCCGACAACTTCAACCAGAATAGTGGCTTCTATAACATAGCTGAACCACTTGCCAAGAAACTTCTTCATCGCTAACCCACATAAGAACACAGGAATGGAAGAACACTGTAGAAGGTCTGCCAACAAACTTATCCAACCTCCTTTCCAAGCTACCCAAGATTTTACTCTATAACCCCACTCAGTACATCATGAGATGCAGCATTTCTCCACCTGACCTCAGCATTCTGAACCTGACTATAAATACTCGCATCCCTTCCACCCCAGGTAGATCTATTTGTGACTTGAAAAAGCCCACTGTGTGGGCAAAACGTAGTCAATAAAGGATCACATTATACTGCATGTGTGTTTATATTGCCATTGTGTCGGTATTTTATACCATTTATTTCCAGATAAATCCAAGTAATCTGTTGGCCTTGTTGCGCACACTAAGGCACTGCTGTCTTGGCTTTAGATTTCTGCTTACCATGACTCCCAAGTCTTTTTCACATTCTGTATGATCAAGCTCTACTTCACCTAGATTATAGCTTCTAGGGTTATTTTCATTACCAAGGGCAAGTACCTTACACTTATCCACATTGAACTTCATCTGCCATTTTTCAGACCAAGACATTAATTTGTCCAAATCGTCCTGGAGTTCATTGATATCCTCCTCAGAGTGAATTATACGGCCTATCTTTGTTTTTTTTTTTTTTATTATCACACCGGCCGATTCCCACCAAGGCAGGGTGGCCCGAAAAAGAAAAACTTTCACCATCATTCACTCCATCACTGTCTTGCCAGAAGGGTGCTTTACACTACAGTTTTTAAACTGCAACATTAACACCCCTCCTTCAGAGTGCAGGCACTGTACTTCCCATCTCCAGGACTCAAGTCCGGCCTGCCGGTTTCCCTGAATCCCTTCATAAATGTTACTTTGCTCACACTCCAACAGCACGTCAAGTATTAAAAACCATTTGTCTCCATTCACTCCTATCAAACACGCTCACGCATGCCTGCTGGAAGTCCAAGCCCCTCGCACACAAAACCTCCTTTACCCCCTCCCTCCAACCCTTCCTAGGCCGACCCCTACCCCGCCTTCCTTCCACTACAGACTGATACACTCTTGAAGTCATTCTGTTTCGCTCCATTCTCTCTACATGTCCGAACCACCTCAACAACCCTTCCTCAGCCCTCTGGACAACAGTTTTGGTAATCCCGCACCTCCTCCTAACTTCCAAACTACGAATTCTCTGCATTATATTCACACCACACATTGCCCTCAGACATGACATCTCCACTGCCTCCAGCCTTCTCCTCGCTGCAACATTCATCACCCACGCTTCACACCCATATAAGAGCGTTGGTAAAACTATACTCTCATACATTCCCCTCTTTGCCTCCAAGGACAAAGTTCTTTGTCTCCACAGACTCCTAAGTGCACCACTCACTCTTTTTCCCTCATCAATTCTATGATTCACCTCATCTTTCATAGACCCATCCGCTGACACGTCCACTCCCAAATATCTGAATACGTTCACCTCCTCCATACTCTCTCCCTCCAATCTGATATTCAATCTTTCATCACCTAATCTTTTTGTTATCCTCATAACCTTACTCTTTCCTGTATTCACCTTTAATTTTCTTCTTTTGCACACCCTACCAAATTCATCCACCAATCTCTGCAACTTCTCTTCAGAATCTCCCAAGAGCACAGTGTCATCAGCAAAGAGCAGCTGTGACAACTCCCACTTTGTGTGTGATTCTTTATCTTTTAACTCCACGCCTCTTGCCAAGACCCTTGCATTTACTTCTCTTACAACCCCATCTATAAATATATTAAACAACCACGGTGACATCACACATCCTTGTCTAAGGCCTACTTTTACTGGGAAAAAATTTCCCTCTTTCCTACATACTCTAACTTGAGCCTCACTATCCTCGTAAAAACTCTTCACTGCTTTCAGTAACCTACCTCCTACACCATACACTTGCAACATCTGCCACATTGCCCCCCTATCCACCCTGTCATACGCCTTTTCCAAATCCATAAATGCCACAAAGACCTCTTTAGCCTTATCTAAATACTGTTCACTTATATGTTTCACTGTAAACACCTGGTCCACACACCCCCTACCTTTCCTAAAGCCTCCTTGTTCATCTGCTATCCTATTCTCCGTCTTACTCTTAATTCTTTCAATTATAACTCTACCATACACTTTACCAGGTACACTCAACAGACTTATCCCCCTATAATTTTTGCACTCTCTTTTATCCCCTTTGCCTTTATACAAAGGAACTATGTATCATCAGCAAATTTACTCATGTCACTCGTAATCCCTCCATCAAGGTCATTAATGTAAATTATGAACAAGAGAGGGCCTAAAACTGACCCTTGTGGAATGCCACTAGTGACTAATCCCCATTCAGATTTCACTCCATTAATGGTAACTCTCTGCTTTCTATTAGTAAGCCATGCCTCAATCCATGCTAGAACTTTACCTCCTATACCATGAGCTGCCACTTTTCTGAAAGAGTCTCTTGTGAGGTACTCTATCGAAGGCTTTACTAAAATCCAAATAAACAATATCATATTCCTTATCACTGTCAACTGCCTCAAATGTTCTATTGAAGAACGCAAGGTGATCGAGGCTAGGACCTTGGGTAGCTTTAAGAAGAGATTGGACAAATATATGAGTGGGAGGAGCTGAGTTTGATTTATGTCATTGGGTACGGGAGTAAATTCTTGGGTAGCTTTGTGTAGTGGCCATTTTGATAAGGACCTGCCTTGTATGGGCCAGTAGACCTGGAAATAAATGATATAAAATACCGACACAAAGGAAATATAAACACATGCAGTATAATGTGATCCTTTATTGACTACGTTTCGCCCACACAGTGGGTTTTTTTCAAGTCACAAACAGATCTGTTTGTTGATAAATTAGACAGATGTGCAACTCTTGGGTATCTTTATTGAGGAAACGTTTCACCACACAGTGGCTTCATCAGTCCATACAAAGGAGAATCTTGAAGAACAGGAGGAGAATGAGGTAATCAGTCCCTCAACCTTGAGTCGATGTGGTCAGTCCATCAATCTATTCAAGATTGATGGACTGACCACATCGACTCAAGGTTGAGGGACTGATTACCTCATTCTCCTCCTGTTAAAGATTCTCCTTTGTATGGACTGATGAAGCCACTGTGTGGCGAAACGTTTCCTCAATAAAGATACCCAAGAGTTGCACACGTGTCTAATTTATCAACATGTCGGTTCTCTGAACCATTCATCTACAAGATCTGTTTGTGACTTGGAAAAAACCCACTGTGGGGGCAAAACGTAGTCAATAAAGGATCACATTATACTGCATGTGTGTTTATATTTTGCCAGTAGACCCGCAGTGTTCTTCCATTGTTATGTTATTTCTTGGGTAGCTTTAGGTAGAGGTCGATTTGATAAGGACCTGCCTCGTATGGGCCAGTAGACCTTCTGCAGTGTTCCTACATTCTTATGTTCTTAGTGGGAAGGATTGTAAAGGACTTGCCTAGTATGGGCCAACAGGCCTACTGCAGTGCTCCTCCTTTCTTATTGGAGACTTGTTTGTGTGAGGGAGGGATGGAAAATTTATTGTTGGAGAATATGTTGTCCAGCCTGCTAACAATGTCCTCCATCCCAGCCCCAGGAAAGCAAACTCTGTCTCCTACTCCTGTCCTTCAAGCAGAATGCCCTATCCATGTATCTAACCTGGCTATCCCCAACAACAACAATATTCTTAACAAGGAAAGTAAGAATATTGTTGTTGTTGGGGATAGCCAGGTTAGATACATGGATAGGGCATCCTGCTTGAAGGACAGGAGTAGGAGACAGTTTGCTTTCCTGGGGCTGGGATGGAGGACATTGTTAGCCGGCTGGACAACATCATGAACGGTAATGGGATCAATCCTATTATTTGCCTCAGTGCTGGAAGCAATGATGTAGGCAAGCGTAGAAGTGAGGATTTAGTTAGAAAGTTCAGGACAGCTATAGACATAATTAGGAAGAAGGGGGGGCACCTTGTTATATGTGGCATTTTGCCAAGAAGAGGTGTTGGTAATGAATGCTTGTCCAGAGCAATTGGTATTAATTGTTGGCTGGATAAACACTAAGGATAATGCAGTACCATTCATTGACAACTGGGACAACTTCTATGGCCGAAATGATATGTATGCCAGGGATGGGGTTCACTTATCCAGGGCAGGTGTGGGTTTTCTTGCTAACTCAGTTGAGGGGGTTGTTAGGACTTTAAACTAGGATTAGTTAGAGATATAGGTTTAGAAATGAGTATGGATATATTGACTTATGCTCTGATATTAAGAATCTTAATAGTAACTGTCATGGAGTAACTCTGGGTAATGATAATTTCAGAAATTGTGTAAAAACAAAGATGAATAGGAAAAATGTGCAGAAGAAAAAACATGATGGTATTTTATGCTAACAGTCAAAGTGCAAGAAATAAAATTAATGAACTACGTTTGGTAGCATGTGCTGGGAACTTTGATATCATTGCATTAACTGAAACGTGGTATGATTTAAAGAGTCGGGATACGACTGCTGAGTGCAATATTCAGGGATTTAAGTTGTTCAATGTGGATAGATGTAATGGGAAGGGGGGAGGAGTTGCATTGTATGTTTGAGAAAATATTAATTCTTGCATAAAAACAGGTATAAAAATAGATGGAGCAGTAACAGAGTCTGTTTGGGTAGAGTTCATGGAGGGTCAAGAAAAACTAATTCTAGGTGTGATATACAGTGGACCCCCGCATAGCGACTTTAATCCGTGCAAGAGGGCTCATTGTTATGCGAAATGATCGGTATGCAAATGAATTTTCCCCATAAGAAATAATGGAAATCAAATTAATCCGTGCAAGACACCCAAAAGTATGAAAAAAAAAAATTTTACCACATGAAATATACATTTTCCTACACACAAAGAGAAGGATACATGCACAATAGTAGAGTAGTACATGCACAATATATATTGTGCATGTACTACTCTACTAAATGAAGAATAAATGACACTTACCTTTATTGAAGATGCAGCAATGACTGATGAGACACTGTCCTGGGAGTGCCTTTTCCTCCTGAGTACTGTAGGTCCTGTTTGGAATTTTCTTCCAGAACAGGCCTTATCACACTGTGTATGCCACTACACACTGTGTATGCCTCTGTGGAATATGACTGGTTTGTTCAAAGATATACACACACACACACACACTCACCCTTTATATAAATAGAACCATTACGATCTTCTCCCAGCATCAGGGGGTTACGCTTATTTTTCTTCGAAGTAGGCATTTTTTCTAACAGGTCATATACATACTCATTGTAGATCTCGGCAAATGACACAAAGACTGCATAAATAATATTTTCTGCATCTCCTATATCCAGACTTGTGTTGTCATGATACAGACTCTCCACACCAGGGAACACTGTAAATAAAAAAAAAAAAAAAAAAAAAAAAAATTAGTGATTCAGTGAAACCTATGGTAGTATCATTATTACAGAAAATGACAGAAATGACTGAAAAATTGGTGAAAAATAAGCAATGTATATTAAGCAAAGTGAGCATTTTACACAAGTATGAAATGTGAAAGTTTTAAGATAGCAACATAGGACCCCTAATGGAAACGCTTCACTGAATTTACCGGAGGTTACCTTAGGTTAAATCCATAAAATGCACCATTAATGTATGCCTATAGATTACCAATGTCTCTAAGAATAAGGAATTTGGTTTTGCTTTTAAGTCTGTTAAAAACGCATCTCTTTTTCTAGAGCTTACGATCCTGATAATCATAATGTCATTCCAATAAGAAATTTAGTTTTCCCTGCATTCATGGTTTGGGGTGCATATGCTTATAAATTTCTTGAAAGAACAGGTGTTAAATGGCCTTTCAGACACTGTTACCCTTCGAGTTACCATACCAAACAAAATGTTAATTACATTCTCTTAAAATATAATTAATAATAAAGTCATCAGTAAATTAACTCCGAAAAGGCAGAATTACTTTTTTTTTTTTTTTTAAACACATCGGCCATTTCCCACCAAGGCAGGGTGACCCAAAAAGAAAAAAACTCCAAAAAGAAAGAAAAAGACAAAAGAAAAAGTTTTCATCATTCAACACCCATACATAATCACAGTCTTTGCAGAGGCACTCTGATAAAACAGTTTAGATATCCCTCCAAACTGCCATTTTTTTTTTTTTTTATTAACACATCGGCTGTTTCCCATCAAGGTAGGGTGGCCCAAGAAAGAAAAACTTTCACCATCATTCACTCCATCACTGTCTTGCCAGAGGTGCACTTACACTGCAGTTATAAAACTACAACATTAACACCCCTCCTTCAGAGTGCAAGCACTACTTACTGTCTCCAGGACAGGTCTGTCTGGCCTGCCAGTTTCCCCGAATCCCTTCATAAATATTACCTTGCTCACACTCCAACAGCACGTCAAGTCATGAAAACCATTTGTCTCCATCCGCTCCTATCTAACACGTTTCACGCGTGCTTGCTGGAAGTCCAAGCCCCTAGCACACAAAACCTCCTTTATCCCCTCCCTCCAACCTTTCCTAGGCCGATCTCTACCCCACCTTCTCTCCACTACAGGTTTATACACTCTCTAAGTCACTTTCCTTCCATTGTGTCTACATGTCCGAGCCACCTCAACAACCCCTCCTCAGCCCTCTGGATAATAGTTTTGGTAATCCCGCACCTCCTCCTAATTTCCAAACTACGAATTCTCTGCATTATATTCACACCACATATTGCCCTCAGACACATCTCCACTGCCTCCAGCCTTCTCCTTGTTGCAACATTCGCCACCCATGCTTTGCACCCATATAAGAGCGTTGGTGTAACTATACTCTCATACATTCCCCTCTCTGCTTCCATGGACAAATTTCTTTGTTTCCACAGACTCCTCAGTGCACAGCTCACCTTTGTCTCCTCGTCAATTCTATGATTCACCTCATCTTTCATAGACCCATCTACTGACATGTCCACTCCTAAATACATGCCTCTGAATACATTTACGTCCATGCTCTCCCCCTCCAATCTGATATCCAATCTTTCATTACCTAATTTTTTTATCCTCATCACCTTACTCTTTCCTATATTCCCTTGTAATTTTCTTCTTTTACATATCCTACCAAACTCATCAACCAACCTCTGCAACTCCTCTTCATAATTTCCCAAAAGCAGTGTCATCAGCAAAGAGCAACTGTAACAACTCCACTTTGTTAGATTCTTTATCTTTTAACCCCATGCCTCTTGCCAACACCCGAGTATTCACTTCTCTTACAACCCCATCTATAAATATATTGAACAACCATGGTGACATCATACATCCTTGTCTAAGGCCTACTTCTACTGGGAAACAATCTCCCTCTCTCCTACATACTCTAACCTGAGCCTCACTATCCTCGTAAAAACTTTTCACTGCTTTCAATAACCCACCTCCTATTTCATATATTTGCAACATCTGCCACACTGCCCCCCTATATACCCTGTCAATGCCCTAAAGATTAGTTTTATTATCTAAACTTTCATACTGATTCCACACACAAAAAAGTGTATAGCAAAGTTATCATAGAAAAACACTGAACACGTAAGGGTTATTCAGCACCTGTGGAATGGTAGGCAATCAAGTTTAATCCAAAGTGATCAAGAACTCAACAGCAACAAAACACCTCCCTTGAGGGGAAATTTTATAAATACCTTTGCTTATTTCACTCGATTTATTTGAAAATGCACTTATTTCAGTCAGCTGATGAGAGTAGTTAAGACTGTCATCACTGGTAGACAACTTGGAGAGGCTCTGAAAATAAGTCGCATGCATTTCACATTTTAATCTAGGTTTAGAAAAAAAAATTATCTTACTATTTTTAAGATGATTTCAATATAAATATCCATAAGTTTGTCCCTAAACAAATGAATCATTAAAAAAATCTCAAACTATCATACATGGGAATAACTATGTATTTAAGGATTACATATGAAAAATGAAAACGAGTGTCAAGTGTTGGGGAAATTTTGGCAGGCACTTATTATTATTATTTTTTTTTTTAATTATCACACTGGCCGATTCCCACCAAGGCAGGGTGGCCCGAAAAAGAAAAACTTTCACCATCATTCACTCCATCACTGTCTTGCCAGAAGGGTGCTATACACTACAGTTCTTAAACCGCAACATTAACACCCCTCCTTCAGAGCGCAGGCACTGTACTTCCCATCTCCAGGACTCGAGTCCGGCCTGCCAGTTTCCCTGAACCCCTTCATAAATGTTGCTTTGCTCACACTCCAACAGCACGTCAAGTATTAAAAACCATTTGTCTCCGTTCACTCCTATCAAACACGCTCACGCATGCCTGCTGGAAGTCCAAGCCCCTCGCACACAAAACCTCCTTTACCCCCTCCCCCCAACCTCTCCTAGGCTGACCCCTACCCCGCCTTCCTTCCACTACAGACTGATACACTCTAAGTCACTCTGTATCGCTCCATTCTCTCTACATGTCCGAACCACCTCAACAATCCTTCCTCAGCCCTCTGGACAACAGTTTTGGTAATCCCGCACCTCCTCCTAACTTCCAAACTACGAATTCTCTGCATTATATTCACACCACACATTGCCCTCAGACATGACATCTCCACTGCCTCCAGCCTTCTCCTCGCTGCAACATTCATCACCCATGCTTCACACCCATATAAGAGCGTTGGTAAAACTATACTCTCATACATTCTTCTCTTTGCCTCCAAGGACAAAGTTCTTTGTCTCCACAGACTCCTAAGTGCACCACTCACCCTTTTCCCCTCATCAATTCTATGATTCACCTCATCTTTCATAGACCCATCCGCTGACACGTCCACTCCCAAATATCTGAATACATTCACCTCCTCCATACTCTCTCCCTCCAATCTGATATCCAATCTTTCATCACCTAATCTTTTTGTTATCCTCATAACCTTACTCTTTCCTGTATTCACTTTTAATTTTCTTCTTTTGCACATCCTACCAAATTCATCCACCAATCTCTGCAACTTCTCTTCAGAATCTCCCAAGAGCACAGTGTCATCAGCAAAGAGACTGTTTAGAAAAGCTTAGCTTCCACAGAGCAATTCTAAAGCAAAACTAATTACCAATGTGGACTGAGAATATGTAGTGCTAAGCTCAGAGCCTATCTTGAATATTCTCTCTTTCCTTTCCTCTTCTTTTTGAATGTCCTTTTCATCAAGGCGTATGACACTGCAGAAATATTGGGGCTTCAGGTCATTTTTCTGGTAATGATGTTCTCCTATTGTATTGAAGACTACATCCAATGTTCGTGGAAGAATACCCTGATTGGTAGGAGTTCCTGCCATTGTAGTAAAATTCCATAAGTCATTTCAAGGAACACTCCAATTTAAGTTAATAGTGTATAGGATTATTTAACCCTTTATTTTTGCACACAAGGCTACCTGCCAAAATAATGTTTCACCTCGAGCAATCTATAATTTAAGTGAACTTTTAGGAAATTCATGCAAATATACACCTTTGAAATTTCCATACAGATACAGAACTTTCTTCGGGTGAGTACAGTATTGGTATTGAATTTATTAGAATAATTTTTATTTCAATTCTTAAAAAAAGGTAATATTAACAAATTAAAAAATAAGCAATCAAAAGACTTAAATGAAATAAACTGTTGTAATAAGAACACGACAAATACAAACCATCCTTCAAAGCGAAATTTGCTTATTCTGTACAATATACATAATTAAGCTCTTAGTGCATTGCTAAACATTCTACATATAATATTGTTACTTAGTACAAAACAGCCAATTTATAATAATTTTATAATCGGTATACTATACATTGTACTCGAGGAATTTACCTGCCATACACGTGACAAACTTTCCTAATGGTGAAGAAAATGTAGTACCTGACCTAGGCTGTTGCTATAAGGGTCCAACATCAACCTTAGAGCTTAATATTACCATGCCTTACCTTGTACAGTGTATGTTTTGCCAGAATTAGTGGCTCCGTAAGTGAAAAGCAAGCAGTTCTGGCCACCAAGAAAATCCCTGACCAAACTCAAAGTAGCAGTGTCAAACAAATCTTTCTGGGTAGTGGAAGGTCCATATATATGGGAAAATGTAAACCTGAAAAATGTAAATACTATTGCATAACTGATAAAATAATAGGTATAATATATAAGAAAGTAAAATGTACAGCCCCTCTCATACTTGCTAGATGTGCCAAAGTTTATTCTATATTACCTAAATTCAAAGTGATATCACAAAGGATGTCAAGAATAATTAACACAAATAACTCAGCAACCTGACTTAACCATGCTAAAATTTGCATAACATTAATTTATCTAAGGTCATCTAACCTTACTGTAATTCTTAACACTCCAACCATCTCCCATCGAAGTTGGGCGATCTGACAAAGAAAACACTAACTCACTCATTCAATTGCTGACTTACCAGAAGGGTGCCGACATCACAATAACTCAGATGACCCTCCATGATTAAATACACATGTGAATTATGTAATACTAACTAAACACAGGCTGACCTTAGATAGGCTGGTAAGAATTATTGCTGTAATTTTAGCTAGGTTAGGGGTTACTAAGTTTAACTGCAATATTACAAATTTGTATACAGAGCTATGTTAACAAAAATGGACAATATTTATTTTGAGAGTCACTGATTTTTAAGTTATTTCATCAGTGAATTTATGCTTCTTGCGTGGTAAAATAAAGGGCTGTCAAAAAAGCCAGATATGGTAATATACAGTGGAACCTCGTCTTTCGGCAGCTACGGTTATCGGCCGATTCGCATTTAGGTCAATTTTTTTGTGGAAATTTTGCTCTATATTTTGGTCATTGCCTCATATCGGCCATATTAGAAGTGTCAGCCCGGGACATCGCGCGTAGATGAGTCACTCTCCCTTTGTCTGTCAGCAAATAAGCATATACTCCATGCATTCATCCAAACATTTCCTTAAAATCCATTGTTTTGGGCATTTTTTTTTATTAAATGCGACTGAAATTTGGAAAACAAATCAACAATCACTGATTTGACAAAAAACAAATCAACAATCACTTCTATCCTGGCAAAGAAAGAACAAATCAAGGAAGCTGATGTGGCTTGTTTATTAAGTGCGACTGTGAAATAAGCCACCATGGGCAGGGAGTGTAGCAGGCATGCAGGGAGTGTAGCATGGAGGCAGGGAGTGTAGCAGGCAGGCAATGAGTGTAGCAGGGAAACAGAGTGTGGAAAGGAGGCAGGGAGTGTAGCAGGCAGGCAGGGAGTGTAGCCGGCAGGCAGAGATGTAGCAGGCATGCAGGTAGGGAGTAGCAGGGAAACAAGGAGTGAGGAAGGGAGGCAGGCAGGGAGTGTAGCAGGCAGGCAGGCAGGGAGTGTAGCAGGCAGGCAGGGAGTGTAGCAGGCAGGCAGGCAGGCAGGCAGGGAGTGTAGCAGGCAGGCAGGGAGTGTAGCAGGCAGGCAGGCAGGCAGGCAGGGAGTGTAGCAGGCAGGCAGGGAGTGTAGCAGGCAGGCAGGCAGGCAGGCAGGGAGTGTAGCAGGCAGGCAGGCAGGCAGGGAGTGTAGCAGGCAGGCAGGCAGGCAGGGAGTGTAGCAGGCAGGCAGGCAGGCAGGGAGTGTAGCAGGCAGGCAGGGAGTGTAGCAGGCAGGCAGGCAGGCAGGGAGTGTAGCAGGCAGGCAGGGAGTGTAGCAGGCAGGCAGGCAGGGAGGGAGTGTAGCAGGCAGGCAGGCAGGGAGTGTAGCAGGCAGGCAGGCAGGGAGTGTAGCAGGCAGGCAGGCAGGGAGTGTAGCAGGCAGGCAGGCAGGCAGGCAGGCAGGCAGGCAGGCAGGCAGGGAGTGCAGCAGGCAGGGAGTGCAGCAGGCAGGCAGGCAGGGAGTGTAGCAGGCAGGCAGGGAGTGTATCAGGAAGGCAGGCAGAAGTGTAGCAGGGAGGCAAGGGGTACAGCAGGCAGGCAGGGAGTGTAGCAGGAAGGCAGGCAGAAGTGTAGCAGGGAGGCAAGGGGTACAGCAGGCAGGCAGGGAGTGTAGCAGGGAAACAGGGAGTGTGGAAGGCAGGCAGAGAGGGAAGTAACCCCAGAAAGGGCTTTGATACCTGAAGTCCTTATGAAGGGGGATTCCCCTTCCAAACAATCAGTCCTCCCTCTCCATTAGCCAACAAGAGTCTTCAATAAAGGTATGTAATAGTGATTTAAATGTTTATGTATTTATTTTATTTATTTCTCATTGTTTTGTGTATGTAAAACTATAATTAATCTTTAAAAATGTATCTTTTCGTGAATATTCTTGGGTGTCTGGAACAGATTAGTTTTTTTTTAACAAGTCGGCCATCTCCCACTGAGGCAGGGTGAACCAAAAAGAAAAAATCCCAAAAAAGAAAATACTACATTCAACACTTTCACATCACACACACATAATCACTGTTTTTGAAGAGGTACTCAGAATACAACAGTTTAGAAGCATATACATAAAGATATACAACATATCCCTCCAAACTACCAATATTCCAAACCCTCCTTTAACCCTTTCAGGGTCGAGAGGCCCTCTCCTAAACTTGTTCTCAGGGCAGGAAAAAAAAAAAATCTTACGAAATGATAGAGAATCTTTTCCCGATCATAATGACACCAAAAGTATGAAATTTGATGGAAAACTTATGGAATAATGCTCTCGCAAAGTTAGCGGTCTCAACGATGTCAACGCATTGGCGATTTTGCCCACTTTGAGCCTAGTTTTCGGCAAATTTCAGTGTATTAGTCGAGGCAGTAGGTAAAATGAAAGGGGGTAAGGCAGCCGGGATTGATGGGATAAAGATAGAAATGTTAAAAGCTGGTGGGGATATAGTTTTGGAGTGTTTGGTGCAATTATTTAATAAATGTATGGAAGAGGGTAAGGTACCTAGGGATTGGCAGAGAGCATGCATAGTTCTTTTGTATAAAGGTAAAGGGGACAAAAGAGAGTGCAAAAATTATAGGGGGATAAGTCTGTTGAGTATACCTGGTAAAGTGTATTGTAGAGTTATTATTGAAAGAATTAAGAGTAAGACGGAGAATAGGATAGCAGATGAACAAGGAGGCTTTAGGAAAGGGAGGGGGTGTGTGGACCAGGTGTTTACAGTGAAACATATAAGTGAACAGTATTTAGATAAGGCTAAAGAGGTCTTTGTGACATTTATGGATTTGGAAAAGGCATATGACAGGGTGGATAAAGGGGCAATGTGGCAGATGTATGGTGTAGGAGGTAGGTTACTGAAAGCAGTGAAGAGTTTTTATGAGGATAGTGAGGCTCAAGTTAGAGTATGTAGGAAAGAGGGAAATTATTTCACAGTAAAAGTAGCCCTTAGACAAGGATGTGTGATGTCACCGTGGTTGTTTAATATATTTATAGATGGGGTTGTAAGAGAAGTAAATGCAAGGGTCTTGGCAAGAGGCATGGAGTTAAAAGATAAAGAATCACACACAAAGTGGGAGTTGTCACAGTTGCTCTTTGCTGATGACGCTGTGCTCTTGGGAGATTCTGAAGAGAAGTTGCAGAGATTGGTGGATGAATTTGGTAGGGTATGCAAAATAAGAAAATTAAAAGTGAATACAGGAAAGAGTAAGGTTATGAGAATAACAAAAAGATTAGGTGATGAAAGATTGGATATCAGATTGGAGGGAGAGAGTATGGAGGAGGTGAATGTATTCAGATATTTGGGAGTGGACGTGTCAGCGGATGGGTCTATGAAAGATGAGGTGAATCATAGAATTGATGAGGGGAAAAGGGTGAGTGGTGCACTTAGGAGTCTGTAGAGACAAAGAACTTTGCCCTTGGAGGCAAAGAGGGGAATGTATGAGAGTATAGTTTTACCAACGCTCTTATATGAGTGTGAAGCATGGGTGATGAATGTTGCAGCGAGGAGAAGGCTGGAGGCAGTGGAGATGTCATGTCTGAGGGCAATGTGTGGTGTGAATATAATGCAGAGAATTCGTAGTTTGGAAGTTAGGAGGAGGTGCGGGATTACCAAAACTGTTGTCCGGAGGGCTGAGGAAGGGTTGATGACGTGGTTCGGACATGTAGAGAGAATGGAGTGAAGGGGCTTGGGGCTTGGACTTCCAGCAGGCATGCGTGAGCGTGTCTGATAGGAGTGAATGGAGACGAATGGTTTTTAATACTTGACGTGCTGTTGGAGTGTGAGCAAAGAAACATTTATGAAGGGGTTCAGGGAAACCGGCAGGCCGGACTTGAGTCCTGGAGATGGGAAGTACAGTGCCTGCACTCCGAAGGAGGGGTGTTAATGTTGCAGTTTAAAAACTGTAGTGTAAAGCACCCCTCTGGCAAGACAGTGATGGAGTGAATGAGGGTGAGTTTTTCTTTTTCGGGCCACCCTGCCTTGGTGGGAATCAGCCAGTGTGATAAAAATAATAATAATAATAATAATAATAATAATAATAATAGTTGACAAAAATCGTAACTATTTTGCTAGAACTCCATTTTTTTCTATCGAATGATTACAAGAAACCACCTACTTACTGATTTCAACTATCCAATAGTGGTCAGAAATTGGCAATTTTGCCACCTTCACCCAAATTTCAGAAGATGCCTATTTCCAAATAGGGTCCAGAATAAGCAAGACACTAAAATAACATTCTCTGTTCATTAGTCACGTCCCCAGGCCCCTGTTACATCTTTTTTTTGCTTTCCACTGAATTTTTATTCTCACAAAAAAATAGAAGATTTACTGTTATACAGACTACTGCATTAGTGAAGAAATAAATAAATAATATCTGTGCACTTGTGAAAGAATATTAGACTCGCCAGTTGACGTGTATTGGACGCCTGGCATGATTTGCTTACTTTTGAAATTTGGTAAAAATCGAACATTTCTGCTACTTTGAGCTAAATTTCAAGGTACTTTTCATTATGAAACCAATGAAAATCATCTCAATTTCTGTAATGTGTCTTCCATTCTATAAAATGAGACCAGAAAACCTAGAATACGGCCATAAATACCATACGAAAATACACTGCAAAGTCGTCGTTTTAAGCCAAAAACACGGTCGGAGCTTTTTTTTTTTTCTCTCAATATGCACTGTGAGCTGCAGGATTTTTTTTTTATACTGTGCACACTGACCACAGACCCATTCTTTCATATGTAGGCCTACCAGCTCTCTCTCACTACATTGGAAGGCGCTAGAATTTAGGTATTCTAGTACGTCAATAACCCTGGTGTGTAAACCGTACTAGTACATCGGAAACCCTGAAAGGGTTAAAGTGCAAGCATTGTACTTCCCATTTCCAGGACTCGAGTCTGGCTACATTAAAATAACAGGTTTCCCTGAATCCCTTCACTAAAGATTACCCTGCTCACACTCCAACAGCTCGTCTGGTCCCAAATACCATTCGTCTCCATTCACTATCTAACACAGTCACGCACGCTGTTTGAAGTCCAAGCCCATCGCCCACAAAACCTCCTTTACCCCCTCCCTCCAAACTTTTCAAGGACGACCCCTACCCCGCCCTCCTTCCCTTACAGATTTATACGCTCTCCATGTCATTCTACTTTGATCCATTCTCTCTAAATAACCAAACCACCTCAACAACCCCTCTTCAGCCCTCTGACTAATACTTTTATTAACTCCACACCACCTCTTAATTTCCACACTCCAAATTTTCTGCATAATATTTACAACACACATTGCCCTTAGACAGGACGTCTCCACTGCTTCCAACCGTCTCCTTGCTGCAGCATTAACAACCCAAACTTCACACCCATATAAGAGTGTTGGTACTACTATACTTTCATACATTCCCTTCTTTGCCTCCATAGATAACGTTTTTTTGTCTCCACATACATCTCAACACACTACTCACCATTTTTCCTTCATCAATTCTATGATTAACCTAATCCTTCATAAATCCATCTGCTGTCACGTCAACTCCCAAATATCTGAAATTCACTTCTTCCATACTACTCTTCCCTAATTTGATATCCAATTTTTCTTTATCTAAATCATTTGATACTCTCAGCTTTTCTATGTTCACTTTCAACTTTCTACCTTTACACACCCTCCCAAACTTGTCCACTTACATTTGCAACTTTTCTTTAGAATTTCCCATAAGCACCGTATCAGCAAAAATTAACTGTCAATTCCCATTTTGTATTTGATTCCCCATAATTTAATCCCACCCCTCTCCCCGACACCCTAGCATTTACTTCTTTTACATCATCATCTATAAATATATTAAACAACCATGGTGACATTACACATACCTGTCTAAGACCTACTTTTACCGGGAAGTAGTCTCCCTCTCTTCTACACACACTAACCTGAGCCTCACTATCCTCATAACTCTTTACAGCATTTAGTAACTTACTACCTATTCCATATACTCGCAACATCTGCCACATTGCTCCCCTATCCACTCTATCATAAGCCTTTTCTAAATCCATAGATGCAATAAAAACTTCCCTACCTTTATCTAAATACTGTTCACATATATGCTTCAATGTAAACACTTGATCTACACATCCCCTACCCACTCTGAAACAACCTTGCTCATCCGCAATTCTACATTCTGTCTTGCCTCTAATTCTTTCAATAATAACCCTACTGTACACTTTTCCTGGTATACTCAGTAAACTTCTTCCCCTATAATTTTTACAATCTCTTTTGTCCCCTTTCCCTCTTTCAAACATTTATTTAACAAAAATACTGTACCAACCACTCCAACACTATGTCCCCTCCCCCCCCCTGCTTTTAACATTTCTGTCATCATCCTGTCAGTTCCAGCTGCTTTACCCCTTCATTCTATGTAATGCCTCACGCACCTCCCTCACACTCACGTCCTGCTCTTCTTTACTCCTAAAAGATGGTATACTTCCTTGGCCAGTGCACGAAATTACCGCCTCTCTTTCTTCGTCGACATTTAAAAGTTCCTCAAAATATTCTTGCCATCTACCCAAAACCTCCATCTCCCCATCTACTAACTCCCCTGCTCTGTTTTTAACTGACAAATCCATGTTCCCTAGACTTTCTTAACTTAACTCACTCCAAAAATTTTTCTTATTTTCATTAAAATTTCTTGACAGTACCTCTCCCACTATCATCTGCTCTCCTTCTGCACTTTCTCACCACTCTCTTCACCTTTCTTTTACTCTCCATATACTCTGCTCTTCTTATAACACTTCTGCTTTGTAAATACCTCTCATAAGCTACCTTTTTCTCTTTTATTACACCCTTTACTTCTTCATTCCACCAATCACTCCTCTTTCCTCCTGCACCCACCCTCCTATAACCACAAACTTCTGCCCCACATTCTAATACTGCATTTTTAAAACTATTCCAACCCTCTTCAACCCCCCCACTACTCATACCAGCACCAGTCCACCTTTCTGCCAATAGTTGCCTATATTTCACCCAAATTTCCTCCTCCCTTAGTTTATACACTTTCACCTCCCTCTTACTTGCTGTTGCCATTTTCCTCTTATCCCATCTACCTCTTACTCTAACTGTAGCTACAACTAGATAATGATCCGACATATCAGTTGCCCCTCTATAAACGTGTACATACCTTTGAAGAATTTGAAGAGTATATCTACTCTCTGAGCCCGGTCATGGGCCAGGCTCGTCTAGTGCTCGCCTGATCAACCAGGCTGTTGCTGCTGGAGGCCTGCTGCCCCACATATCCATCACAGCCTGGTTGATCTGGCACCTGGTGAAGATACTTGTCTAGTTTCCTCTTGAAGGCTTCTACACTTGTTCCAGCAGTGTTTCTGATATCTTCTGGTAAGATGTTGAGAAGTCTGGGACCCCGGATGTTGATACAGCGTTCCCTTATTGTCCCCACTGCACCCCTGCTCCTCACAGTTTATTTTACATTTCCTCTCATCTCTCTCACTCCAGTATGTTGTTATGGTAGTGTGCAGATTTGGGACCAAGCCCTCGAGTACCTTCCAGGTATATATCATCATGTACCTCTCTCTTCTCCACTCCAATGAGCACATGTTCAAGAATTGCAGGCGTTCCCAGTAGTTTAGGTGCTTTACTGGCTCAATGTGAGCCGTAAACGATCTCTGTATTTGTTCCAGCTCCGACATTTCTCCTGCCCTGAACGGGCCGTTAGCACTGAGCAATATTCTAAGTGAGAGAGCACTAGCAATTTGAAGTGTCACCATTGGCTTTGTTTCTCTTGTTTTGAAAGTTCTCTATACCTACCCAGTCATCTTCCTGGCTGTCGTGATCTTTGTCTTGTTATGGTCTTTAAAAGAAAGATCCGCTGACACAATTATTCCTAGATCTTTTACGTGTTCCTTACGTTCTATTTGGTGACCCTCTTGAATTTTGTATATAGTGCTCCTTTTGAGTTCTTCATTCTTTCCATACCTAAGCAGCTGGAACTTATCACCACTGAACGTCATGTTTTCCACTGCCCACTGGAAAACCCTGTTTATGACTTCCTGTACTTTTTCAGTGTCCTCTACTGTACTGACTTTCATGCTTTTTTAGTGTCATCTGCAAATGATACAAAAGTGTGCCAGGTGTTTTTGTCTATGTCTGCTATGAGGACGAGGAACAACAGAGGTGCCAGGACAGTGCCTTGGGACACTGAGCTTTTGACCTCGCTGATGCTGGATCTTGCCCTGTTCACTACTACTTTTTGTGTTCTATGTGTTAGGAACCCGAAAATCCATCTGCCTACCTTCCCTGTAATGCCCATGGCCTTCATTTTGTGCGCTATCACTCCACGATTGCATTTGTCAAACGCCTTTGCAAAATCTGTGTAAATCACATCTGCGTTTTGGTCGTCTTCCAGTGCCTCCTGGAGTCTACCCATTAACCTCTTATCCACCAATACATAATCTAACAAACTACTTTCATTACGTGCTATATCATACCCTGTATATTTATCTCCTTTTTCATAAAATATGTATTACTTATTACCAAACCTCTTTCTACACAGCTCAGTTAAAGGCTCCCCATTTTCATTTACCCCTGGCTCCCCAAATTTACCTACTACTCCCTCCACAACATCTTTACCCACTTTAGCATTAAAATCCTCACCCACAAGTACATTCACACTTGGTTCAAAACTCCCCATGCATTCACTCAACATTTCCCAAAATCTCTCTCTCTCCTCTATACTTCTCTTTACCCCAAGTGCATATATGCTTACTATAACCCATTTCTCACATCCAACCTTTATTTTACTCGACATAATCCTTGAATTAATACATTTATATTCCCTCCTTTCCTGCCATTGCTTATCCTTCAACATTATTGCTACTCCTTTAGCTCTATTAGAAACCCCTGACCTGATCCCATTTATTCCTCTCCACTGAAACTCACCCACCCCCTTCAGCTTTGTTTCACTTAAAGCCAGGACATCCAGCTACTTTTCATTTTTAACATCCACAATCATCTCTTTCTTATCATTTGCACAACATCTACGCACAAACTTCCCACTTTGACAATTTTCTTTTCAGTAATTTTTACAGGAAAAGGGGTTACTAGCCCACTGCTTCCGGCATTGTAGTTGACTTTTACAACATGCATGGCTTACGGAGGAACAATTCTTATTCCACTTCCCCATGGATATAAAAGGAAAAGTAATAAGAACAAGAACTAAGATAAAATCAAAGAAAACTCATGAGTGTGTATAAATAAACGTGTACATGTATGTTTAGTGTGACCTAAGTGTAAGTAGAAGTAGCAAAACATACCTGTAATCTTGCATATTTATGAGACAGACAAAAGACACCAGCAATCCTACCATCATGTAAAACAATTACAGGCTTTCGTTTTACACTCACTTGGCAGGACGGTAGTACCTCCCTGGGTGGTTGCTGTCTACCAACCTACTACTATTAATTGTATTTACATTAATTCTTATGGGAAACATTGCTTCGAATTTAGGCCGACCTTCTTGAACGGATTACGGCCGAAAAACTAGGTTCCACTGTATACTTTAAAGTTTGATGTCTATAGCAAGACTCAGTTAAAAAATGTTTTCTTACCTGAATTTTTTGTGACTTGTGCATATAATAGGTACTTCTACTACTACACATGATTAGGAGTGTTCCTTAAGTTAGCACTACTACTACAACTACTAAAAAATAACTACTAATAGTAATAATTATAAACTTACTTCTGGCTAAGTTTTGTGATGCCATGGGTGCTATTCTTGAAGGTATTAGAAGATGCAGGGGCAGTAAGGATAATGCTGTGATCATCCAGAATATCAATTTGAACGTCCTGAAAAGTTGATGGCAAAAGAGGTTTGCAGTAACGTCAGAATGTTATCACAATCAAGGGAACATTGTGGGGAAGTGGAGGGTGTAAAAGTACTAAACCTGTAGGTCATACAGCAGCAAGGCAAATGACTGGCATTCAGATTCAATCCAAGGATAGGGAAGACATCCAATTCCCTGGATCATGGGCCCCTTACTACTATCAAGGAACTTACCTCGAGGGCTGTAACAGATTATAATACAGTGGACCCTCAACCAACGATGGCATCGATTAACGATAAATCCGACTAGCGATACATTTTAACGCAAAAAATTTGCCTCAACTAGCGCTAAAAAACTCTACCAACACTATTCCTTCCGTTTGAGACGCGTCCACTTCTGGCTAGTGTTTACAAGCCAGCCAGCCACTGCGGTCGCTTCCAAGCATACAATCTGAACATTTCATATTATCACAGCCTTTTTAGTGATTGCACCTGCAAAATAAGTCACCATGGGCCCCAAGAAAGCTTCTAGTGCCAACCCTACAGCAAACAGGGCGAGAATTACTATGGGTATGAAGAAAGAGATCATTGCTAAGTATGAAAGTGGAGTGCGTGTCTCCGAGCTGCCCAGGTTGTACACAAAACCCTAATCAACCATCGCTACTATTGTGGGCAAGAAAACGGCAATCAAGGAAGCTGTTCTTGCCAAAGGTGCAACTATGTTTTCGAAACTGAGATCGCAAGTACTCGAAGATGTTGAGAGACTGTTATTGGTGTGGATAAACGAAAAACAGATAGCATCTCTCAAGCGATCATATGTGAAAAGGCTAGGAAGTTGCATGACGATTTAATTAAAAAAATGAAAGCAACTAGTGGTGATGTGAGTGAATTTAAGGCCAGCAAAGGTTGGTTTCAGAGATTTAAAGGGAAGGGAAGTAACCCCGGAAAAGGACTTGCCACCACAAGTCCTAATGGAAGGGGATTCTCCTTCTAAACACTAAGACCATCAACACTCTCCCCTCCTTCCATCCCATCAATCATCACCAGATCTTCAATAAAGGTAAGTGTCATGTAACTGTGCATGTCTTCTTCAGTTTGTGTGTATTAAAATTAATATTTCATGTGGTAAAAACAATTTTTTTTCATACTTTGGGGTGTCCTACACAGATTAATTTGATTTCCATTATTTCTTATGGGGAAAATTAACTTGACTAATGATAATTTTGACTAACGATGAGCTCTCAGGAATGGATTAATAGCGTTAGTCGAGGGTCCACCGTACTGTAATTATTCAGTTATTGAAAATGAAAATGGGAGCCTTTGTGCTATGTGTAGAAAGAGGTTTGGTAATAAGTAATACATATTTTATGAAAAAGAGGATAAATAAGCATACAAGGTCAATGGGTAGGCTTCAGGATGTACACGTTTATAGAGGAGCAACTGATATATCAGATCATTTACTCGTAGCTACAGTTAGAGTAAGAGGTAGATGGGAAAAAAGGAAAATGGCAACAAGAGGTGAAAGTGTATAAACTAGAGGAGGAGGAAGGTAGGGCGAGATACAAGCAACTATTAGCAGAAAGGTGGGCTAGTACAAGTATGAGTAGTGGGAGACAGGAGGGGGTTGTAGAGGGTTGGAATAGTTTTAAAAATGCAGTATTAGAATGTGGGGCAGAAGTTTGTGGCTACAGGAGGGTGGGTGCAGAAGGAAAGAGTGACTGGTGGAATGATGAAGTAAAGTGTGTGATAAAATAGAAAAAGGGAGCTTATGAGAGGTTTTTACAAAGCAGAAGTGTTATAAGAAGAGCAGAGTATATGGAGAGTAAATGAAAGGTGAAGAGAGTGGTGAGTGTGTGCAAAAGGAGAGCAGATGATAGAGTGGGAGAGGCAATGTCAAGAAATTTTGATGAAAATTAGAAAAAATTTTGGAGTGAGAAACAAGTTAAGAAAATCTAGGGAACGAATGAATTTACCAGTTAAAAACAGTAGGGGAGTTAGTAGATGGAGAGCTGGAGGTATTGGGTAGATGAGGGAATATTTTGAGTAACTTTTGAATGTCGATGAAGTAAGGGAGGAGGTAATTTCATGCACTGGTCAAGGAGGTATACCATCTTTTAGGAGTGAAGAAGAGCAGGATGTGAGTGTGGGGGAGGTGAGCGAGGCATTACGTAGAATAAAAGGGGTAAAGCAGCTGGAATTGACATTGACAGGATCATGACAAATGTTAAAAGCAGGGGGGAAGGGTCCAGGTATTCTCTGTGTGAAGGATCCATTTCTACTGCAGTGTTTGACACGATGGAAATAAATGGTATAAAATACCGACACAATGGCAATATAAACACAAATGCAGTATAATGTGATCCTTTATTGACTACGTTTCGCCCACAGAGTTCTGTTTGTGACTTGAAAAAGCCCACTGTGTGGGCGAAACGTAGTCAATAAAGGATCACATTATACTGCATTTGTGTTTATATTGCCACGGGGAAGGGGAAAGTGTTGGAGTGGTTGGTATTTTTGTTTAATAAATTTGAGAGAGAGGAAGATACCTACGGATTAGCAGAGAGCTTGTATAGTTCCTTTATATAAATTGAATGAGGACAAAAGAGATAGTAAAAATTATAGGGGAAGAAGTTTACTGAGTATACCAGGAAAAGTGTACGGTAGGGTTATTATTGAAAGAATTAGAGGCAAGACAGTAGGATTTCAGAGAAGTAAGGAGGCTTTAGAGTGGGTAGGGGATGTATAGATCAAGTGTTTACATTAAAGCATATATGTGAACAGTATTTAGATAAAGGTAGGGAAGTTTTTATTTCATTTATGGATTCAGAAAAGGCATATGATAGAGTGGATAGGGGAGCAATGTTGCAGATGTTGCAAGTATATGGAATAGGTAGTAAGTTACTAAATGCTGTAAAGAGTTTTTATAAGGGTAGTGAGGGTCAGGTTAGGCTGTGTATTATTATTATTATTATAATTATAATCAAGGGGGAAGCGCTAAACCCAGAGGATTATACAGCGCCTGGGGGGGGGGGGATGTGGAAGGCATTCAGGCTTAATTCGGGGAACTGGAGCACAAATCCAATTCCCTAAATCAAGAGCCCCTCACCAACATCAAGGGACCTTCCTTGAGGGAGTTAGGCTGTGTAGAAAAGGAGATTACTTCCTGGTAAAAGTAGGTCTTACACAGGGATGTGTAATGTCACCATGGTTGTTTAATATATTTATAGATGGGGTAGTAAAAGAAGTAATGGCTAGGGTGCTGGCAAGAGGGGTGGGATTAAATTATGGGGAATCAAATACAAAATGGGAGTTGACAGTTACTTTTTGCTGATGATACTGGGCTTATGGGAGATTCTGAAGAAACGTTGCAAAAGTTAGTGGGTGAATCTGGGAGGGTGAATAAAGGTAGAAAGTTGAAAGTGAACATAGATAAGAGTAAGGTGATGAGGGTATCAAATGATTTAGATAAAGAAGAATTGGATATCACATTGGAGAGGAGTATGGAAGATGTAAATTTTTTTTTTTTTTTTTTTTTCAACAATTCGGCCGTCTCCCACCGAGGCAGGGTAAATGTTTTCAGATATTTGGGAGTTGACGTGTCAGCGGATGGCTTTATGAAGGACGAGGTTAACCATAGAACTGATGAAGGAATAAAGGTGAATGGTGCATTGAGGCATATGTGGAGACGAAAGAAATTTTATCTATGGAGGCAAAGAAGAGAATGTATGAGTATAATGGTACCAACTCTCTTATATGGGTGTGAAGCTTGGGTTGTAAATGCTCCAGCAAGGAGGCGGTTGGAGGCACTGGAGATGTCCTGTCTAAGGGCAATGTGTGGTGTAAATATTATGCAGAAAATTCGGTGTGGAAATTAGGAAAATGTGTGGAGTTAATAAAAGTATTAGTCAGAGGGCTGAAGAGGGGTTGTGGAGGTGGTTTGGTCATTTAGAGAGAAGGACCAGAGCATATCAATCTGTAGGGGAAGGAAGGCGGGGTAGGGTCATCCTCGAAAACGTTGGAGGGAGGGGGTAAAGGAGGTTTTGTGGCCAAGGGCCTTGGACTTCCAGCAAGCATGCATGAGTGTTAGGAGTGAATGGAGCCGAATGGGTTTTGGGACCTGAAGAGCTGCTCGAGTGTGAGCAGGGTAATATTTAGAGAAAGGATTCAGGGAAACCGGTTATTTTTATATAGCCAGACTTAAGTACTGGAAATGGGAAGTACAATGCCTGCACTTTAAAGGAAGGGTTGGGATACTGACAGTTTGGAAGGATATGTTATACATCTTTATATATGCTTCTAAACTGTTGTATCTGAGCACCTCTCCAAAAAGTGATTATATATGAGTGAAATGAAAGTGTTGAATGATGAAAGTATTCTTTTTTGGGGATTTTCTTTCTTTTTGGATCACCCTGCCTTGGTGGGAGACGGCCGACTTGGGGGTGGGGGGGTCAGTTATTGATACGTATTTAATATCATTGCGAGTTTCCCATTATTTTTTTTTAAGTTGATCATAGTATATTCCTGGAGTCAGTAGGCAATGGCAATCTTCCTTATTAAAACTAAAGGTTGTTTCCGTCACTCTGCAATTTTCAACTTATTGTCTGCAGTTCCAATGCCTTTAATTACTCTCAAAAATACTCCTCAGGAATTATCAATAAACTAAACAATCAAACTTATCTTAAATAACATTTGTTGAGAAGTTAAAAAAAATTAGTACACCTATCAAACTGGATGCTGCCTGACTAATATAAACAGCCTTTAACCCTTTCAGGGTCCATGCTGTAGTTCGACGGCTTTGAGTTGAGGGTCCTCCAAACCATAGATCTACGCCATGAGCTCAGCTCTCTGATAAGCTGTGAGCAGTAAATTTGAGCCTAGATATGATAGAATACATCTATGTGGTATGTGTGCACCATATAAAACAAATCCTGCAGCACACAGTGCATAATGAGAAAAAAAACGAAACAGTAATTTTCTATTAAAACGGCGACTTTGCAGTTTTGTGTTTTTTATAGTTGTATTTGCGATTTCTTGGTCTCATTTGACAGAAAGGAAGATATATTACAGAAATAGGGATGATTTTGATTGATTTTAGTACTGCAAATGGTTGAAACTGAGCTCCAAGTAGCAGAAATGTTAAATTTTTCCGGATGTTCAAGAGTAAACAAATGACCTCACACATCTAATACACACCAACTGGTGGGTCCAATAAACGTTCACAAATGTGGTGATATTCTTTATACAATTATTACAGTATTGCATAACAGTAAATCTTCTATTTTTTGTTTGAATAAAAATTAATTATGTCAATATTATTATAATAAAAAAGAAGCGCTAAGCCACAAGGGCTATACAGCGCTGCAGGGTAGGGAAGGAAGCGAGGGTATTGGGCGCCAGAAGGGAGGAGGGATGATCAGTAGGTTACAGAAAACAGAGGGGCAGGGGATAGTACGGGGGTAGAGGGTAGCAAGAGATCGAGGTAGAAAGGGCTGAAGGTATCAGAATTTGTGAAGTCAATCAGTTGTTGTCAAAAAGTCAATGAGAGTGTCTGGATGAAAGGTGGGTCCATCAGCGAGAATGGAAGGTAAAGAGAGAGCAGTGGAGCGAAGACGACGACGGAGGTAAATTCTGCGTGCTCGTTGATAAAGTGGGCAGTCCAACAGAATGTGGCTGACTGATAATGGAGCCTGGCAATTCTCACAGAGGAGCAGGCCACCTCTCCATGAGATATCCATGAGTAAGACGAGTATGGCCAATGTGAAGACGGGAGAGAGTAGTCTCCCAACCGCGACACTGGTGATAAGAAGACGGCCAGTAACCTATACTCGGTTTAATAGACTGAAGTTTGTTACCGAGCATAGTAGACCAACGTTGTTGCCAGCGGGTGTGAAGGTGGGAAGATATTGTAGCAAAATAGTCCGTAAATGGAATACCTCTATATGAAACTGGTAGGTCATGTACTGCTGACCGCACAGCAGTGTCTGCCTATTCATTGCCCTGTACGTCAACATGACCAGGGACCCAACAAAAAACTATCTTTATGCTTGGTAAAGATGCAGCGTAGCCAAAGTTGGATATGGAGGACTAAGGGGTGAGGTGTATCAAATTTCTGTATAGCCTGTAAAGCTTAGTACTAAGGGAGTCTGAGACAACCACAAATGATGACACAGGCATAGATGCAATATGGATAAGTGCTGCAAGGATGGCATACAATTCAGCAGTAAAAATACTAGCCGAAGATAGTAAATGCCCTCGTACGACGCTGTCCGGAAACACTGCTGCAAATCCTATGCCGTCAGAAGACTTAGAGCCATCTGTGTACACAGCAATGGCATGAGAAAGAGGGGAAGTGGTCAAGAAAAAGAGAGCGGGAAGCGACCGTAGACAGTTGGGCTTTCGAGCAAAAGAGAAAGAACAGACTCGAACAGCTGGAACTTCCCAGGGGGGTAGGGAAAAGTGAGATGCTACATGAACATAGAAAGGTGGTAATTGAGGAGAAGACAAGAGCGAATGAAGGTGAAGAGAGAAGGGACGGAGTAAATAGGGGCGGCGAACAAATAAAGAATGTCTACTAATATCAGTGACCATTCTATAAATGGAAGGATTGCGAAGATCACGAGAGCGTACATAGTAGCGAAGGCAATGGGCATCACGGCAATTGGATAAGGATGGAACGTTTGCTTCTGCATAGAGGCTCTCAACAGGGGAAGAGCGAAAAGCACCAAGGCATAAACGTAATCCTTGGTGATGAATGGGGTTAAGGCTAGAGAGAGTAGCAGGAGATGCCGCTGAATAGATCTGGTCACCATAATCAAGTTTCGATAAAATGAGGGTGGAATGTAGGCGAAGGAGGGTTCGACGATCAGCTCCCCATGAAAGATGAGCAAGGGTTTTAAGAAGGTTCAGTCGGCTGTGACAAGTTGCCTTCAGAGAGGTAATGCGAGGTTTCCAGGATAACCTATGGTCAAAGAGGAGGCCCAGAAACTTGACTATCACGTTCAGGGATACGGGAGCCATAGAGGTACAAAGGATGATCGGAGATGACAGAGCGTCTAGTGAAAGTAATTTGGTGGGTTTTAGTGCTGGAAAATTTAAACCCACGTGTGGTGGCCCAATGGGAAACACGGTCGACCGCATGCTGGAGAGAAACTGTAATGAGGTGACAGTCAGCGCCTGCACAGGCAATAGCGAAGTCATCAACATAGTGTGATGACCAAATATTTGATGGAAGACTAGAGGCCAAATCATTAATAGCAAGGAGAAAAAGTGTTGTGCTCAGAACACATCCCTGGGGGACACTTTCAGCTTGGATAAAGTCCGGGGAGAGCACATTATTAACCCGAACATGGCAATGCCTATCAGTTAAAAAGTTCTTAATGAAGGATGGTAGATTGCCTCGGAGGCCTAAGGAGTGGGCTTGGGCCAAAATATTATACCTTCAAGTTGTGTCATATGCCCTCTCAAGGTCAAAAAATATGGCAATAACCGAGTGGTTATTCGCAAAGGCATTACGAACATACGTATCCAAGCGTAGTAAGGGTCTATGGTAGAACGTCCCTTACGAAAGCCATATTGACGAGTGGAGAGACTGTTGTGTGTCTCTAAATACCACACTAAACGTCTATTTACCAGGAGTTCCATCAATTTGCAAACTTCACTGGTAAGAGCAATGGGACGATAGTGGGAGGCTTCATGTCCCGTAGTGCCTGGTTTGCAGAAAGGGAGAACAATGGCAGATTTCCACAGCTGTGGAAAAACTCCTTGTGACCAAGTAAGATTGAAAAGGCGTAATAAAACTGCAAGGGCTGACTGATGTAAATGTTGTAGCATACGAATATGAATGTCGTCGGGCCCAGCTGCCGATGATCAGCAAGCTGAGAGTGTTGCCTCCAGTTCTTGAAGTGTAAAAGTCACATTATACTGTTCTTCTCTGAGAGAAGAAAAGTCCAAGGGTGCTAACTCTCTGGCAGACTTTGAGGAAAGAAACGAGGGGCATAGATGGAGCCCCTGAGAAATATGGACCAGATGATTGCCAATTTCATTGGCAACATCTAGTGGGTTTACTATATCAACACCGGCAACCCGCAGAACAGGAGCCGGGTCAGGAGAATATTTACCACTCAGTTTTCGTACTTTTTTCCAGACTGCACTCGTAGAGGAAGCAGAGGTGATGGTGGAGACAATCTCGCCAGCAAGTGCGTTTAGCGTCACGGATGACACGGTTAGCGATCGCACGCTTCTGCTTAAAATCAAGAAGTCTCTCCGTGGTTCTACTGTACCGGTACCTGCCCCATGCAGCGCGTTTCAAACGTACTGCACGAGCACAAGCAGGAGACCAAGGCACGCATTTCTGAGAATGCCTGCCCGAAGTTTGGGGTATAGAATGAGAAGCTGCTGTTAAAACGGAGGATGAGAAGAGGTGTAAAAGCTCATCAATGGAGGACGAAGAAGGAACCTCACTAAAAACAGTTGTGAGTAAAGGTTCCAATTTGCCTGATCAAACTGCCAGCGAGGGATACGAAGAGGTGGTGAATATGAAGGGGAAGTAAGAATGATTGGGAAATGATCGCTGTCATGTAAATCCGGGAGAACAGACCAGGTGAAGTCTAATGCGGCGGAGGAAGAGCAGACAGAGATTGATGCAAGAGTGTGAGAGTCCGAGGATCAAAATGGGTGAGAGTACCTGTATTTAAAACATGGAGGGGGTGGGTGGCAAGAAAAGCCTCTAACTGAATGCCACGGGAATCACAGCAAGACCCCCCCCCAGAGGAAATGATGGGCATTAAAATTGTCAAGTAACAGAATTGGTGGCGGTAATGACGAAACAAAGGCAATATCCGGAATAGATAATGCCCGAGAAGGAGAGAGATATAAAGAACAGAGCGTATACCACCTATGCAAGTGGATACGGGCTGCTGTGTAATGCAGCGAAGTACGAACAAATAGCTGATGGTACGGAATATCAGTGCGTAGAAGGGCACTTTCATTAACCCTTTGACTGTTTACGCCATATAAATACGTCTTACGTGCCACTGTTTCTGACGTATATATATTCAATAATTCTAGCGGCTTCAAATCAAGCGGGAGAAAGCTGGTAGGCCCACATGTGAGAGAATGGGTCTGTGTGCACCACATAAAAAAATCCTGCAGCACAGTGAGTAATGAGAAAAAAAAAAGAAGATTGTTTTTTGGATTAAAACGCCGACTTTGAGGTGTATTTTCGTATAGTATTTATCGTTGTATTCGCATTTTCATGGTCTTAGGTGATAAAATGGAAAACACATTACAGAAATAGAGATGATTTTCATTACTTTGACGATGAAAACGACCTTGAAACTGAGCTCAAGTAGCGGAAATGTTCGATTTTTACTAATGTTCAGGAGTAAACAAATCACACTACACGTCCAATACACCTCAACTGGGGAGTCTAATATTCTTTCACTAGTGCACTGATATTATTTATACCATTTTTACAATAATGCAGTAGTCTGCATAACAGTAAATTTTGTATTTTTTGTATAAATAAAGAATCAAAATAGAAAGCAATAATAATATAAGAAGGGCCTAGAGATGTGACCAATGAACAGAGGATGTTATTTTAGTGCCAAGAATGTCTACCTTGTTTATTGTGGACCCTATTTTGAAATTGGCATCTTTTTTAATTTGCGTGAAATTTGCCAAATTGCAAATTTCTGACCACTATATTGGGTAGTTCAAATTGGTAAATGGGCGGTTTCTTGTACTCAGCTGATAGATAAAATGGAGTTCTAAAGAAATAGCTATGAGTTTGGTCAACTGGAACAACGGAATTGGCTGAAAACAGGGCTCAAAGTCGGTGAAATCTCCGATACGCATGTCGCCGAGACCGCTAACTTCACGGGAAAGTAATTCCGCGAGTTTTCGACCAAATTTCGAACTTTTGGTGTCATTACCATCAGGAAAACATTCTCTATCATTTCATAAGAAAATTTTTTTTTTTTTTTTTCAAAAATTTATCGACATACAATGACAGTTTCAGAAAGGGGCCTGCAACAGTCAAAGGGTTAAAGGGCACATCAGGAAAATGATCTGAAGATTACAATAAATTATAGCCTGAGATGGGAGAGATAACAGTATAGTGTAATTTTGGTTCCTGTAAGCAAACACCAACAGGGGAAAACTGGGAGAGTAACATCTAAAGCTCACCCCGATTACCCCTGAGACCGCGTATATTCCACTGTAAATACGCCATGATTGGCAATGATAAAGATACTTGAAATCCGCAGGCAAGGGTTCCTACGGACTAGGGGGTTAGAAAAGTCCACATGCGGAGGCAGCGGAAAACGTTCAAGCAGCGAAGGAACGGTGCGCTGTGAAGAAAGGAGTTGCGCAGATGGAGGAGAGGAGAGAGAAGGAACAGAGGGTGGATCAGTGACCATTGATGGTTTGGTCTCTGCAATATACTCAGAGATTGCTTCAAGTGTTTCGGAATTCAGAGACGTCGTATGGGAGACAATACTGGAGATGGTAGGGGGAGGATGAGTAAAGATTGGAACTGTAATGGACTGTACCAAGGTAGGGGGGGGGGACGAAAGGGTGGAGGGAACTGGAGAAGCGTGGAAGGGGACAGAAGAGGCAGAAACCTGGGAGGTGGCAGAAGAGGAAGAAACTTGGGAAGGAATAGGGGAGGTAGGTATAGAACGAGGAGGAGGGTGAACCTTTACACTTTTAACAGAGCCAGTGAGAGGGGAAGAACCCGGTACAGAGACAGGGAAGGTAAAATGAGGAGGTGGAAGAAGGGAAGGAGGGGTTAAAGGACCTTTTTTTGACTTCTGAGAAGTAGAGGGACGATTGGGAGGAGGTGTCGTACGAGATCTCATCGATACTGAGGCTTGTGAGGGAGAACACGAAGAAGCGAGAACAGACCGAGGCGTTTAAGTAGGGACGTCTGAGCCTAGAACAGCAAAAGAATTAGATACAGGAGTGACTATGGGAGAGGTAACCACAGAGGAGGCTGCAGAAGATGGGACCCCAGAAGTGGAGGGACGTTTTGAAACACGGGAATAAGAAACACGAGGTAGTCTCCCTTGGAGGCGGAGATGAGAAACTGCCATGGCATAAGGGAGACCTTCTGCCTCTTTGAGGAAACGGATTTCCTGCTCATTTAAGTAGACTTGGCAACAGCGAGAGTACGAAGGGTGAACCTCATGACAATTAAGGCAAGAAGGAGGTCGATTGCAAGACGTATTAGAATGGTCATCGGCACCACAGACTGGGCATTCGGCTATGGATCTGCAATATTTCGCTGGATGGCCAAATCGCCAGCAATTTCTACACTGTTGCGGTGTAGGGATCACCTTTCGAACTTGTAACCGATGTCCTGCTACACAAACTGAGGATGGGAGTTCACGGCTGTCAAAAGTTAAACGAGCCACATTGCTAGGGTGTCGTCTCCGCCCGCGGGCAGGAAGAACATAAGTGTCTACCTTGAGGATTGGGAGATCTTGGAGTTCCAGCTGTTAAAGAATGTCATTGCCACATGTCTGGAAATTTTGTTGAACTATGGTATAGGGCAGAATGACGGTACCACTACAAGAATTGAGGGAATGATGTTTTTCAATAGTGACAGGAACAGTATCTATATGGGAAAGAAGAGAAAGATGATGATGTGCATACCGCTCTTAAGAGCATGAAAAGAAATATCTTTACCAACATGGCGTAGGAGTGCCTTGCCAATACTGTGGTCGGAAAGAAAGGCGGTAGAGGAAGTCGGTCGTTAAGTGAAGAATTTAGTCCATTGTGCATTCTGAAACTGAGCGTGGAAAAGGAGTGCAGGACGTGTCGATCTTTTCTGAGAAGAACGAGAAGGTGGAGAAGTATCATCAGCAGGTAATTGTCGTTCACGTTTAGGCGTGGGACCAGAGTTGGTTCGACGTGGAACGGGCCGGCGATTCGAAAATTGCCGCACCATAGAGGGAGAGGCCGGAAGCATAGTCAAAGGAGAGCGGAGGTCAGATAAATCAAAGGAGTCAGTCGAGACCTCAGTACCTGAAGCGGGTGAGGAAACAGCACCGGCAAGAGGTACAGAGGCATGAGGAGTGTCCGAAGAGTGGTCCAAAGACGAGGCGGGGTCAGAACGGGGTGCGGTATCAAGAAGGGGCCCGGGAGTAGCAGGTTCATGGATTGGGTTCTCCATGGTTAGGTTACTTCTTTCTTTTTGTTTTTAAGAAAAAAAAAAGAAATAAAATAAAATAAAAATAAAAAAAGAATAAATAAAGGGGGGACTGGGGAGGGATAGTTCCTAGGAGGAATGAAAGGGCCAGAAATCTCCCTCCGCGCCCAAGAGAACCTCAGCACCGCAAGTAGCGTAGATGCAGCATGGAACCTGTGCCATGCCCTACCCATCATGCCAGTAAACTAGCAATCTGGGATAGCAACCTCACATCTGCCGAGCTACCTCGGTGGACAAAAGAGAGGGCGGCCGGATATCCGCCACAAAGCATACCTCCTTCGGCCACCACCCCCGGAATCTGAAAGGTGGCTTCCAGAGATACACCCGTCGCCCGAAAGACACCCAAAGCCACTCTCCGGGATACCGGAGAGGGATTGGGACATCCCCAGGCGATCCAGATTCCACGGCAAACTACGCCACCGCCAAGAACCTTAACGGAATGGGATGGACCCCAGTACTCTTTCCCCTACCTAGAAACTAGCGCGCCTGTGGGAAAAATCCCAAAGGCCAAAAAGAGGAAGGGCAAAAGGGAGGGGTGGGGAGGGGGAGGAGGAAAGGGAAAAGAGGATGGGATAGGGAAGGGGGGATTGGGGGGTAATTAGGTTCGGTCTAAGGAAGAAGACCGACCGGTCTAATTCCTCAGACCAAGAGCCTCTTCACCACGCCAAGGAGCCCCCCTTAAAGAGGAATTATGTCAATAAAAAATCAAAATGGAATTAATTTGTAAAGCCTGAAAATGTAACTAATGAACAGAGGAAATGTTAGTTTAGTGCCAGGAATGCCTGCATTGTTTATTCTGGACCCTATTTTGAAATTGAAATATTTTGAACTTTGAGTTAATTGACCAAATTACCAATTTCCGATCACTATTTTGTAGATGAAACAGTTGACATGGAGATTTCTTGTGCTCAATCAATAGAAGTAATACTAGTGAAATAGCTAAGAATTTGGTCAACTGGAATAATGTAATTGGCCTAAAATGGGAGTCAAAGTCGGCAAAATCGCCTATGCGTAAATATCGCAGACACATCAAAATTCACGAGAGCATAATTTCGTCAATTTTTCCATCAAATTTTGTACGTTTTGCTTTATTACCTTTAGAAAAAGATTCTCTACCATTTCACAAGAAAAAGTATCAATTATTTTTTTTAATATTCTTAGACCCTGGTGCACACTTTGAAATTTGGCCTCTGAACCCTGAAAGGGTTAAACTGGCTGCCAGGCAAATATACTTCCATGAACATATGGAGCAATGTACCTCATCCTTAGAGGTTTCCTGTGGAAGATTTGGACGCACTCTCAAATACACCTTCAGGGTCTCTCCATCAACATCCTCAATGGATACAGACTGGAACACATCATTCAAATTCTTGCATGGATTAAAAGTACTATCTTGAGTCATACGCGAGCTGAAAATAGCACACAAAAATGCAGATTCAGAAAGTTTAAAAGATCAATAATTCATTTTAATTATCTATTTTGGAGCTTTAGGAATAGAAGTATTCATACAGTATTACCTTGCTTAATTTGTCAAAATCTTATCATTAAGTTCACACAATTTTCAATGGCAACAAATTCATACAGTTTTCTATTCTTTCTGGTAAGTCATTTATATAAAATAAAATTTACATAAAGTGGGTTATATTTATAAATAATGGAGGGTATCATACACTTTTTTTTTACAACTCACTCAGTATAGGAAGCATGAAGATAAGACAGACGATCATCTAAACGATTCATTTTCTCAACTCAGAAGCATTCAAATCTCATGCTCCCTGAAACAGAAAACTTCCAGTTAATTACCAATAAGATCAACAGTACATAATCCTGGTTCTCGCTCTGATACACACTCATTGAAGAAAAAAGAAAAAAATAGAAAAAGAAAAAGAAAAAAGAAAAAGAAAACAGATGAATGCCACTTGTAAGGAATAACTGAAGTACAGCCTATCCTCACTTAACGGAGTCCTGTTCCTGAGACTACGTCGTCAAAAGAGTTCATCGCTAAGCGAGGAGAATACTATAATAATAGCGAGTTTGTGTCAACCATCTTTGATATGGTTTTAATGTCACCTTTGCACCATTTACAGTTGTACCTCAGTATACGTCCACTTTAGAATAAGTCCAACTTGGTATACATCCTGTTTGGATGCGAAAATTTTTTGCTTCGTATACGACCTATGTTTGGAATATGATTCGCATGCTAGAACTTGTATGGATCAAAATGAGTCACGACACCGTGCGCCACACCACTATGCTACAGCCCAGAACCATATTATTACCATCGACATACCTTGTTCACCAAATTTAATCGTTTCTAACAACTACCTTTAGATGTCATCATAAATGAAGGGAGAAGTAATGAATAATTCATGCCGAGAATTGTAAACAAAAGCGGAGTGACTAAGCCAAACGCAGAGTCATACACGTTTTCTTATATAATTTTGAAGAAAATATACAGTGAACCCCCGATTTACGATGTCCTTAACCTACATTAAAACTGACTTACGATGCTTGTCAGTGTAAAAATTTGACCCTGACCTATGTTGAAAAGCTCTTACATCATCTGTCCCGAACGCAGCCTTTGGTCCGTCTGGCCTTAGCGCCTCAGCTGAGCTAGTGTGACATTGTTTACAAGACAGGGCGGATGGTTGCATGCATACATTCAATAAATTTTGTATTATTCCAGTGTTTTTAGTACTTATAACTGCTAAATAAGCCACCATGGGCCCAAAGAAAGCCTCTAATGCTAACCCTGTGGTAAAAAGGAGAGAAATACTATCAAAATACTATCGTACCACGGTCAGCTGCTGCTGCTGCAGCACCGTCAGCTGCTGCTGCTGCAGCACCGTCAGCTGCTGCTGCTGTAGCACCGTCAGCTGCTGCTGCTGTAGCACCGTCAGCTGCTGCTGCTGTAGCACCGTCAGCTGCTGCTGCTGTAGCACCGTCAGCTGCTGCTGCTGTAGCACCGTCAGCTGCTGCTGCTGTAGCACCGTCAGCTGCTGCTGCTGTAGCACCGTCAGCTGCTGCTGCTGTAGCACCGTCAGCTGCTGCTGCTGTAGCACCGTCAGCTGCTGCTGCTGTAGCACCGTCAGCTGCTGCTGCTGTAGCACTGTCAGCTGCTGCTGCAGTACCGTCAGCTGCTGCTGTAGTACCGTCAGCTGCTGCTGCTGCTGTTGTAGCACCACCAGCTGCTGCTGTAGCACCATCAGCTGCTGCTGCTGCTGTAGCACCGTCAGCTGCTGCTGCTACTGTAGCACCATCAGCTGCTGCTGCAGCAGGATACGACCCACACCAGTCAACTAACACCCAGGTGAACAGGAAAAAATGCCTGGAACTAGTGCTCATATTGGTGAATTTAAGGCCAGCAAAGGTTGGTTTGAGAGATTTAAAAATCGTTGTGGCATACGCAGTGTGATAAGGCATGTTCTGGAAGAAAATGCCAAACAGAACCTACATTACTCAGGAGGAAAAAGCACTCCCAGGACACAGTGTCTCATCACTATCTTCAAGAAAGGTAAGTGTCATTTATTCTTCATTTAGTACACTAGTACATGCACAATATACATTGTGCATGTATCCTTTTTGTGTGTATGAAAATGTATATTTAGTGTGGTAAAAAACAATTTTTTCATACTTTTGGGTGTCTTGAACAGATTGATTTCCATTATTTCTTATGGGGAAAATTATTACGATAATTTCATCTTACAATGTGCTCTCAGGAATGGATTAATATTATAAGTCAGGGATCCACTGTAGATGGATTAATGAAAATGTCTATATTAACGTAAAATAAGACATTTAATGTGCCCAAGAGTGATTATTATTACAAGCTATTAGCAAAGTAAAGCGAGGTTAAATTTGCATTTATGTCATCTAATTTTTTTGTATTTATGAATGCATTTTAGTATTAAGCAGTTTTTAACCCTTTCAGGGTTTCGGACGTACTAGTACGGCTTACACACCAGGGTTTTTGACATACTAGTATGCCTAAATTCTAGCGCCCTCAAATCTAGTGAGAGAAAGCTGGTAGGCCTACATATGAAAGAATGGGTCTATGTAGTCAGTGTGTGCAGTATAAAAAAAATCCCGCAGCACAGTGCGTAATGAGAAAAAAACTTTGACCGTGTTTTTGGATTAAAACAGCGACTTTGCACTGTATTTTCATATGGTATTTATTGTTGTATTCTAGTTTTCCTGGTCTCATTTTATAGAGATGATTTTGATTGGTTTTACAATGAAAAGTACCTTGAAATTGAGCTCAAAGTAGCAGAAATGTTCGATTTTTACCAAAGTTCAAAAGTAAACAAATCATGCTAAGCGTCCAATACACGCCAACTGATGAGTCTAATATTCTTTCACAAGTGCGCTGATAATATTTATACCATTTCTACACTAATGCAGTAGTCTGCTTAACAGTAAATCTATTTTTTTGTGAGAATAAAAATTCAAAGTGAAAAGCAAAAGAATGTAAGGGGGACATGGGGACGTGACTAATGAACAGAAGAAATGTTATTTTAGTGCCAGGAATGTCTTTCTTGTTTATTCTGGACCCTATTTGGAAATTGGCATCTTTTGAAATTTGAGTGAAATTGGCAAAATTACTAAATTTTGACCACTTTATTGGATAGTTGAAATCGGTAAATGGGTGGTTTCTTGTACTCATTCGATAGACAAAACAGAGTTCTAGAGAAATAGTTATGATTTTTGTCGACTAGTACACTGGAATTGGTCGAAAATAGGGCTTAAAGTGGGCAAAATTGCCGCTGCGTAAACATCGTCGAGACCGCCAACTTCGCAAGGGCATAATTCCATAAGTTTTCCATCAAACTTCATACTTTTGGTGTCATTATGATCGGGAAAAGATTCTCTATCTTTTCATAAGAAAAATATTTTTTTTTTTTGAAATTTGGGCGACCCTGAGAACATGTCTGGGAGAGGGCCTGGGGACCCTGAAAGGGTTAAATCACATATTTTAGTACGTATTAAGCAGTGTTTAAATTATTTTATACAACCCCATCAATGCATAATTTGTCAATAACATTAGGATTTTTTTCCCATGGGAACGGGTTAATCATTTTCCCCATATTTCTTATGAGAAAATTCGTTTGGTATACGTCCTGGTTGGTACAAGTCCATGGTCTTGGAATGGATTAAGGATGTATACCGAGGTACCACTATAACATTTCTGGAATATTTTTAAATGTTTATACAGTAGTGTAACATTGAAATCAGAACAGAGGAAATCAGCTCTAATATACATTATTTAGTTATGAATACTGGTCAGAGCCCATCGTAAGTGAGGCATTGGTAAACGAGTGGTACATCGTTAAGTGAGGAGAGGTTGTATACAAAATATCTTATTTTGGTTTACCTCATCATAACCTAATTTTGTCATCGAGAGCTTACACAGATGCATCTTATAAAAAAAACATCAGAAATACTGAAAATTAAATAGGAAAGAAAATCTCTTCAAATTGCAAATATGCAACAAAATATATATTAGTTAGGTAAAAAAAATAATTCAGTTGCATGAAAGCCTTTCTTTCAAAGGCAAATCACTCCACAAAATATATATATAAAACCAGGGATGCCAAGCCCATGATGACACTCTTCAGGTCACTTGTTCTATCTAGGCTGGAATATTGCTGCACACTAACAGCACCTTTCAAGGCAGGCGAAATTGCCGACCTAGAAAATGTACAGAGAACCTTCACGGCGCGCATAACGGAGATAAAACACCTCAATTACTGGGAGCGCTTGAGGTTCCTGAACCTGTATTCCCTGGAATGCAGGCGGGAGAGATACATGATTATATACACCTGGAAAATCCTAGAGGGACTAGTACCGAACTTGCACACGAAAATCACTCACTACGAAAGCAAAAGACTTGGCAGACGCTGCAACATCCCCCCAATGAAAAGCAGGGGTGTCACTAGCATGTTAAGAGACCATACAATAAGTGTCAGGGGCCCGAGACTGTTCAACTGCCTCCCAGCATACATAAGGGGGATTACCAACAGACCCCTGGCAGTCTTCAAGCTGGCACTGGACAAGCACCTAAAGTCGGTTCCTGATCAGCTGGGCTGTGGCTCGTACGTTGGTTTGCGTGCAGCCAGCAGTAACAGCCTGGTTGATCAGGCTCTGATCCACCAGGCGGCCTGGTCACAGACCGGGCCGCGGGGGCGTTGACCCCCGGAACTCTCTCCAGGTAAACTCCAGGTAATACCTACAGGAATAGTATACAACACCTTACAGTTTTATATAAGCATTATATGACCATACGTAACGAGTGTACAGTAGTCTTGAGGGCACACAGATTTAACGTGTATATACATGTGTGTGTGTGTATATATATATATATATAATATATATATATATATATATATATATATATATATATATATATATATATATATATATATATATATATAGTGTGTGACTAGTAACACCAACACACACAAACACACACACACCCACACCCCCACACACACACACACACCCCACACCCACACACACACACCCACACCCACACCCCCACACCCCCACACCCACACACACACACACCCCACACCCACACACACCCCACACACACACCCACCCCACACACACACACACCCCCCCCACACACACACACCCCACACACACACACACCCCACACACACACACCCCCCACACACACACACACACACCCCACACACACACACACCCCCCACACACACACACCCCCCCCCCAAACACACACACACACCCCCCACACACACACACACACCCCACACACACACACACACCCCACACACACACACACACACCCCACACACACACACAAACACACACACACAAACACACCCCACACACACACACACACACACACACAAACACACCCACAAACACACCCACAAACACACCCACAAACACACCCACAAACACACCCACAAACACACCCACAAACACAAACACGCACAAACACAAACACGCACAAACACAAACACGCACAAACAAACACACACAAACACGCACAAACACAAACACACACAAACCCACACAAACACAAACACACAAACCCACACAAACACAAACACGCACAAACACAAACACGCACAAACACAAACACACAAACACACACACTTCAGGAAGACAGCAAAACCCATAGGGCTCATATAGTGCCCAAGAAATGAGAGGCACTCCAGTCTGATCCAAGGAAGGGGAAGTAATTATACGTAGATCAAGAGTGTTTCTCCAGCATAAAGACACTTTCTTTAAGGGGTAAGTTTATTCAGGTACAGGTACACAAGTACAATTATCATACATAGTAACATATGTAACAATTACCTAGGGTCCATGTAATATATTATTTACGACTTAACTATGATACAGTAGAAATAGTTAATGTGGTTAACACTAGGGCTCCTAATTTCCACTAACTCTCACCTTATATATTTTATGCAATTATAAGAGTTGTGCTGACAATGCTACACTATCATTCTATGGTTCAACAAAAATTTATCTTATAATGGTTATTTATCCATATGTAAATATTACTACATTCCTGGGGAGCACTAAACCCCTAGGAGTCTTAGAGCGCCTGGTTGAAGGGAGGGGGAAGGACGATCCAATTCTATGGATCAAAAGCCCTTTACCGATATCAAGGAACTTCCCTTCAAACATTATTAAAGGTGAAACAATGAACGAACAGGGAGATACAATGCAGAGTGAAGGTAAGGAGGTAACCAAGTTTGATCCGAGGAAGTGAAGGGTCGCTGTAGTTCTTTGGATCAAGAGAATCAAGGCACCTCGCTTGAAGGATTAAAATAAACAATGACCAGAAATACTACGCATCATATAGGCATTCAGATTATTGTTTTATACAGTAATTTTGAAATTAAGATAAGATAAGATAAGATTTCGTTCGGATTTTTAACCCCGGAGGGTTAGCCACCCAGGATAACCCAAGAAAGTCAGTGCGTCATCGAGGACTGTCTAACTTATTTCCATTGGGGTCCTTAATCTTGTCCCCCAGGATGCGACCCACACCAGTCGACTAACACCCAGGTACCTATTTGCTGCTAGGTGAACAGGACAACAGGTGTAAGGAAACTTGTCGAAATGTTTCCACCCGCCGGGAATCGAACCCGGGCCCTCCGTGTGTGAAGCGGGAGCTTTAGCCACCAGGCATTTACTAATGCCGCACACCATTTTTAAGTGTTGCTCGACGTTACCCTGACAAGTTTTGTAACAAAACCTAGCCATATAGTCATCATTACACACTGCATTTCCTGCAAATAACTGATGTATTATTACCATGAATGAGTGATGATATAGTCGAGAGCAGCAACAGCAGCAACAGCAGCAGCAGCAACACAAGTCAACACCAACATTTAAACTGACTCAACGCACCAATCAGCGCCTCTGATGCTCTCACATAACCCTCGCCCACCCTGGTAAATATCTACCATCTTATATATCCGTTATAGCCACTCAGATTAACTATATCATATTTAGGAAGGCAAAAAAAATAGGTTTATAAATATTTTGAGAGAATTGGTGGATTTTGGATACTGTGTAAGGTGTGGTAGCAGGGCTGACTTAAGCCTGCTACTAATGGGTCCACTCATGGTGTAAAATTATTTAGGTACAGATAAACATAAGTACAATTATCATACATAGTTTAACATATGTGTAAGTTACCTAGGATAACCCAAAAAGGTCAGACAAAGTGACTTATTTCCATTGGGGTGACCATGTCTTCTACCTCCTCTCAAAGCGACTATGTTCATGCCTATCAATCGATCAATCAATCAAGTTTATTCTCAATAAGGACTACAATGCGGGGTTTACAGATTTTGGATATTGTGTGGTTTACATGTTTTAAAATACTAATTACAGAGGGGGGCACAAGGACACCTAGCATGGCTAGGCATTTCGGGCAGACTTAGATTAATTCTAAACTTTAAATTATTACAGATTATGGTATTAAGGCTAAGTGACTAGATTATAGTTTGTGAGTTTAGCAATGTGAATGCTTTTGTTTTGGCACAATACCTAGTGTCTATATTGGAGTATCATAGGCAAGCTTATGACTAGTTAAGATTCATTATTTTAAGATTAAGATTCGTATTTCTGTGTTTATAGTCAATGGGTGAGTGAGTGTAAGTGTGAACCACCAGGTGGTTTTCATGTAGTTAGTTGATGGGGTGTATCAGGGAGATAAGATGTTTTCTAACTGTAGTTTTGAAAGTGATGAATGTGTCTGCAGTTCTAGAGTTCTCAGGTAGGGTGTTCCAGATTTTAGGCCCTTTGACACGCATTGAATTTTTGTAAAGGTTTAGTCGGACACGGGGGATGTCATAGAGATGTTTGTGTCTAGTGTTATGCCTGTGGGTCCTGTCACAACTATCAAGAAAGCATTTTAGGTCAAGGTTAATATTGGAATTTAAGGTCCTGTATATGTAGATTGCACAGTAGTAAGTGTGGATGTACTGAACAGGGAGTAAGTTTAGATCTATGAAGAGTGGGGGGGGGTTGCCAGGGATGGGATTTAGTGATTATTCTTGCTGCAGCTTTTTGTTGGGTTATTATTGGCTTTAGGTGTGTTGCTGCAGTTGATCCCCAAGCACAAATAGCATAGGTGAGGTATGGATAAATGAGTGAATGATATAGAATGAGAAGGGCAGTTTGCGGCAGATAATATCGTATTTTGGAGAGGAGCCCCACCGTTTTGGATACTTTTTTGTTGTGTTGGATATGGGTGCTGAAATTTAGGTTGTTGTCGAGGTATAGACCTAGGAATTTGCCCTCATTATGTCTGGCAATTAGAGTGTTGTTGATCTTAATGTTAGGTTGCGCAACACCTGCTCTGCTACCAAACATAATGTACTAGGTTTTGTCAGTGTTAAGTGTAAGTTTATTGGCTGTCATCCAAGTCAGAATTTTGAGCAGCTCCTCGTTGACAGTGGTGTTGAGGGTGGCAAGATTAGGGTGGGAGATGACGTAAGTCGTGTTGTCAGCAAAGAGAAAGGGTTTCAGGTGTTGGGATACGTTTGGAAGATCATTAATGTAAATGAGGAAGAGCAGGGGTCCAAGGACACTTCCCTGCGGAACTTTAGTATCAAGTGGCCGTGTTGATGATGCTGTCTTTAATGGTGACATACTGATACCTATTAGTAAGGTAAGATTTGAAATATGCAAGCGCATGGCCTCTTATACCATAATGGTCAAGTTTGTGGAGTAGGATGTCGTGGTCTACTGTGTCAAAAGCTTTTCTTAGGTCAATAAAAATTCCTAGTGGATATTCCTTATTTTCCAATGCTGTGTAAAGCAGATCTAGCATTTTTACAATTGCATCATTATTGCTTTTATTTTTCCTGAATCCAGATTGGCAGGGGTTGAGTATGTTTTGTGCCGTTATAAATGAATATAGTCTCCTGTGCACGATTTTCTCGAAGATTTTGGATAGCAATGGTAAGTTTGATATTGGCCTATAGTTGTTTACGTCTGTAGGGTCACCACCTTTATGTATTGGTGTAGCCCTTGCTGTCTTGAGTAGTGTCGGGAAAGTGCTAGTTTCTAGTGACTTGTTAAAAAGTAATGTAATAGCATGTGAAAGGACATGGGCCGCTCGCTTGTACAATAATGGTGGGACGTGAGACAGATTCCCTGAGTTATTTTTGGGTGACTTTATAATCGCGGTGACTTCCGTGGGCTCAGTTGGTACAAGATAGAAGGAATCTGGAAAATTCCCATCTAGGTAGTCCCCAGCATGGGCGTTGGTACGTGGGATTTTACTGGCAAGATCAGATCCTACCATTAAAAAACATCTTATCTCCCTGATACACCCCGTCAACTAACTACATGAATACCACCTGGTGGTTCACACTTACACTCACTGACTCATTTGACCATAAACAGAAATATTAATCTCAATCTTAAAATAATGAATCCTGTGATACTCCAATACTGAAACTATGTACTGTGCCAAAACAAAAGCATTCACATTACTAAACTCACAAACTAGTATTTAGTCACTTAGCCATAATACCAACTTACCTCATAATTTGTAATATTTTACAATTAAGAATAAAACTAAGTCTGCCCGAAATGCCTAGCCATGCTAAGCGTTCTAGTGGTACACTCTGTAATCACAATTTTACTACATGTAGTTAGTTTAATATGTTTATTATGCACCCCATACCCATCCTGTGGGCGGTAGTCAAAAGATTACAGAGGTACATAATTGGTCCAGGGACTGGGCCTCAAAGTTTTGATAGCTGAGCAAGTTACAGAGGTAATGAATTCACAATTTACAAAGGTAATGAACTCACAATTTACAAAGGTAATGAACTCCAGGTAGGTCTAGTCACAATCATGACAAGTTACAAAGGTATTTACAGATTACAGAGGTACACAATGGGTCCAGGGACCGGGCTCCAAAGTTTTGATGGCTGAACTAGGTACAAGGTAATGAACTCACAAGTTACAAAGGTAATGAACTCACAAGTTACAAAGGTAATGAATACTGTAAGAATGGTTACTTACGTTTATACATGGCTGCAATCATGAACAAATTTTAGAGTAATGAGCAATTCACACTTCCACACCCGGTCACAACTGTAGTGAGTTATTGGTGCAAATGTTGATTGCTGAGTCTCTCTCTCACACACACACACACACACACACACACACACACACACACACACACATACAAATTCATACACACACACACATAAACACACACACACACACACACACACACACACACACAAACTCATACACACACACGCACACACACTCATACACACACACACACACTCATACACACACACACTCATACACACACACACACTCATACTCACACACACACACACACACACACACACACACACACACACACACACACTCACACACTCACACACATACACACAAACACACACACACACACACACACACACACACACACACACACACACACACACACACACACACACAAGACCACAAGACCACAGACAGAGTATAGGCTAGGTGGCCAAAGACTGCAAACCTCACTCAAGGAGAAAGATCTTGGGGTGAGTATAACACCGAGCATGTCTCCGGAAGCACACATCAATCAGATAACTGCTGCAGCATATGGGCGCCTGGCAAACCTGAGAACAGCATTCCGATACCTTAGTAAGGAATCATTCAAGACACTGTACACCGTGTATGTCAGGCCCATACTGGAGTATGCAGCACCTGTTTGGAACCCACACTTGATAAAGCACGTCAAGAAACTAGAGAAAGTACAAAGGTTTGCGACAAGGTTAGTTCCAGAGCTAAGGGGAATGTCCTATGAAGAAAGATTAAGGGAAATCGGCCTGACCACACTGGAGGACAGGAGGGTCAGGGGAGACATGATAACGACATATAAAATACTGCGTGGAATAGACAAGGTGGACAAAGACAGGATGTTCCAGGGAGGGGACACAGAAACAAGAGGCCACAATTGGAAGTTGAAGACACAAATGAGTCAGAGAGATAGTAGGAAGTATTTCTTCAGTCATAGAGTTGTAAGGCAGTGGAATAGCCTAGAAAATGACGTAGTGGAGGCAGGAACCATACACAGTTTTAAGACGAGGTTTGATAAAGCTCATGGAGCGGGGAGAGAGAGGGCCTAGTAGCAACCGGTGAAGAGGCGGGGCCAGGAGCTAGGACTCGACCCCTGCAACCACAAATAGGTGAGTACAAATAGGTAAGTACACACACACAGAGGCACTAAACTATAGACCTGTGTCATTGACGTGTATAGTATGCAAAATTATGGAGAAGATTATCAGGAGGAGAGTGGTGGAGCACCTGGAACGGAACAGGAGTATAAATGCCAACCAGCACGGATTCACGGAAGGCAAATCCTGTGTCACAAACCTTCTGGAGTTTTATGATAAAATAACAGAAGTAAGACAAGAGAGAGAGGGGTGGGTTGATTGCATCTTCTTGGACTGCAAGGCGGCCTTTGACACAGTTCCTCACAAGAGATTAGTGCAGAAGCTAGAGCATCAGGCGCATATAACAGGAAGGGCACTGCAATGGATCAGAGAATACCTGACAGGGAGGCAACAACGAGTCATGGTACGTAATGATGTATCACAGTGGGCACCTGTGACGAGCGGGGTCCCACAGGGGTCGGTCCTAGGACCAGTGCTATTTTTGGTATATGTGAACGACATGACGGAAGGGTTAGACTCAGAAGTGTCCCTGTTTGCAGATGATGTGAAGTTAATGAGGAGAATTAAATCTGATGAGGACCAGGCAGGACTTCAAAGAGACCTGGACAGACTGGACACCTGGTCCAGCAAATGGCTTCTCGAATTTAATCCTGCCAAATGCAAAGTCATGAAGATAGGGGAAGGGCACAGAAGACCACAGACAGAGTATAGGCTAGGTGGCCAAAGACTGCAAACCTCACTCAAGGAGAAAGATCTTGGGGTGAGTATAACACCGAGCATGTCTCCGGAAGCACACATCAATCAGATAACTGCTGCAGCATATGGGCGCCTGGCAAACCTGAGAACAGCATTCCGATACCTTAGTAAGGAATCATTCAAGACACTGTACACCGTGTATGTCAGGCCCATACTGGAGTATGCAGCACCTGTTTGGAACCCGCACTTGATAAAGCACGTCAAGAAACTAGAGAAAGTACAAAGGTTTGCAACAAGGTTAGTTCCAGAGCTAAGGGGAATGTCCTATGAAGAAAGATTAAGGGAAATCGGCCTGACCACACTGGAGGACAGGAGGGTCAGGGGAGACATGATAACGACATATAAAATACTGCGTGGAATAGACAAGGTGGACAAGGACAGGATGTTCCAGGGAGGGGACACAGAAACAAGAGGCCACAATTGGAAGTTGAAGACACAAATGAGTCAGAGAGATAGTAGGAAGTATTTCTTCAGTCATAGAGTTGTAAGGCAGTGGAATAGCCTAGAAAATGACGTAGTGGAGGCAGGAACCATACACAGTTTTAAGACGAGGTTTGATAAAGCTCATGGAGCGGGGAGAGAGAGGGCCTAGTAGCAACCGGTGAAGAGGCGGGGCCAGGAGCTAGGACTCGACCCCTGCAACCACAAATAGGTGAGTACAAATAGGTGAGTACACACACACACACACACACATGCACATATGTGGTAATGCTTTATTTACAGCTAGCAAAGTCAGGGTATTTCTCCAGAATGGTCTGTAATATACCACTGTGGATAAAATACTTAGCCATTTCTTGAACACTTCTGAGTGAGTTGTTTCTAAATTCATTAATTTTATCACACTCCAGTACATAATGACGCAAGGTGTGACAATAATCCATCTGGCAAAGTTTACATTTCGTTTGGTCTACATCTGGTGGTGGTGATTTAACCTGCCAAAGATACTTGTAACCCAGCCGGAGCCGGGCGGTAGTGACATCCAAGAGTCTGCTTATTTTGTTGGATGCACCATAGACATGTGGCTCCTCCTGCATGATAGAATGATGATAGATGGACTCACTGGTGTCAATCTCCCTGAGCCTTAAGTCCATAAAATTCAGCTGAAGTTCTTTTCGTATTATTGTTCTCAAACTACTACCTGACAAGCCAAGATTGTAATCTACTCCCTCTTTGAAAGCATACAGCTTAGTCAATTTATCAGTTCTATCATGCATCTGAAGACCAATGTGAGATGGAATCCACAGCATGTGCACTCTGACTCCACTGTCCACAATCCTACCATACCTGTGTCTGGCTTCTGACACAAGCGTGCCACAATTTATGCTTAATGAGTTGAGAGCATTTATGGATGACAGAGAATCAGTTACAATTAAACTGTCAATCTTTGATACATAGATGCATTTCAGTGCAAGGAGTATGGCAAACAGTTCTGTCTGAAGGGTAGAGGCCCAATTATTGATGCGTGCTCCAATTTCTTTAAGAGAGCCATCACTCTGTACGACAACAGCAGCACTACCAGCTGCACCAGTGGATTGGTGAACAGAACCATCAACGTAAATAATTTGCGAGAGTGTGTGCTGTGTGACTAAGTTATCAATACAGCTTAAGGCCTCATGTTTGGCTTCAAGGCGAAGTTTTGGTTGTGATTTAAGAAGTAGTTTGGGGGGAAATGGAGGAATGGTAGTTTGGAATGGGGTAATATTCCATGGAGCGGAGAAGTGCCGCTGTTGCCTTACTTGACATAGATCATGTATCTGATTCATGCGGAGGTCGGTTCCAGTCATGCGGAGGTCGGTTCCGTTAAGAGACCATACAATAAGTGTCAGGGGCCCGAGACTGTTCAACTGCCTCCCAGCACACATAAGGGGGATTACCAACAGACCCCTGGCAGTCTTCAAGCTGGCACTGGACAAGCACCTAAAGTCAGTTCCGGATCAGCCGGGCTGTGGCTCGTATGTTGGTTTGCGTGCAGCCAGCAGCAACAGCCTGGTTGATCAGGCTCTGATCCACCAGGAGGCCTGGTCTCAGACCGGGCCGCGGGGGCGTTGACCCCCGGAACTCTCTCCAGGTAAACTCCAGGTAAACTCCAGTCTTTTCGATCCATCTGGAGGAGTGTTCACCAGTGCTGAGGAAAGTTTGGAGGGCTTCTGTGCAGGGGTTTGAATGAGCTTGCCTGAGCATATTAACCCCAATTAGGATATTTCTTTCAGTAACACGATCTCTGATGCTTGGAATATCAAGTTCTTTTTGCATATTTAAAATTTTGGCAGTACGAGGGCATCCTAGGATGATCCTCATTGCTTCGTTCTGCAGTTTTTCCAGCCCTCCAAGCTTCCAGTCAGACACAAGAGCAAGTAGTGGCGCAGCATAATCAACCAATGATCTAATATAAGCAAGATACATCATTTTCACAATTTTAACATTAGCACCATACCTGGGGTGAAGCCCTGCCACAACTCTAAGTGCTCTTAGTCGTTCTTTGTATTGGCGACAAAGTCTTGTTACAACAGGTCCAAGTAGAGGAACCTCAAAGCCTAGATACCTGTATCTGCTTACATATTCTAGAAGAGACCCATCATGCAATTGGATCTGACGAACTGTGCCTCTCTGTCGAGGAGGACGCCTATTGAGTATCTTTGTTTTATCAGTAGAGATTATCAACCCCAGGTCCTGACACGAGGCTAGTACATGATTAAGAATGTTTTGGGTGTTGGAGAATCCGGTGGTGTGAATCATTATATCATCAGCAAAACTAATCACATAATTATGGGGCTGACTAGGCATAGCATTAAGTAATGCATTAATTAGAATATTGAACAGTGTGGGACTGAGCACACCTCCCTGTGGGGTTCCTAATTCAAAGTCTTTAGTTACACTTCTATGTCCCTGGAACAACACAGACGATTTTCTGTTGGACAGGTAGCCTTTAATCCAGCGGAGAAGCCATCCTCCAACATCCATTCTGGCAAGTTCACTAATTATTACATGTCGGTTGGCTACATCGAAAGCGGATTTAAGGTCAAGGAAGGTAGTGTAGGAGCTGTCAGTGTGCAGGGTGAGAAAGGTGGCTATGCAATGATGCACGCTCCTTCCATGCATGAAACCATGTAACCGGGGAGACAAAAATTGTTTGATTCTGTACATGAGACGATTAAGAATCATTCTCTCAAATGTTTTACACAAGCAGCTAGTAAGAGATATTGGGCGAAATGCATTTTGTTGATTGGGCTTAGGAATTGGAATGATGAGGCTGTTGGTCCAAGATTGAGGGAGCTCCCCAGTTACATAGCTCATGTTATATAATTCAAGTAATGGATTACCTGGTACTCGACACAGCAATCTGAGTATGTTGTAAGTAATACCATCCTCACCAGGCGACGTGGAGTTGCCCTTAGTTAGCGCTGCATCAAGTTCATAATTAGTGAAAGGAATGTTGCAATCATCTGCCTTACTGAGCATAAAGCAAACAAGTCTCTCCCTTGCATCATATTTATCATTTAATTTTGCCTGTGTGGTACTGGGAAGATTGTCATAGCTAGATGTAGCAGCCCAAGCACTGACTAACTCATTCGCCCTATGCAAGGGATGAGGGTGCGCGATCTGCCCAGTTCGTTTACCCTTAATTCTATTTATGTCCCTCCATGCCCGGCTAAGTGGGGTGTGAGCATTAAGACCATTGACAAATTTTTCCCAGTCGGTTTGCCGCAGCTCTGTCATACGCTCTCTGGCAGCAGCAAGGGCAGTTTGGAAGAGCCTCAGCATTCCAGGGGTACGATGTTTTCTATAGGCTAGGCCTAGTCTGCGAGCAGTACGTTTCAGTGTACGAAGTTTAGAATCATTGTAATAAGTATGGTTTTTGAAGGAGGTATGATTATTACGGAAGTTTGTTGGGTTTAGAGTACCAAGAGGTTGCAGTGGCGGCTCTAAGTAGTTCTGAATACTGGTCACAAAATCATTGTTAAAGGTCTCTACTGAGGAACACTCATAGGAATTATACCAGTCAGTCACATGTGCAACAAAGTCATCATGCTGATCTGTGGGAACATTAAAACGTTTCCGTTTGAATATCCCACCAGGAAGGATAGTATTACCAATATCTAGAGAGGTTAGCCTAGGGAAATGATCAGACGCTATATCTGTTACAATGGAAGACTCACAGCTGGCAGAAGTAATGTTGAAGCCCAGGCACAGATCAAGGACGCCTCCATAGATATGTGTGGGTTCAAGGTCACCTACAATTTGGACATTATCATGACTGTTTAAGAGTGACAACAGTTGATTGCCATTACGATTACCAAACTGTGAGTTTCCAATGCTTTTGTGTCTCGCATTGTAATCGCCAATAATAAGAGTAGGCTCAGAATGAGCACAAGTTGGGAGCTCCAAGTAATTAAATTTATCAGCAGGAGCATACAAGTTAAATATGTTGAGAGCAGAGTTCCCTATATAAATCCTAACACCGTGATATTGTAGCCCCTCTGTTTTCTTATGTGCAAGAAGTTGATGGGGAAGTGATTTTTTAATATATAGAACACAAGAGTTAGTAGATTTGAGGTTATATGCAACAAATGATGGTAATTTAGGGGGTTGGGATTTTTCAGGGACTCTGCACTCTTGTAGACACACAACATCAATGGGTTCGGTGGTTACTTTATGATGAAGTTCAGGAAGTCTTTTTCTAAGTGATGCAATATTCCAGCTTAATATAGAAAGTTTATACGAGTTTTGATCCATTATAGTAGTCCTGGGATCATCTTGAGTTTCTCAGCATAATGAAAAAATTGTTCATATAAATAGCAGACCTTATCAATGTCAACAGTGCTACCCTTGTCCATGAGTTTTGTAAGTGCACCTCCAGTTGTAAGGCCTCGTGGGAGTCTTCGTAAACCCAGAGCATGACGCTGTTTATGTGTGAATGTATGATAGGTGACACCACCACCACTCACATTCCCTCCTCCACTAACATTACACGCAACACTACAACTGTCATCACCAGCGCCACTACCAACATTGTGTTCATTACATTTGTCAACAGTATTGTATTCAACATTAATGTCTATGTGACTAACCTCATCACACTCTGCACCACCACTTATATTATGCTCATCACTATTACTAACATTATAGACACCACCACTCTCATCACACTCTTCACCACCACTTAAATTATGCTCATCACTATTACTAACATTATAGACACCACCGCTCTCATCACACTCTTCACCACCACTTAAATTATGCTCATCACTATTACTAACATTATAGACACCATTGCCCTCATCACACTCTTCACCACCACTTATATTACGGTCATCACTATTACTAACATCATTGACACCATAGCCTTCGTTATGATGCTCACTACAGTTATCAACACAAGTATTATATTCGTCATTGTTTACCTGGAGTTTACCTGGAGAGAGTTCCGGGGGTCAACGCCCCCGCGGCCCGGTCTGAGACCAGGCCTCCTGGTGGATCAGAGCCTGATCAACCAGGCTGTTGCTGCTGGCTGCACGCAAACCAACATACGAGCCACAGCCCGGCTGATCCGGAACTGACTTTAGGTGCTTGTCCAGTGCCAGCTTGAAGACTGCCAGGGGTCTGTTGGTAATCCCCCTTATGTGTGCTGGGAGGCAGTTGAACAGTCTCGGGCCCCTGACACTTATTGTATGGTCTCTTAACGTGCTAGTGACACCCCTGCTTTTCATTGGGGGGATGGTGCATCGTCTGCCAAGTCTTTTGCTTTCGTAGTGGGTGATTTTCGTGTGCAAGTTCGGTACTAGTCCCTCTAGGATTTTCCAGGTGTATATAATCATGTATCTCTCCCTCCTGCGTTCCAGGGAATACAGGTTTAGGAACCTCAAGCGCTCCCAATAATTGAGGTGTTTTATCTCCGTTATGCGCGCCGTGAAAGTTCTCTGTACATTTTCTAGGTCGGCAATTTCACCTGCCTTGAAAGGTGCTGTTAGTGTGCAGCAATATTCCAGCCTAGATAGAACAAGTGACCTGAAGAGTGTCATCATGGGCTTGGCCTCCCTAGTTTTGAAGGTTCTCATTATCCATCCTGTCATTTTTCTAGCAGATGCGATTGATACAGTGTTATGGTCCTTGAAGGTGAGATCCTCCGACATGATCACTCCCAGGTCTTTGACGTTGGTGTTTCGCTCTATTTTGTGGCCAGAATTTGTTTTGTACTCTGATGAAGATTAAGAACACCACCACCACCTTGTTCAGCAGCCTTACACTTGCTTTCACAAATTGTGACAATCTTGTTATTGGTACACTCTACACATCTTTCCATGTGTTGTTCAAGTTGTTGTTTCAGGAGAAATTGTTGTGTTTCCAGTATTTTTATGCGCGACATCAGGTTGTATACCACAGGAGCAAGACTTGGAACATCTGGAGACGTGAAGTCCCGGTCAGCTGAGCTATTTGGCTGACTGTCAGCTGACTCAGCTAGGCTGGTATTGACAGCCGACGTGATGGAGGTCTGTTGACGTGCTCCCCAGGTGAGGTGCTCAACCCCATTGTCTGAGGGCAGGCATGAGCCAGTATTCAGACCCGAGGCACCTGGTAGTCCTGGGGGGCCATTATGAGGGGTACAGGGTGAAGTGCGGTTGGCTGCGATGCGATCAGCCCTCACACTGCAGTCAGCATGAGCTGCTGTGACTCCTGAGGTCTTACAATTGATACATTGTTTAGCAACAGTCTGTTGCTGTTTGATCATAGCATAACACCGTTCAGAAGGATGAGCATTGGCACACACTGCACACCAGTGTGACTTAGATGGGCATTTCCTGGCGATGTGGCCCCAGCGTTGACACTTATAACATCGACGTTGAGGAGGTCTGTACAATGCAATGTAATAGCGTCTGTTGAGGGCTGCACGGGAGTGAATATAGCGTGGCAGAGTCCCCTGGCCAGTCCACTCAGCTAATATCAGACCGTTGGAAAGTCGACGAGGGCTTGCAACTTGCTCTGACGCCAGATATTGAGGATTCAAGTGCTTGTTGACGTTGTAGATGACAATAAGCACTTTAGGTGCCCTTGGTGGGGCAGCTCGGAGTTTGATGTTGGCATATTCGTGAGTGAAAATCCTAGAGGGACTAGTACCGAACTTGCACACGAAAATCACTCACTACGAAAGCAAAAGACTTGGCAGACGATGCACCATCCCCCCAATGAAAAGCAGGGGTGTCACTAGCACGTTAAGAGACCATACAATAAGTGTCAGGGGCCCGAGACTGTTCAACTGCCTCCCAGCACACATAAGGGGGATTACCAACAGACCCCTGGCAGTCTTCAAGCTGGCACTGGACAAGCACCTAAAGTCAGTTCCTGATCAGCCGGGCTGTGGCTCGTACGTTGGTTTGCGTGCAGCCAGCAGCAACAGCCTGGTTGATCAGGCGCTGATCCACCAGGAGGCCTGGTCACAGACCGGGCCGCGGGGGCGTTGACCCCCGAAACTCTCTCCAGGTAAACTCCAGGTAAACTCCAGTGAGAAGTTTGTCTATAAATGCTGAATCATTAGGCACAAAGACGTAGTTATCCTCATCGCGGACAAACTTGATCGTTTTCTCATGATTGTTTACACTAGCTTCGAAAAACCAGTTAAACTTGGTCTCTTGATCAGTGTTGTCAGGGAAATCTAACCTGACAGCTTTGGGAGGGTGTGCGCCCACTGTATTACTTTCAGCAAGCTTTCTCTGGAAGCCTCGTTCTTTTTTCCGAGCCTGTTTACTAAAATATGTTTCAAATCTGCCTTCACCATCATCTACGTCAACACCATCAGCTATACTCATAGCTGACAGGAGTTTCACACTGGCGATGGGCTAAAGGATACCGGTGAATAGAAGGGACAAGGAAGGGATATTCACCTCGCTAGACACAGGCAATGTGGGTGTAGTGGCCTGCGGGTCGCAGTGCGATTTTCAAGGTCATTCACGGGGCCACAGTCGTCTCGAGAGTTACCAATATTGCACCACTCGTTAATTACTCCAAACCCGCAGCACTTAACACAGATAGCATCCGTGTCTGGGAATGACAGACAAATTTTCACTCTGTGGACAAATAAATCAGCACAAACTTAATATGTTTATAGATGAACCTCTGGCTTGTTACAGTTAAAAAGCTGTTTAGCCTGGATCGGTTAAACTCGCCCTTATCTCATATGTAGATAATGGCGACGAGCTAAGGGATACCGGTGAATAGGAAAGTCGAGGAAGGGACATTCACCTCACTGGACACACGCAGTATGGGTGTAAGTGGCATGCGAGTCTTATAGTGCCATTTTCAAGGTCACCCAGCAGGCCAGACATTCCTCACTCATTTTAAGCCTACGTAGGTACTGATGGTAGCACAATGTCCTAAGTCAGTGAAATCCACTCGTGCAAATAGTTACAACAAATCTGCAGCACTTAACACAACCACTAGGATATTTGCTTATAGCAGGCAGGTAGGCACACAGGAGACTTATTTGTAAGGTGAGTGGAGTGCGGCACAGAGGACTGACACGGGCACTCAAGCATTTATGTGGTCTGGCAAAAACCGCCTCTAGACCATAAGTAAATAGAGGCGAATGGCTGAGTTCCAAATCGAGGAAGGAGGGGAGGGAGGCGAGGTGGTGTGAAGGTAGGCCTCCTACAGCCACTTCAAATCAAGATGTTTGTGTTTCACTAGGTATATCACTAGTCACAGTTCACACATAAGAGTTCCAGCAGCAATTCAGCTGCGCTCCAACGATATTTGTTGCATGATGAGTTATCAGTCGGGTGAGATAAGCAGTTCTGATATAGAAGGCCTAGGACTTCCCTCTACACACACACGTCCTCTCCCCTCAACCACTCAGGCCTAACTGTTACTACATGTAAACCACACAATAACCAAATTTCTGTAAACTCAGCATTGTAATCCTTATAGAGAATAAACTTTGAATTGAATTGAATTGAATTGAATGTTTGAGAAGAAGTCGTTTATCTTGTTAGCTGTATCAGTGGGATGCAGTGGTGTTTCATTAGGTTTAGTTAGGACAATATTCTTGTTTTTTTTTTTTTTCAGTTTGTGGGTCCCAGAATCTGGGAAAGTGTTTTCCAGGTCTTTTTTATATCTCCTCTTGTGTCAGTGAATCTGCTGGAGTAGTACAGTTGTTTGGCTTTCTTTATTAATTTGGTGAGAACTGACGAATATTGTTTAAGAATATCTTTGTGTATTAAGCCCTGTCTATATTGCTTTTCATATTGGTGTTTCTTATCAATGGATTTCAGAATGCTGCCTTAATTGATTATGCTGCTCCCATGTTGATATTAGCTAGAGAAAGTTCTCTCCGACCCTTGGAGTTAATGCAAAATGAAGCTCTCAGGATTATTCTTGGCTGTCCCAGATCTACAAAAGTTCTTAACATGAGGAAGGAGCTTGGTATTTCTAGTATCAGTGATAGGATTGTTGAAATTAACACTGTACTCGGTATTAGAATGTTGAGAAACGATCCAGACACTGTCACAGTGAATCTTACCAAGTGTCTAGAGGTAAATACACACAGATCTAAATGGATTGTGAAAACGTGCAACTGCATTAAGTTTTATAACCTGCATGAACTGTATCACTGTAGGCAACAAGAGCATTTCACCCCTCCATGGAAGATGTGTTCATTTAATATCACATACCTACAAGTTCCTCCCAAGAAGCTCATTGCTAGTAATCCCTTCCTTAAATCTCTTGTTAGAGCAACTGCTCAAGAAGAAATTTCTCACCTAGCTGGTAGTAACAAGTTATCACAAGTTATATACACTGATGGATCTAAACAGGAGTCTTCTGGCAGGGCTGCATCTGCTCTTGTTGCCACCTCCCTAGTTAAGAACGATAATAAATTTGTTGAGTTAGGCATAAGAATTAACAACTGGGCGTCTACACTGCAAACTGAATTGTTTGCAATCCTAATGGCGCTAAAGCTAACCTATGACACTGAGCTTGACTCTATCATCATTACTGATTCTATGTCATCATTGAAGGCTCTTGGCTCATATAATGACTCCAACAACATGCTCATTGGGGAAGCCAGGTATAGATACTCAAAAATTAGGGACAAAGGAATTAATGTACAAATGCTATGGATCCCATCACACATTGGATTACTCCTTCATGATAAAGTTGATATGTTAGCCAAGAAGAGTATCGAGAAGGAGAATGTAGAATATAACTTTGGTATAACTGTGTCTAGCATTAGGAATAATATTAGGAGAGAAGTAAATAATGAAAATGATTGTTATAGGAATGCAGTTAGAAGCCTGAGTAGATCTATAACCCACTATGATAACATGAACGTAGATAAGTATGTTTATGGAGCAACTTGCAATGTGAACAGACTGACTGATGTTGTAGTGGCCAGGCTTAGGCTTGGTTACAAGTACTTCTGGCAGTTTGGGAGACACACAGATGATGATCAAACTAAATGTAAATTATGTGATCAGGCATATGGTCATTCTCTTGAACACTATGTGCTTAATTGTCCACTTATTGAGGAATACAGAGACAGACAGTATAATAACCTATGTGACATGTCAAGATATCTTATTAATGAAAATAAGATACCAGATATACTAAGCAAATTTCCTAAATTTGCTTGTAACAGATAAGTGAACTATAGATATGTAGATATAAATCCATATGTATTCCTGTTAACCCTTTGGGGCCTAGTTCCTAGGCCTTTTGTGTATCCATATGCTCTCGCGCTACCGTCCACAGGATGGATATGGGGTGCACAATAAACTAGCCACTTCGGTGGCAAAATCTAATCTAAAATCTGCTGGTTAGCCATGGGCAACCAAGCCATTTATTCGTGATCTGTTTCGTTTTTATAGGACAATGTTTGTTGTATAGTCTAAGTATTTTGTTAAGAAAAATGTCTGTCCAATCGTCAATACCATTGGCATTGGAGAATTCTGTAGGCCAGTCAACAGTCTCTAGGTCTGCTGTGAAATTACTTATTGAGGCCTCGTCATGGAGTCTAAATGAAACTGTTGTATTTGAGTGGTGGTTTACTAATGTTTGTTAAGAGGAAGGTAGGGTAGTGGTCTGTAGTGCTGTCTGTGATTATCCCTGATTTAAGAGGGGCTAGTATATTGGTCCATATGTGGTCTATTATGGTTGCACTTGTCTCAGTCAGCCTGGTTGGTTTAGTTATTGTTGGTATGAGAAGTGTGTTGTTCATATTGTTGATGAAATCAGTTACAGGCTGATCATCTGGTAGGCCAAGGTTGATATTGAAGTCTCCAGCTAAGAGAAGGTGGTGCTTGTTCATTTGTCTGTTTGCTGTTAGTGCGTTTAGATTCTCACTCGGGTGTGGACGTCTCTCTCTAGCCCAAGTATCGGTGACAAATATTCCCTGTTCTCTCTGGGTCGCTTGTCCTCATCTATTTTGCCCGCCGGGCACTCTACAGGAGGGGCACCTGTACATCGGCTTACTTTTAGCCAGCTCCATTTTTTCCGCTCTGCGGAAAATTCTTTATCGGTCTTTGAAGGGAAGCCGGTTACTAAACTCAGGTGGGAGTGTAGGCGTCCTTCTCTGCTGGGACTTGTAAAGGGCGTCCACCGATCTAATTGGAAACTTCGTTTCTATCTCTATTTACAAAGGAACTTTTGTTCCTTTTTTTTCCTAGCCGAGCCTTGGGCAACATATCTTCCTCGTACCATCGAGAAGTCAGGCTCGACACAGCTTGTGCTGTCAGTGGCCCTGATAAACCCAACAAAGAAGAAGAAAGGACTAACCCTGACTGGTAAGTCTTTTTTATTGTAACTGATTTTCACGCAGTAGAGCTACTTAGTTTTAATTTTTTATGGTTATACTCATGACTGATTTCTGCCGTATCTAATAGGTAGACTGCTAATAATAATATATTTCATGGACTTCAATGGAAGCAAGTCAATGACTTTTTGGGGGTTTTTCCTAGGTAATTTACACATGTTATTGCTGTATAGCCCTTGTGGCTTAGCGCTTCTTTTTATAATAATAATAATAATACACATGTTATTATGTAAGACAGTTATAATCACCTAAAATTTGTGTAATTGTACTTGTGTGTAACTGTACTAAATAAACTTACTAACAAGAGCTTAAGCAGGCACAACAGTACTGTGTCCAGGCTAACTACAGTGCAAGAACCATCTTCATACATGACCTTGCCACAGTCAAAATTCCAATCAATGTTGAAAACATTTTGAGAGGCGGGATCAAACCACTATATATGAAGCAAAACATAGCTAAAGCAAACACCCAATTCTTACTAACAAACACAGCACTAATGATGCAATCATAACGATGCAATGATAAAAATGCTAGATCTGCTTTTCACAGCATTGGAAAATAAGGAATATCCACTAGGAATTTTTATTGACCTAAGAAAAGCGTTTGACACAGTAGACCACGGCATCCTACTCCACAAACTTGACCATTATGGTATAAGAGGCCATGCGCTTGCATATTTCAAATCTTACCTTACTAATAGGTATCAGTATGTCACCATTAAAGACACAGCATCAACAACACAGCCACTTGATACTGGAGTTCCGCAGGGAAGTGTCCTTGGTCCCCTGCTCTTCCTCATATACATCAGTGATCTTCCAAACGTATCTCGACACCTGAACCCCATTCTCTTTGCTGACGACACGACTTATGTCATCTCTCACCCTAATCTTGCCACCCTCAACACCATTGTTAATGAGAAGCTGATCAAAATATCGACTTGGATGACAGCCAATAAACTTACGGTTAACGTTGACAAAATCTACTACATTATGTTTGGTAGCAGAGCAGGAGATGCGCAAATTAACATTAAGATCGACAACACTCTAATTGCCAGGCATAATGAGGGCAAATTCCTATACCTATACCTCGACAACAACCTGAACTTCAGCACCCATATCCAACACATAACCAAAAAAGTATCCAAAATGGTTGGGATCCTCTCCAAGATACGATACTACGTGCCGCAAACTGCCCTTCTCACACTATACCATTCACTTATATATCCATACCTCACCTATGCTATCTGTGCTTGGGGTTCAACTGCAGCAACACACCTAAAGCCAATAATAACCCAACAAAAAGCCGCAGTAAGAATAATCACTAAATCCCATCCCTGGCAACACAGCCCCCCACTCTTCATAGATCTAAACTTACTCCCTGTTCAGTACATCCACACTTACTACTGTGCAGTCTACATCTACAGGACCTTAAATTCCAATATTAACCTTGACCTAAAACGCTTTCTTGATAGTTGTGACAGAACCCACAGGCACAACACCAGACACAAACATCTCTATGACATTCCCCGTGTCCGACTAAACCTTTACAAAAATTCAATGTATGTCAAAGGCCCTAAAATCTGGAACACCCTACCTGAAAATTCCAAAACTGCAGACACATTCATCACCTTCAAAACTACCATCAGAAAACATCTTATCTCCCTGATACACCCTGTCAACTAATAATACGAATACCACCTGGTGGTTCACACTTACACTCACTCACCCATTTGACCATAAACAGAAATATCAATCTCAATCTCAAAATAATGAATCTTAACTAGTCATAAGTTGGCCTGTGATACTCCAATACTGAAACTATGTATAGTGCCAAAACAAAAGCATTCACATTGCTAAACTCACAACTAGTATTTAGTCACTTAGCCATAATACCAACTTACCTCATAATTTTGTAATATTTTAAACTTAAGATTTAATATAAGTCTGCCCGAAATGCCTAGCCATGCTAGGTGTTCTAGTGGTACACTCTGTAATTATTTTACTACATGTAAACCACACAATAACCAAATTCTGTAAACTCAGCATTGTAATCCTTATAGAGAATAAACTTCGAATTTGAATTTGATATCTGAACACCACCAATAACAACGTTATTTCCCCTCACCAGAGGCAGAAGGAACACTAGGACTAAGATTCATACAAGGAAAATTGTGTGAATCTTAGTCCTGGTTTTGTCTCTGTAGATGCCTTCCTCTCCCACTACATTGTAAAATGCTCCAAACTTCAGAACACTCGTAACCTAACCTGATTCCTCCTTTTTCTTCTTCTCCCTCTTCCCTTTTTCCTCTTTCTTTTTTTCTCCTTTGGGTTGTCTGTCTTTCTTCTGCCCTTTATATTTGTTCCTTTTATTTTTTATTTATTTATTTGTTTTTCCTCCCTCAGTGTTCTTGCTCTTACCCTCTGTGGGCACCTAGCTCCCTTGCAGTGCTGCTCTTTCTTAGTACGTATTTGACTGGCCCCTCCTACTCTTACCACCACCCCACTACTATTTCCTTCTACCTCCACTACTACCACTACTACTACTACCACCTCCTGCCTATATATACCCTTCCCACTCTCCTTTTCGTTAGTGTGACTTTGTAAATGGTCCAAATCGGACCGAAACGTCGTCGTAAGCTCCTCTTTTCTATGTGCGGGTTATTTATGTATCATTTGTGCTTTTATTATTCCTGAATCCAAACTGACAGGGGTTTAGTATGTTGTGTGAGACAAGGTAGGAATAGGTCCGTCTATGAATTAATTTTTCAAAGATTTTAGAGAGCAGTGGTAAGTTAGATATTGGTCTATAGTTATTCAAGTCAGCTTTGTCACCTCCTTTGTGGATTGGGGTGGCCCTCATTATTTTGAGAATTGCTGGGAAGGTGGAGGATTCACTGGATTTATTAAAGAGTGTTGTAATAATTGGTGACAATACTTGAGAAGCTTTTTTGTACATAAAAGTTGGCAAGTTGTTCATATCTCCTGCCTTGTTTTTAAGGGTGTTGATGATGAGCGAGACTTCTGCTGGGTTGGTAGGAGCTAGGAATAGTGTATTCGGGTAGGTGCCTGTGAGGTAGTCTGATGGACGGGTGTTTGAGCTTGGGGTTTTGCTTGCTAGGTTCTTTCCTATGGTGAGGAAGAAAACATTGAGTCTATTTGCTGTTTCAGTTGGTGGGAGTAGGGGTTCTTCTGATTTTGTTAATTTGATTGTTTTGTTTTTTCTATATCTTCTTAGTTCCTAGAATTTCAGCTAGGGTTTTCCAGGTCTTTTTCGTATCACCTTTGATGTTATAAGAACATAAAGAAGGAACACTGCAACAGGCCTACTGGCCTGTGCGAGGCAGGTCCAATTCCCCTACCGGCTTAAGCTCACTGACCTAGTGACCTTAAGCTCACTGACCGTCTGACCTTTTAAGGCAATGTTTGTTATAGAGGTAGTGGGCTTTTTTTTTTTTTAGAAAATTATTAATACATTCATTCATATCTGTATATGTTTCGAGCTCATTATGCCAGTCAATGTTATTCATAGCTCCTATAAATTTATTAATAGCTGTCTCGTTATGTAGTCTGAAGGTAACTTCAGTAGTGTCTTGAGGCAATTTACCTAGGTTGGTTATGAGAAAGGTTGGGTAGTGGTCTGTGGTGTTGTCTATGATTATGCCTGATTTCAATGGGGATATGGTGTTAGTCTAGATGTGTTCTAATAAAGAAATACTAGTCTCAGAGATTCTTGTAGGTTTTGATATTGTTGGTAGCAACAAATAGTTGCTCATAGTGTTTGTGAATTCGGTTACTTGTGGGTCATGGTCATGTAGTAGATTTATGTTGAAATCTCCTGTTAACAGCAGGTGGTCTTTGTTCATATGTGCATCAGTTATCAAGTTTCCTAATTTTTCACTGAAGTGGTAAATGCTTGTGTAGATGTTTATAACTGTGAGGGTTTTTTGCAGGTCTTTTGATTTAAATTTAGCTATGATACACTATTCACCATGCTCATCCCTTGTGCAAGATTTATTGATACATTCAAGTTGATTTGAGGAGTACAGTGGTCCCTCGTTTATCATCGTTAATCCGTTCCTGGAAGTGCGACGATTATCGAAATAGACGATTTTCGAATAAATTTTCCCCATAAGAAATAATGTAAATACAATTAATCCGTTCCTGACACCCAGAAGTATTAAAACAAAAAAATTTTTTATGTGAAATATAGATGTAGTACATAAACAATACAATGGGACATGATGAATGAAACATTAACAGCATAACACTTACCTTTATTGGTGATTCTTCTTAGTGTATGGAAGACTGGAGGAGGAGAGAGATTGGATTAGTTACTGGTTGGAAGGGGAATTCCCTTCCATCAACACCTCAGGTACCAAGTCCTTTTTTGGGGTTACATACTTCTCTTCTCCATTTCTTAATGCCACTAGGACCAGCTTGAGAGTCACTGGAGTCCTGTCTTGCAAAAAAAGTGTCCAGAGAACTCTGTTTCTGGCGTCTCTTTAAAACTTCCTTAAAATGGGCCAAGACTCTGTCACTGTACAAGTTGCTGATATGGCTTGCAACATCCTTCTCAGGGTGATATTTATCCATAAATCTTTCCATCCTACCCCACATTTCAAAAATCTCCTTAATTTCTGAAGAAGGCACCTTCTTCCATCTCTCTTCCTCCTCCTCTGCAGCAAGATTCTGAGCTGCGATCTGTTGCTGTTCCTGCTGAAGCTCTTGCAGCTCCTCAGTGGTTAGCTCTTCGTTGTGGTCCTCCACCAACTCTTCCACATCCTCCAAACTCACATCCAACCCCATGGAACTCCCCAATGCCACAATAGATTTCACAACTGACATAGGCTCATCAGAGTCAGCCACAAACCCTTCAAAATCCCTCTTGTGGACACAATCTGGCCACAATTTTCTACAAGCAATAACAGCTTCCTTGATTTCCTTTTTCTTTGCCACGATGGAAGATATGGTTGTATGGGGTTTGTTATACATCCTGGCCAGTTTGGCCACACGTACGCCACTTTCATATTGTTCAGTGATGTTTTTCTTAAATTCAATCGTATTTCTCACCTTTACCAAAGGCTTGGCACTAGGAGCTTTCTTTGGAGCCATGGTAGCTTATTTATCACTTACAAGCACTAAAATGAATGGAATATTATGAAATATTTTGTATGAACAAGTGAGGGGACCGTCGCTCACTGGTAAATAATGCCACACTGGCTGGGAAGGGAGGCCGAGGCGGCTCAGAGCCGTGAGTATGCCTCCAGGACGAATGACGATTAGCAAGTCAACCAACCATTTGCGAGCCAATGTTTGGACGAAAATAACGTGACGATTTCCGAAAAGGATGACTATCGAGCCCGACAATTATCGAGGGACCACTGTATATAGCTGTTCCACCCTCTTGCTGGTCTGTCCTACAGTTGTGTATGGCTGTGTAACCAGGAATGGCATAGACATCTACATTACCAGGCTTTAGCCAGGTTTCTGTGAGTGTGATGATTTACATACTGGAATGAAGGGAATTGAGTAATGCTGTGAGGTCATCGTAATGTTTGCTCAAGGATCTGACGTAATTAAAGATAGTTATGTTATTATTTGCTCTGAGTAATGTCTTTTCTTGGTCTGCTGTATAATAATTACAGTTACTGTTTGATTCATGTAAGCCATTTAATAAAAGGTTTACATCAGGATCAATGCCTGTATTCATAAGAATGAGAGTGACTCTAGAACTAGATTTTTTAATAAAATATTATGTTAAACTTAATAATTATGATACTTAAGTAATTTATCTTACTAGCTAATGGATTGTTACAAATGGGAGGCTGTTATCAGGATCAATGCTTGTAATCATAAGATTTATAGTGAATCTATAACTTGACTTAGGAATAAGACTATGTAATTATTTTAAAACTAAAAAAGAATAAAAGAGCTAGGGAATATAATAGTAAAACAATGAAATTATTACACTTTAGCACCTGAATTAGCACCGTAATTATTTTAACAAATAAGAATACGTATATGAACTAAGCTAAAATAAAGAATGTAATGACCCTTTTACAGTTCTGAATGTATTTTTTGTTTTGTTTTACCATTCCCATTCCTTAATAATCATTAGTTTAGTAATGTTACTATATTAACTACTTGATGAAAAAGACACAAGTACAACACTTGGGTATGTTTATTGCCGAAATGTTTTGCTTGCACAACACTACTTCAGTCAAATATAGATGCACACAATTCCAGAGACACTAGAAGTAGCTTTGAGATGTTCAGCCCATCAGTTTTGGTAATTGGTCAGTCCACCTCCTTAACCCTTTCAGGGTCCAAGGCCAAAATCTGAAGTGGTGCCCAAGTGTCCAAGAATTTTCAAAAAAAAAAAATCTGGTAGAGAATCTTTTTGTGAAGGTAATAAAACTATTTCACTAGTATTACTTTTATTCTATCGATTGAGCACAAGAAATTGCCAAGTCAACTGTTTCAACTACAAAATAAAGTGATCAGAAATTGGTAATTTGGCCAATTTAACACAAAGTTCAAAATATTCCAATTTCAAAATAGGGTTGAGAATAAACAATGTAGGTATTCCTGGCACTAAACTAACATTTCCTCTGTTCATTAGTTACGTTTTGAGGCTTTACAAATATATTCCATTTTAATTTTTTATTCACATAATGAATTTTTATTCACACCAAAAAATAGAAGATTTACTGTTATGCAATATTGTAATAATTGTAAAAATATCATCATCACATTTGTGAATGTATATTAGACCCACCAGCTGGCGTGTATTAGATGTGTGAGGTCATTTATTTACTTTTGAACATTGACAAAAATTTAACATTTCCACTACTTTGAGCTCAGTTTCAAGCCATTTCCAGTGCTAAAACCAATCAAAATCATCTCTATTTCTGTAATATGTCTTCCATTCTATCAAATGAGACCAAGAAATCGCAAATACAACTATAAAAACATATGAAAAAACACTGCAAAGTCGCTGTTTTAATCGAAAATCACTTGTCTGTTTTTTTTCTCTCATTATACACAGTGTGCTGCAGGATTTGTTTTATGTGGTGCACACATACCACATATATGTATTCTCTCATATCTAGGCCCAAATTTACCACTCACAGTTTATCAGAGTGAGCTGAGCTCATGGCGTAGATCTACTGTTTGGACCCTGAACGTAAAGCCGTAGATCTACGGGACGGACCCTGAAAGGGTTAAAACGACAAGCATGTTGTGCATGCAAAAGTTTTGGCAATAAAGACACCCATGAGTTGCACATGTCATTTCTTTACTTGTCAGTATTATGTACCATCAATAATATGAGCTAGTGCTGTAATTGTTTCTTTGGCAGGTACAGACATAAGGACAGTTGTTATAATGGCTGAATTAATCAAGATCTTATTGAATTTCTCTGAACGGGCTGGAGAAATTGCTCGATCTATTCGTCAGGAGCCTAAACTGTTCACTTTGCTGGTTGAAGAAAAGGGTGAAAATGAAAAGAATCAGCGATTTACCCATGACTTTAAAACATTAGCAGATGTATTGATTCAGGAGTCCCTCAGACACCATCTTGTTCAAATGGTTTGTAATATGAATTTATTTCCGGATTGATCTGCTCTATGTCCACACCTAGCTCACATATGCTCTTTTCAGAAGGTATATTTTATGTCTGAATATTAGCATGTCAGTAGTGGTTATATACCATACCTTCCTTTGATAAACTTCCCCACTAATAAAATCTCTTTTGTGTCAGGCAAAGTCACCAGCATCTTAATTCACTGAGGTTGACGAATTATCCAGGCAGCAGGTTTGGTGACTTGAGATTACACATATTTGGGTATATTTTAACAAGATATGAAACATCATTTAGGTTTAGGTTAGATAAGAGTAGCTTAGGTTAGTACTTGATAGTTTCACTAACTTTATATATAGGAGAACTTTTTGCTAGTAGGATAATCTCGGAGTTCTCCTTACTGATCAGTGACTTATGAACATTGGTGAGATCACTTGCATTCATTTATTTTCCATTGTACATTTCCCACCAAAGTTTCCATGCTTCTCCCTCATTGTTCTTCTTTCAAAGGGAGGGGTGCCTTGATGCTGGAAAAATGCTCTTGATTCAAGGTAGTGGAGCTGCTCTTCCCTCCCTTGGACCAAACCTGATTAATTCCTATTCACAGGGCACTGTATGGCCCTTATGTGTTTAGCACTTCTCCATGAGTGTAATAATCTGTCATTGTTCTGTTTATGTGGTAAACCTAGGTGCATTGTAGACTCCAGTATAACTTGTTGGAACTTTTTCCTCACTCCTTTGTTTATATATGTCTTAAGCCCCAGCTATTGCTTATAGTATTATTTGACTGCAGAGTTTAATCTTTCCACTTTTAATTCTAATATTTCAGGGCTTACCAGTGCCAGTAGGTGCCACAAAGTAGATCATGTTGTCAATAATATAATACAAATACGTATTTATTTCCTTGTAAAGCTTACAATGTATGGTTTACATGTTATAAGATTTTAAATACAAAGATGGCCACTATCGTGCCTAGGCACTTCAGGCAGACTAATACTAATTCTTAGGCTATTTTGATATAGGTCATATTTGAGCACTACATTTGAACATATCACACTAGGTACTTAATTAGATACATTCTCAGTTAGGTACGTACATAATTAGGTTTAAAATAGTTAGTCATATCATTTAATATTAGTACAAATGGCAGATTTAGTAATGGGATTCGATTTGTCTTGGCATGACACATTGTTTCTATTAAAGTCATACAGGAGGAGTATCTTAGCAAATTTAGGATTCTTTTTTTTTTTTTTATTAACACATTGGCCGATTCCCACCAAGGCAGGGTGGCCTGAAAAAGAAAAACTTTCATCATCATTCACTCCATCACTGTCTTGCCAGAGGGGTGTTTTACACTACAGTTATAAAACTGCAACATTAACACCCCTCCTTCAGAGTGCAGACACTGTACTTCCCATCTCCAGGACTCGAGTCTGGCCTGCCGGTTTCCCTGAATCCCTTCATAAATGTTACTTTGCTCACACTCCAACAGCACGTCAAGTATTAAAAACCATTTGTCTCCATTCACTCATATCAAATATGCTCACGCACGCTTGCGGGCAGTCCAAGCCCCTCACACACAAAACCTCCTTTACCTCCTCCCTCCAACCCTTTCTAGGCCGACCCCTACCCTGCCTTCCCTCCACTACAGATTTATACACTCTCGAAGTCATTCTGTTTTGTTCCATTCTCTCTACATGTCCGAACCACCTCAACAACCCCTCCTCAGCCCTCTGGACAATAGTTTTGGTAATCCCACACCTCCTAATTTCCAAACTACGAATTCTCTGCATTATACAGTGGACCCCCGGTTAACGATATTTTTTCACTCCAGAAGTATGTTCAGGTGCCAGTACTGACCGAATTTGTTCCCATAAGAAATATTGTGAAGTAGATTAGTCCATTTCAGACCCCCAAACATACACGTACAAACGCACTTACATAAATACACTTACATAATTGGTCGCATTCGGAGGTAATCGTTATGCGGGGGTCCACTGTATTCACACCACACATTGCCCTCAGACATGACGTCTCCACTGCCTCCAGCCTTCTCCTCGTTGCAACATTCATCACCCATGCTTCACACCCATACAAGAGTGTTGCAACAACTATACTCTCATGCATTCCCCTCTTTGCTTCCACAGACAAAGTTCTTTGTCTCTGCGGACTCCTAAGTGCACCACTCACCCTTTTCACCTCATCAATTCTGTGATTCACCTCCTCCTTCATAGACCCATCTGCTGACATGTCCACTCCTAAATATCTGAATACATTCACCTCCTCCATACTTTATCCCTCCAATTTGATATCCAATCTTTCACCACCTAATCTTTTTGTTATCCTCATAACCTTACTCTTTCCTATATTCACTTTTAATTTTCTTCTCTTACATACCCTACCAAATTCATCCGCCAACCTCTGCAACTTCTCTTCAGAATCTCCAAAAAGCACAGTGTCATCAGCAAAGAGCAACTGTAACAACTCCCACTTTGTGTTTGATTCTTTATCTTTCAAGTCCACACCTTTTGCCAAGACCATTGCATTCACTTATCTTACAATGTTTCTTAGCAAATTTAGGATTAACTTAAGATTTAATAAGACTAACTTAAGATTTAATAGGCATTAGCTATATTAGGAATTGTATGTTTACAGTCCTTTGGGTGGATGTATGTGGAAATTATGGGGGAATTACAGATAATGATAACCCTATGTTGTTTTGGATGTGTTCATGATACAAAAAAAGAGAATTGGGTGGTTTTCATTTGGTTAGCTGATGATGGGGTGTGTTAGGGAGACGAGATGTTTTTAAACCCTTTGACTGTTTTGGTCGTATATATACGTCTTATGAGCCAATGTGTTTGACGTATATATACTCAAAAATTCTAGCAGCTTCAAATCAAGCAGGAGAAAGCTGGTAGGCCCACATGTGAGAGAATGGGTCTGTGTGGTCAGTGTGCGCTGTATAAAAAAAAATCCTGCGGCATGCAGTGCATAATTAGAAAAAAAAAACTATGTTTTTGGATTAAAACGCCGACTTTGAGGTGTATTTTCGTATAGTATATATGGTTGTACATGTATTCTTGTTTTCTTGGCCTCATTTGTTAGAATGGAAACATGTTATAGAAATAGAAGTGATTTTGATTGGTTTTACTATAAAAAGGATCTTGAAATGGAGCTCAAAGTGGCAGAAATGTTCGATTTTTGCTGATGTTCAAGAGTAGATAAATGACGTCATTGTCCAATAAATGTCCAACTAGCCATTCTAATATGCAGTTATGAATGGGTTGACATTATTTATACAATTATTAGAATATTGCAGTAGTCTGCATAACAGTAAATTTTCTATTTTTTGTGTGAATAAAAATTCAAAGTAGAAAGCAAGAGTATTATAACAGGGGCCTGGAGACATGTCTGATGAACAGAAAATTTTTTATTTTAGGTCCATGAATGTCTGGATTATTCATTCTGGACCTTATTTTGAAATTGACATATTTTTTAATTTGCATGAAATTGGCTAAATTGCCAATTTCTGACCACTTTATTGGGTAGTTGAAATAGGTAAATGGGTGGTTTCTTGTACTCAGTCAATAGAACAGACAGAGTTCTAAAGAAATAGCTATGAGTTTGGTGGACAAGAACAATGGAATTGGCCAAAAATAGGGCTCAAAGTGGGCGAAATCGCCGATGCATAAATGTCGCCGAGGTCACTAACTTCGCGAGAGCGTAATTCTGTAAATTTTCCATCAAATTTCATACTTTTGGCATCATTATCATTAGGAAAAGATTCTCTATCATTTCGTAAGAAAAAATTATTATTTTTTTTTTCAAATATTTTGCAACACCAGGAGACACTTCAGGATTTGGGGTTGCGACAGTCAAAGGGTTGATGGTAGTTTTGAAAATGGTGGTTCAGTCTGCAGTCCTAGAGTTTTCAGGCAGGGAGTTCCAGATTCTAGGCCCTTTTATGTATGTACCTCGAATTTTTGTATAGGTTTAGCCCAACACTGGGAATGTCATAGAGATTTGTGTGTCTTGTGTCATGTCTATGGGTCCTGTTGCAACTATCAAGAAATTATTTTAGTTCCGGGTTAAAATTAGTGTTTATGGTTCTGTAAATGTAGATTGCACAGTAGTAGGTGTGAATGTTCTGTACGGTGAGTAGGTTTAGGTCTTTGAAGAGTGGGGTATGTGCCGTCTTTCATTTGATTGTGTGATAATTCTTACTGTGGCTTTTTCTTGGGTTATTATTGGCTTTAGGTGTGTTACTGCTGTTGATCCCCAGGGACAAATAGCATAGGTGAGGTAGGGATAGATGAGTGAATAGTGTGAGCAGGGCTGATTGTGGTACATAGTAACTGTCAAGGTGCAGGCCCAGGAATTTGCCCTCATTATGTCTAGCAATAGGAGTGTTGACAATCATTATGTTCAGCTGGGCAGCACCTGTTCTGTTCCAAAACAGAATGTAGAAGGTTTTGTCAGTATTAAGTGTAAGTTTATTAGCAGTCATCCAGGTCGATGTTTTTACTAGTTCTGGGTTAACAATAGTGATGACATATGTTGTATCGTCAGCAAAGAGAACAGGCTTAAGATGTTGTGAAACAGTAGGTAGATCATTGATGTATGTATAATAGGAAGAGCCGGGGACCAAGGACACTTCCCTGTGGTACTTGTTAATGAGTAATGAAATAGCAGGTGAGAAAACATAAGCCTCTCGTTTGTACAATAATGGAGGAACTTGAGCCAGATTTCCTGATTTATTTTTAAGTGATTTAATAATCGCAGTGACTTCTGTGGGCTTGGTTGATGCAAGATAGGAGGAGGTTGGGAAATTCCCATCTAATTAATCACTTGCTCGGGCGTTGGTACCTAGGATTTTACTGACGAGATTTGATCCTTTGGTTGAAAAAGTCGTTTATCTTGTTAGCTGTATTAATAGGCTGCTGTTGAGCTTCATTCGGTTTAGTTAGGACAATATCCCTAGTTTTTTTTTAGTGTGTGGGCACCTAGAATATGAGAGTGTCTTTCAGGTCTTTTTTATATCTCCTCTTGTTTCAGTGAATCTACTGGAGTATGTGTAGTACAATTGTTTAGTCTTTCTTATTAGGTTGGTGAGAACTGATGCATATTGTTTGACAATAACTGTTTATTAAGCCCTGTCTATATTGTTTTTCATACTGGTGTTTCTTATCAATAAATCTTAGTATGTTGTTGGTTAGCCATGGGCAACCTAGCTGTTTTTTCATAATCTGTTTCATTTTGATGGGAAAATGTTTGTTATATAGTTTAAGTAGTCTGTTTAGAAATATGTCTACCCAATCATCGATACCATTAGCCTTGTAGAATTCTGTAGGCCAGTCAATCCTACCTAGCTCTGTTGTGAAGTTACTTATCGAAGCCTCGTCATGGAGTCTAAAAGAGACCTTGTTGTATTCCAGTGGTTGATTACCAGTGTTTAAGAGGAAGGTGGGGTAGTGGTTAGTCGTGTTGTCTGTGATTATTTCTGATTTAAGAGGGGCTAGTATATTAGTCCATATATTACCTGGAGTTTACCTGGAGAGAGTTCCGGGGGTCAACGCCCCCGCGGCCCGGTCTGTGACCAGGCCTCCTGGTGGATCAGAGCCTGATCAACCAGGCTGTTGCTGCTGGCTGCATGCAAACCAACGTACAAGCCACAGCCCAGCTGATCAGGAACTGACTTTAGGTGCTTGTCCAGTGCCAGCTTGAAGACTGCCAGGGGTCTGTTGGTAATCCCCCTTATGTGTGCTGGGAGGCAGTTGAACAGTCTCGGGCCCCTGACACTTATTGTATGGTCTCTTAACGTGCTAGTGACACCCCTGCTTTTCATTGGGGGGATGGTGCATTGTCTGCCAAGTCTTTTGCTTTCGTAGTGAGTGACTTTCGTGTGCAAGTTCGGTACTAGTCCCTCTAGGATTTTCCAGGTGTATATAATCATGTATCTCTCCCTCCTGCATTCCAGGGAATACAGGTTTAGGAACCTTAACCCTTTGAGGGTTTTCGTCGTACTAGTACGTCTTACGCATAGGGGTTTTTGACGTACTAGTACTCATAAATTCTAGCGGCCTCAAATCTAGTGGGAGAAAGCTGGTAGGCCTTCATATGAAAGAATGGGTCTATGTGGTCAGTGTGCACAGTCTAAAAAAAATCCTGCAGCACACAGCGCATAATGAGAAAAAAAAACTTTGACCATTTTTTTTTAATAAATCAGCGACTTTGCAGTGTATTTTCGTATGGTATTTATTGTTGTATTCTAGTTTTCTTGGTCTCATTTTATAGAATGGAAGACATATTACAGAAATTGAGATGATTTTGACTGGTTTTACAAAGAAAGGTGCCTTGAAATTGAGCTCAAAGTAGCAGAAATGTTCGATTTTTACCAAACTTCAAAAGTAAACAAATCGTGCCAAGCGTGCAATACACGTCAACTGGTGAGTCTAATATTCTTTCACAAGTGCACCAATATTATTTATACCATTTTTTACACTAATGCAGTAGTCTGCATAACAGTAAATCTTATATTTTTTGTGAAAATAAAAATTCAAAGTGGAAAGCAAAAGAATATAAGAGGGGCCTTGAGACATGACTAATGACTAGAGGAAATGTCATTTTAGTGCCAGGAATGTCTTTCTTGTTTATTCTGGACCCTATTCGGAAATTGGCATCTTTTGAAATTTGTGTGAAATTGGCAAAATTGCTAAATTCTGACCACTGTACTGGATAGTTGAATTTCATAAATGAGTGGTTTCTTGCACCCATTCGATAGAAAAAATGGAGTTCTAGCGAAATATTCATGTTTTTTGTCGACTAGTACAGTGAAATTGGCCGAAAATGGGGCTCAAAGTGGGCAAAATAGCCGGTGCGTAAACATCGCCGAGACCGCTAACTTTGCGAGAGCATAATTCCGTAAGTTTTCTATCAAATTTCAAACTTTTGGTGTCTTTATGATCGGGAAAAGATTCTCTATCTTTTCATAAGAGAAAATAATTTTTTTTTTTTTTTTTAATTTGGCCGACCCTGAGAACGAGTTTCGGAGAGGGCCTGTCGACCCTCAAAGGGTTAAATGTCATATAGAGCGGAACCCAGAGTTTCAAACGTATCGACTGTCGAATGTTTCGAGTTTTGACTGCTTTTTTCCTACCAGCTTTGTCCCGAGTATCAAACGTTCCCCGTGTTTTGAACCATGTACCAGACTTGTCTGCCTGCCGAATACCTGCGCGCCTCCCCGCACAGGCGTCGTGAGTCAGTCTGGCTTTGTTTCCCGAGTGAACATTACATTGTATACTAGGTATTTAAAGAGCCTTAGAGCGATAAAATGCATATACAGTACACTCATTATTTACCTTAAAATATTTGTAGTCTTAATGGTCTTAATGTAGGGTACAAGGTGAATAATAAGGTAGGTAGGTATTAAAGTGTGGTAGGTATGTAACCCCCATGTTTGCGAGTTTTGTAAACAAACCAGTTGTTGTTGATACCAGTCTGGACATGACTGGTTTTTGTTCACTTCGTCAAGCTGACTGGAAGAGCAGAGTATATGGAGAGTAAAAGAAAGGTAAAGAGAGTGGTGAGAGAGTGCAAAAGGAGAGCAGATGATAGAGTGGGAGAGGCACTGTCAAGAAATTTTAATGAAAATAAGAAAAAAATTTGGAGTGAGTTAAACAAGTTAAGAAAGCCTAGGGAAAATATGGATTTGTCAGTTAAAAACAGAGTAGGGAAGTTAGTAGATGGGGAGATGGAGGTATTGGGTAGATGGCGAGAATATTTTGAGGAACTTTTAAATGTTAAGGAAGAAACAGAGGCAGTAATTTCATGCACTGGTCAGGGAGGTATACCATCTTTTAGGAGTGAAGAAGAGCAGAATGTAAGTGTGGGGGAGGTACGTGAGGCATTACGTAAAATGAAAGGGGGTAAAGCAGCTGGAACTGATGGGATCATGACAGAAATGTTAAAAGCAGGGGGGGGATATAGTGTTGGAGTGGTTGGTACTTTTGTTTAATAAATGTATGAAAGAGGGAAGGTACCTAGGGATTGGCGGAGAGCATGTATAGTCCCTTTATATAAAGGGAAAGGGGACAAAAGAGACTGTAAAAATTATAGAGGAATAAGCTTACTGAGTATACCAGGAAAAGTGTACGGTAGGGTTATAATTGAAAGAATTAGAGGTAAGACAGAATGTAGGATTGCGGATGAGCAAGGAGGTTTCAGAGTGGGTAGGGGATGTGTAGATCAAGTGTTTACATTGAAGCATATATGTGAACAGTATTTAGATAAAGGTAGGGAAGTTTTTATTGCATTTATGGATTTAGAAAAGGCATATGATAGAGTGGATAGAGGAGCAATGTGGCAGATGTTGCAAGTATATGGAATAGGTGGTAAGTTATTAAATGCTGTAAAGAGTTTTTATGAGGATAGTGAGGCTCAGGTTAGGGTGTGTAGAAGAGAGGGAGACTACTTCCCGGTAAAAGTAGGTCTTAGACAGGGATGTGTAATGTCACCATGGTTGTTTAATATATTTATAGATGGGGTTGTAAAGGAAGTAAATGCTAGGGTGTTCGGGAGAGGGGTGGGATTAAATTTTGGGGAATCAAATTCAAAATGGGAATTGACAGTTACTTTTTGCTGATGATACTGTGCTTATGGGAGATTCTAAAGAAAAATTGCAAAGGTTAGTGGATGAGTTTGGGAATGTGTGTAAAGGTAGAAAGTTGAAAGTGAATATAGAAAAGAGTAAGGTGATGAGGGTGTCAAATGATTTAGATAAAGAAAAATTGGATATCAAATTGGGGAGGAGGAGTATGGAAGAAGTGAATGTTTTCAGATACTTGGGAGTTGACGTGTCGGCGGATGGATTTATGAAGGATGAGGTTAATCATAGAATTGATGAGGGAAAAAAGGTGAGTGGTGCGTTGAGGTATATGTGGAGTCAAAAAACGTTATCTATGGAGGCAAAGAAGGGAATGTATGAAAGTATAGTAGTACCAACACTCTTATATGGGTGTGAAGCTTGGGTGGTAAATGCAGCAGCGAGGAGACGGTTGGAGGCAGTGGAGATGTCCTGTTTAAGGGCAATGTGTGGTGTAAATATTATGCAGAAAATTCGGAGTGTGGAAATTAGGAGAAGGTGTGGAGTTAATAAAAGTATTAGTCAGAGGGCAGAAGAGGGGTTGTTGAGGTGGTTTGGTCATTTAGAGAGAATGGATCAAAGTAGAATGACATGGAAAGCATATAAATCTATAGGGGAAGGAAGGCGGGGTAGGGGTCGTCCTCGAAAGGGTTGGAGAGAGGGGGTAAAGGAGGTTTTGTGGGCAAAGGGCTTGGACTTCCAGGAAGCGTGCGTGAGCGTGTTAGATAGGAGTGAATGGAGACGAATGGTACTTGGGACCTGACGATCTGTTGGAGTGTGAGCAGGGTAATATTTAGTGAAGGGATTCAGGGAAACCGGTTATTTTCATATAGTCGGACTTGAGTCCTGGAAATGGGAAGTACAATGCCTGCACTTTAAAGGAGGGGTTTGGGATATTGGCAGTTTGGAGGGATATGTTGTGTATCTTTATATGTGTATGCTTCTAGACTGTTGTATTCTGAGCACCTCTGCAAAAACAGTGATAATGTGCGAGTGTGGTGAAAGTGTTGAATGATGATGAAAGTATTTTCTTTTTGGGGATTTTCATTCTTTTTTGGGTCACCCTGCCTCGGTGGGAGACGGCCGACTTGTTGAAAAAAAAAAAAAAAAAAATGTTACATAGCATGTTTATTATATAATTTTTAAAAAATATTATAGTTGGATTAAACAAAATATCCATATTAACATGTTATACAACATTTAATGCACCTCAGAGTGATTATTATTGTATTATTATTATTATTAATATGGCATCTTCATGATTAATAACATACTCTTAATGACTTTAATGTGTTCCTGCTTGCCAGCACAGGTGCAAGTTGTGGAGTTTAAAGCCTATCTTCTGCAAGGTATGTAAATGGTGTACGTACACCATTTCACTTCTACATTATGGTTTTCTTATGAAAGAAGCGATCTAATGCAGTTAGCATTACAAACTCCAGAATGGGAAGACGTTTTCATAACTGGAGCAAGAATGCTTGCGACTGCGTCCTCCCCTGCCACCACATATGTAATGACATACATAATATATTCTAGATTGTATATCAGGTTTTTATGTTATTTATGTTGTTTATTATGTCATATTTTGTCATGCCTCCTGACAGCAGGAACGAATTAATTGGATTTACATTATTTTTTATGGGAAATACTGCTTCGATTTTCGAACGTTTCAACTTTAGAACTAGCTCCTGGAACGGATTAAGTTCGAAACTCTGGGTACCACTATATATTACGTTAATATAGACATTTCCATTAATCCAGCGATAGTGACATCCAAGCTCCGTATTTTACTCCAACAACCAATCAATGCTCCTATGATGACCTAGTCACAAGCAAAACTACACTAACCAACATAGCACTCAGAATGACCCAAGATTACCAACAGTGAGACCTACAAATCAAGTAAATCGACAATCAAAGGAAGACTGCCCATCGAACCCTAAGCACCACCCCGCTGCCAGATGAAAATGTATCCCAAGTTTTGTATAAATATAGCTTCTCTTTCTTAACTACATCAACTTCTACTACTACTGTATTACTATGAAGCATAATCTCAGAAGAAACAACACCAAGACTAGCAAGAAAACACCAAAAAATCGACTATTCGACTTGTCTACCCAGGACGCCGGGTCACCTACCACCCCCCTGCCCAGGGTGACGCATCAACAATAACACCAAACATGGCTGCCTCCCCCTCAAACTCCTCTTTCTTCACAAGATTCAGCCTACGAGGTAGTCTCTCAGGTATGACCAACGATCCAGATACTCTTAAGTCATACATCACCACCTTAATTACTGAAAATATGAATCTTCGTGAAACACTAACACAAAAAGAAACCAGGATGACACACCTTGAGAACAAAACCCTCAGCCTTGAACAAAAGTTATCAACATCTGGAATGACTGGTTTTGGCAAGACCCTCCAGACAGTCATAGATAGCCATACAGAACAAATAATATCTCTTAATGCAAAGGTTGAGGAAGCAGTAAAAGAATGGAAGAACAACTTGGATAACCAGTTTAGTGACTACTTTGCACTTCAAGAAGATAAAACTGAGCAAGAAAAATTATCGGACGCAGTAATAGTTAACAGTCCACTTTTTCCCAGTGAAATGAACCAAGCAAACAGTAAAGATATTACTATCCAGATCATAAGAGAACAAACGAAGGTTATTGTACCAGTGGCAGAAATAAAGGAAATGAGGTTACTAGGATCCCATGGTAGAAAAAGTGTTATGCTTAGATTCCACACATGACAGGAAAAATGACCTAATTAGCGCATCTATTAACCCGTAAACGGTACAAGCAGATCTATGTTCACATGTGTAGTGCTACAAAAGTAGATCTATGTTTTTTTACATATTTTCAAATATAACAACAAAAAAAAAGTAGATAAAGTTTTTTTTACACATTTTCAAATGTAAAAAAAAAAAAGATCTACTTTTTTTGCATACTTTCAAATGTTGAAAAAACGTATATATACGTTTGGACCGTTTACGGGTTAAAGCAAAGAAAGAGGTATACATAAATGAGTGTCTGACAAAAAAAACATCAGAACCTCCTGTATAGAGTCAGAATTAGTGAGTTTGCCAGATTACATAGTGGTTAGGTTAGAATACACTTAATAAAGTTAACCAGGCTGAGCTGTTTCATATATTTTGGCCTTTCTTTGATTAGTTTATCCTGCAGCATATAAACCTTCATTATTTCTCGTTCACTTATAAAACTGTGTTGCTCTAGACCTTTTAGCAGTTCACCTGTCAACTGAAATAACCTATCAATAGAGACTTTCTGCTACATCTTCCTCATTTTCATCATTGCTTTCTCCTCCATTGGCTTGCTGCTGTGGATTTACAACCATCTGCACAATTTCTGAGTCAGTATAATGATGAAATTTGAGTCAGTATAATGATTTGAGTCAGCATAATGATGCCATGATGAAATCTAGCTCAAGTCCCCTCCAAGCCGTCAACATGACTCACGAAATCGTAATGACACGATTGCAAGCAAACCATACCACGGGTGGGGTTTGAACCCATGGTCAGAGAGTCTCAAAACTCCAGACCGTCGCGTTAGCCACTGGGTGTAGAAATATACCTAGTTGGATAAATCTTATTGAAGCTAACTGGCCCAGTGGCTAACGCGACGGTCTGGAGTTTTGAGACTCTCTGACCGCAGGTTCAAACCCCACCCGTGGTATGGTTTGTTTGCAATCGTGTCATTACGATTTCGTGAGTCATAACCAACTTATTTAAACCGCCACAGGACTTATTAAGATCACCTTCGGACTACATAATGAGTCATCCGTTAATAACCTCATTACAGCAGTAACATCAACTGGCAAAATGAGCTACCAACCAATCCTGATATTGATGAATCTTTTCTTTTTTTTTTTTTTTAAAAAGCTATAATATGCATTGCCCTATAAAAACCAAGCAGATTACAGCAAAGAGACTTAACAGCCACTGGCATACAAACAGCATTCTCAAATCCATTGGTAAAAAAATCTATACGAAAAGCAATACAGAATGAGGCTAATAACTAGGGACCAGACCAAACGTTACTCATCAATACTGACCAGCCTAATAAGGAGGCCAAAAAAAAACTGTATTATGAAAACAGATTACATAACATGAAAGGTGATATGAAAAAGACCTGGAAAACCGTATCTGAAATTCTAGGATCTAAAAAGATATCCTAAAACAGAACGATCAACCTAACAAAACCAGATGACCCTCTCCTCCAACCAGCTGATACTGCCAACAAACTTAATGTCTTCTCGACTGTAGGAAAAAACCTAGCAAGCAGAATCCTAAACTCAAACATCCAACCAAAAGACTACCTCACTGGCAACTACCCAAATACTCTATTTTTAACACCAACGAACTCTACTGAAATCTCGCTCATCATTAAAACGCTAAAGAACAAGGCAGAAGACCTAAAGAACTTACCACCTCTAATGTATAAAAAAGCTTCTAGTGTACTGTCACCAATTATTGCAACTCTCTAACAAATCAAATCAAATCAAGTTTATTCTCTATAAGGATTACAATGCTGGGTTTACAGAATTTGGATATTGTGTGGTTTACATGTTTTAAAATACTAATTACAGATGGGGCCACTAGAACACCTAGCATGGCTAGGCATTTCGGGCAGACTTAGATTAATTCTTAACTTTAAAATATTACAATTTATGAGGTAAGTTGGTATTATGGCTAAGTGACTAAATACTAGTTTGTGACTTTAGCAATGTGAATGCTTTTGTTTTTGCACAATACATAGTTTCAGTATTGGAGTATCACAGGCCAACTTATGACTAGTTAAGATTCATTATTTTAAGATTAAGATTGATATTTCTGTGTTTATGGTCAAATGGGTGAGGGAGTGTAAGTGTGAACCACCAGGTGGTATTCATGTAATTAGTTGATGGGGTGTATCAGGGAGATAAGATGTTTTCTAATTTGAAGGTGATGAATGTGTCTGCAGTTCTAGAGTTTTCAGGGAGGGTGTTCCAGATTTTAGGGCCTTTGACATACATTGAATTTTTGTAAAGGTTTAGTCGGACACGGGGAATGTCATAGAGATGTTTGTGTCTGGTGTTATGCCTGTGGGTTCTGTCACAACTATCAAGAAAGCGTTTTAGGTCAAGGTTAATATTGGAATTTAAGGTCTTGTAGATGTAGATTGCACAGTAGTAAGTGTGGATGTACTGAACAGGGAGTAAGTTTAGCTCTATGAAGAGTGGGGGGGGGTTGCCAGGGATGGGATTTAGTGATTATTCTTACTGTGGCTTTTTGTTGGGTTATTATTGGCTTTAGGTGTGTTGCTGCAGTTGTTCCCCAAGCACAAATAGCATAGGTGAGGTATGGATAAATAAGTAAGTGGTATAGTGTGAGAAGGGCATTTTGCGGCACGTAATATCGTATCTTGGAGAGGATCCCAACAGGTCCATTGAATCTTCCACCTTCCGATCTATCCTCAAGACAGCAAGGGTTACCCCAATCCTCAAGGGAGGTGATCCAACTGATTTGAACAACTATAGACCTATATCGAACTTGCCCCTCCTATCTATCTAAAATCTTTGAGAAACTAATTCACAAACAAGTCTACTCCTACCTAGTTTCCCACAACATACTCAACTCCAGTCAGTTTGGTTTCAGACCGAAAAAAAATACGAATGATGCAATTATACATATGCTAGAACTAATATATATGGCACTCAGAAAAAAAAAGAACTTCTCCTGGGAATTTTCATTGACTTACGCAAAGCTTTTGATACAGTTGACCACGACCTATTGCACCAAAAGTTATGGGATCAGAGGACATTCTCTCAATTACCTAAAATCTTATCTTAGCAACAGGAGTTAGTAAGTATACACAAATGGAGCAAACTCTACTACCCAACCTGTTCCTGTTGGTGTCCCACAAGGACACCAACATTTATATCAATGATCTACCAAATGCATCTAAATTCCTTAAAAAAATAGTATTTGCAGATGACACTACTTACCTCTTCTCTCACCCAAACCCAACAATTCTAACTGACACTGTAAATGCCAAATTACAGAAAATGTCTACTTGGATGACTACCAACAAACTTACTTTCAATATTGATATAACCTACTTCATGCAATTTGGAAACAGAGCTTCAAATGTATGGCTTAACATAATGATAAATGGCTCACCCATCTCTAGACTCAGAGCGCAAATTTCTAGGTCTCCACTTTGACAGTGGACTCAAATTCCAGACACACACACAGCAAATTTCCAAGAAAGTCTCAAAAACAGTATGCATCTTTTCAAAGATACAATACTATGTACCACAATCAGCTCTCCTTTACACAAATAACCCGCACATAAAAGAGAGGAGCTTACGATGACGTTTTGGTCCGACTTGGACCTTTCTCTGTACCACTCACTCATTTACCCTTACCTCACCTATGGAATTTGTGCATGGGGCTCAACCACAGCAAATCACATCAAACCTTTAATAACCCAACAAAAAACTGTAGTCTGATTAATTTCTAACTCCAGCACTAGACAGCATACTCCACCACTATTCAAGAGTCTTAACATGCTTAACATACAAGACATCCACACTTATTATTTTGCCTGCTACATACATAGAACACTGCACTCAAATATAAACCCTCCTCTCAAAATCCTCCTTGACAACTATAACAGAACACACAACCATAATACAAGACACAAATCACTCTTCGATATCCCTCATGTCCATCTCTTCCTATGCAAAAATGCAATGCACATAAAGGGCCCTAAGATCTGGAACTCATTGCCAGAAAACACTAAAGGACCCTTGCCTCCAAACCAATTTAAGGCTCAACTTAGAAATCACCTACTCACCCAAAATCAACAAAACTAACCATACTCAATGACTACCAGTTACTCAAAGACTATATAAAAAAATAAAAAATAATATAAGTCAACTCAACTTCAACTTAATTCACCTCTACTACTATATAATGTGCTAACGATTACTCAGCCATAAACTTGTTACTTCTAACTTAGATGTTTAAATTCTTGCATTAACCCTTAAGCTGTCCAAACGTAGATCTATGTTCACGTGTGTAGAGCTCCGAACGTAGATATACGTTTTTTTTTTTTACATGCTTTGAAATGGGGAAAATAAAGGTCGGAGCACTAAGCACGTGAACCTAGATCTACCTTTGGATAGTTTAAGGGTTAAATATTACTAAAATGTAAAAATTATTAATTCCATTTAATTGTTCTAAATTATACAAAATTGTAATAACCTCATACTGTAATTTTTTTTTAAACTGTCCCATTGTAATACACCCATAATGTAAATTAGCTTCACTTGTACTGTACCATTTTTTGTAATAATGTACATATAACTATCTGTTATTGCCTGTTACTGTAAATTGTTTTTAAACTGTTCCATAGAGATATACAGTGGAACCTCAAAAATCGAACTTAATCCGTTCCAGGAGCTAGTTCTAAATTCAAAGTCTGAAATTTGAAGCAATATTTCCCATAAGAAATAATGGAAATACAATTAATCCGTTCCAGAAACCCAAAAATATTCACACAAAAAATACATTTTATAGAGATTAATTACAGTTTTACATACAACAAATACTATAGTTTTTAATTATGTATAGTAATACATATAAAATAACATTTTTACTTACCTTTGTTGAAGATTGGTGATGGCATCTGGAAGATAGGGAGGAGGAGAGAGGGAGTTGGGGTTAGTGTTTGGAAGGAGAATCCCCCTCCATGAGGACTTCAGGTAAAGCCCTCTCTGGGGTTACTTCCCTTCTCTGTCTTTTAATGCCAGATGATGCTCCAGATGAAGCTCTTGCTGGCCTTAAATTCACTATCAGCACTGGTTCCAGGAGTTTTCTGTACCAGATCGGCATGCAACTTCCTTGCCTTTTTGCAAATACAGTGGACCCCCGGTTAACGATATTTTTTCTCTCCAGAAGTATGTTCAGGTGCCAGTACTGACCGAATTTGTTCCCATAAGGAATATTGTGAAGTAGATTAGTCCATTTCAGACCCCCAAACATACACGTACAAACGCACTTACATAAATACACTTACATAATTGGTCGCATTCGGAGGTGATCGTTATGCGGGGGTCCACTGTAATCGTCTCTGAAACACTATCACCTGCAATCTCTTTATCCTTGATCCACACCAGCAACAACTTCTCAACCTCTTCAACTATTTGTGGTCTTTTTTTGGTTAGCATATTAACATCTTTCGCAACATCAGCTTCCTTGATTTGTTCTTTCTTTGACAGGATAGAACCGATGGTCGACTTGTTTTTCCCATATATCCTGGCAAGCTCAACAAGTTTCGCACCACTCTTATACTTCCGTATTATTACCTTCTTCACATATATGGTGTTTCTCACTTTCTTTACCACAGGGGTACCACTAGCAAGTTTCTTTGGGCCCATGGCAGCTTATTTCACAGTCCCATAAGCACTAAACACAATGAAATAATCGTAAAATGTGTGAATGAGAGTGCAGGTTAGTGTTCACTCAAGCATAAACAAAGCTAGACTGCTCACAGCGCCTGCGCGGGGACGCGGACAGAGCGAGCCCGCGGACATGTCCCATACCTCAGCGGTCCGAAAATAGGGGCACGTTCGATAATAGGGACCAGTTTGTCCGAAAAAATGGTCCTATTTTCGAAACGTTCAATATGTGATACGTTCGATTTTTGAGGTTCCACTGTAACTATATTATAAATTAACCCAAACAGTACCACTACCTGTAATTATGTAAGTTTTATAAACTAATTTTAAAATTGTAAGTACTGTGCTTAGATATCCAACAACCAAATAATAATCTGTTATTGCCTTCCTAATCTTAAGTTAATTTTAAGTTTGCCCGTAATGCTCTGCATACAAAGGGGCTTTTGGCATGTACACCCAACTACAGTGGTCCCTCGTTTATCATATTTAATCCGTTCCTGGAGGTGCTACTGTAATCGAAATCTACGATTTTCGAATCAATTTTCCCCATAAGAAATAATGTAAATACAATTAATCCATTCCTGACACCCAGAAGTATTAAAACAACAAAATTTTTTACATGAAATATAGATGTACATAAACAATACAATGGGACATGATGAATGAAACATTAACAGCATAACACTTACCTTTATTTTTTATTCTTCTCAGTGTATGGAAGACTGGAGGAGGAGAGAGATTGGATTATTTACAGTTTGGAAGGGGAATCCCCTTCCATCAACACCTCAGGTACCAATTGCTTTTCTGGGGTTACTTCTCTTCTCAGTTTCTTAATGCCACTAGGACCAGCTTGAGAGTCACTGGAGTCCTGTCTCGCAAAATAACTGTCCAGAGAGCTCTGTTTCTGGCGTCTATTTAACATTTCCCTAAAATGGGCCAAGACTTTGTCACTGTACATGTTGCCAACATGGCTTGCTACAGCCTTGTCAGGGTGATGTTTCTCCATAAATCTTTCCATCTTACCCCACATTTCAAAAATCTCCTTAATTTCTGAAGAAGGCACCTTCTTCCATCTCTCTTCCTCCTCCTCTGCAGCAAGATTCTGAGCTGTGATCTGTTGCTCTTCCTGCTGAAGCTCAGTGGTGAGCTCTTCATTGTGGTCTTCCAACAACTCTTCCACATCCTCCAAACTCACATCCAATCCCATGGAACTCCCCAATGCCACAATAGATTTAACAACAGACATAGGCTCATCAGGGTCAGCCCCAAACTCTTCAAAATCCCTCTTGTTGACACAATCTGGCCACAGTTTTCTCCAAGCAGAGTTCAAAGTCCTGGTAGTCACTCCCTCCCAAGCCATACCTATAAGGGTTATGCAGTGGAGGATGCTGAAGAGTTCTCTCCAAAAATCTCTTAGGGTCAAGTGAGTGTCTGAGGTCACATTCAAGCACCTTTGAAACATTGCTTTGGTGTAGAGTTTTTTAAAGTTTGCAATAACCTGCTGGTCCATGGGCTGGAGGAGAGGAGTGGTATTCTGGGGCAAGAACTTTACTGTGATGAACCCAAACTCCTCGAAAATTAGGTCATCCAAGTTTGGAGGATGAGCATGTGCATTGCCCATTACTTGAGATCCAATTTCTTTTCCAGGAGGTAATTCTTCACACTAGGGCCAAACACTTCATTGAACCACTCAACGAAAATTTCCCTCGTGACCCATGCCTTGCTATTAGATTTCCAAAACACACAATTTACTCTTCATAACATTGTTTTTCCTGAACACTCTGGGATTTTCAGAATGGTACACATGAGCGTCAGCCTGTCTTTCATAGGCTTGTGTCCTGGCAGTGCCTTTTCCTCCTGTGTAATGTAGGTCCTCTTTGGCATTTTCTTCCAAAAGAGGCCTGTTTCGTCACAATTGAACACTTGTTCAGGTTTCAGTCCTTCAGCCTCTATGTACTCCTTGAATTCATGCACATATTTTTCAGCTGCTTTATGGTCCGAACTGGCAGCCTCACCATGCCTTACCACACTGTGTATGCCACTACGGTTCTTAAATCTCTCAAACCAACCTTTGCTGGCCTTAAATTCACTCGCATCACCACTAGTTGCAGGCAATTTCTTTACCAGATCGTCGTGCAACTGCCTAGCCTTTTCACAAATAATCGACGTCATAATACTATCTCCTGCTAATTGTTTCTCGTTTATCCACACCAATAATAACTTCTCAACCTCTTCGAGTACTGGTGATCTCATTTTTGTCAGCATATTTACCCCCTTTGCAACAACAGCATCCTTGATTTCCTTTTTCTTGGCCACGATGGAACATGTGGTTGTACAGTGGACCCTTGCATAACGCTATTAATCCGTTCCTGAGAGCTCAACGTAAGGCGAAATTATAGTTAGGCGAATGAATTTTCCCCATAAGAAATAATGGAAATCGAATTAATCCGTTCCTGACACCCCAATGTATGAAAAAAAAAAAAAATTTTACCACATGAAATATTAATTTTAATACACACAAACTGAAGAAGACATGCACAGTTACATGACACTTACCTTTATTGAAGATCTGGTGATGATTGATGGGATGGGAGGAGGGGAGAGTGTTGATGGTCTTAGTGTTTAGAAGGGGAATCCCCTTCCATTAGGACTTGAGGTGTCAAGTCCTTTTCTGGGGTTACTTCCCTTGTTATTTTAATGCCACTAGCACCAGCTTCAGAGTCACTGGACTTCTGTCGCCCAACATATCTGTCCATAGAGGTCTGTACCTCTCGTTCCTTTATGACTTTAGGAAAGTGGTTCACAACACTGTCAGTGTACAGGTTGCCAACACGGCTTGCAACAGCTGTCTGAGGGTGATTTTCATCCAAAAAGGTTTGCACTTCAAGCCACTTTGCACAGATTTCCTTAATCTTTGAAGTAGGCAACTTCTTCAATTTCTCTCTCCCCTCCTCCGAAGCAGTTTCCTCAGGTGTGGCCTCTTGCTGTTGAAAGTTGATCTAGCAGCTCATCAGTGGTTAGTTCTTCATTGTCCTCCTCCACTAACTTTTCCACATCCTCCCCACTAACCTCCAACCCCAAGGACTTCCCCAATGCCACAATTGATTCCTCAACTGGCATACGCCCCTCAGGGTTAGCCTGAAACCCTTCAAAATCCCTTTGGTCTACACATTCTGGCCACAGTTTCTTCCAAGCAGAGTTCAAGGTCCTCTTAGTCATTTCCTCCCAAGCCTTACCTATAATGTTTACACAATTGAGGATGCTAAAGTGATCTCTCCAAAACTCTCTTAGTCAATTGAGTTTCTGAGGTCACTACAAAGCACCTTTCAAACAGAGCTTTTGTGTACAGTTTTTTGAAGTTTGAAATGACCTGCTGGTCCATGGGCTGCAGGAAAAGAGTGGTATTAGGAGGCAAAAACTTGACCTTAATGAAGCTCATGTCCCCACAAAGTCGCTCTGCCAAGTCTGTAGGATGACCAGGAGCATTGTCTAACACCAGGAGGCACTTAAGGTCTAATTTATTTTCAATTAGGTAATTTTTCACAGTGGGGGAAAATGCTTGGTGTAACCAGTCATAGAAAAAGTCACTAATGACCCATGCCTTACTGTTTGCCCTCCACAGCACACACAAATTAGCCTTGAGGATATTCTTTTGCCTGAACGCTCTGGGAGTTTCAGAGTGATTCACTAATAAAGGCTTCACTTTGCAATCACCACTAGCGTTGGCACACATTAACAGAGTAAGCCTGTCTTTCATAGGCTTATGTCCTGGGAGTGCCTTTTCCTCCTGAGTAATGTAGGTCCTGCTTGGCATTTTCTTCCAAAACAGGCCTATTTCGTCACAATTAAACACTTGTTCAGGTTTCAGTCCTTCACTGTCTATGTACTCCTTGAATTCCTTCACATATTTTTCAGCTGCTTTATGGTCCGAGCTGGCAGCCTCGCCATACCTTATCACACTATGTATGCCACTACGCTTCTTAAATCTCTCAAACCAACCTTTGCTGGCCGTAAATTCACTCATATCATCACTAGTTGCAGGCATTTTTCTAATTAAATCCTGATGCAACTTCCTAGCCATTTCACTTATGATCACTTGAGAGATGCTATCTCCTGGTATCTGTTTTTCATTTATCCACACCAATAAGAGTCTCTCAACATCTTCTATCACTTGCGATCTCTGTTTCGAAAACAGAGTTGCACCTTTGGCAAGAACAGCTTCCTTGATTGCCGTTTTCTTGGACACAATAGTAGCGATGGTTGATTGGGGTTTACTATACAACCTGGCCAGCTCGGAGACACGTACTCCACTTTCATACTTAGCAATGATCTCTTTCTTCATCTCCATAGTAATTCTCACCCTTATTCCTGTAGGATTGGCACTAGAAGCTTTCTTGGGGCCCATGGTCACTTATTTTGCAGATGAAATCATCAGAAACGCTGTAATAATACGAAATGTTCCGATTGTATGCTTGGATGTTACCGCAGAAGCTGGCTTGTAAACAATGCCACCTGCGGAATATGTGAGGCTGGCTCAGGCCGCACATAGACGCGTCTCAGACGAATAGCATTGAGCGAGTTTTTTAGCGCTATGTGAGGCAAAATTTTAGCGATAAAATGTATCGCTATGCGGATTTAACATTATGTGATGCCAACGTTATGCGAGGGTCCACTGTATAGGGTTTGTTATACATCCTGGCCAGTTCGGCCACACTTAAGCCACTTTCATATTGTTCAATGATGTTTTTCTTAAATTCAGTTGTATTTCTCACCTTCTTTACCAAAGGCTTGGCACTAGGAGCTTTCTTTGGAGCCATGGTAGCTTATTTAGTACTTGCAAGCACTAAAATGAATGGAATATTATGAAATATTTCGTAGGAGCAAGTGAGGGGACCGTCACTCACTGGTAAACAATGCCACACTGGCTGGGAAGGGAGGGCGCCCCGGCTCACAGCGTGCATACGCGTCCCGGACGAACTACTATTCGCGAGTCAATCTACGATTAGCGAGCCCATGTTTATACGAAAATATCGCTATGATTTCCGAAATCTACGACTCTCGAGCCCTATGATTATCGAGGGACCACTGTATTGTGTCTTTTGTACAACTATGTGTCATGTCAAAATTAATATTATTATTATTATTATCATTATTAATAAATATGCTAGGTAACATATAAATATGATACATACACCCACAGTATAAAAATTGACATAAATATGAGATTTGTTTACCAAACGGTTGGTAGATGTTGGAAGAATTACATTTTCTCTAGTCCAACACCGGTTACTTAGGTGTAGAAAAATATTCCTTTCATATGCCTTCTATGTATTCATGACCCTTGTGGGTTTAGTGCTAATTTGTAATAATAATAATCACTTTGAGTAAGTAAGTTTATTCAGGTAATCACAAATATACTTACATAGATTATCATACATAGCTGCATATGTGTAGGGAACCCAGGATAACCCAAATGTCGTATAAAATGTTAATACATATATAGACATTTTGCTTAATCAATCTATGATATTTTTTTTCAAAATTATATAATAAACATGCTACGTAACATATAAACATGATAAATATACCTACAGTAGAATAAATTAACATAAATATGAAATGTTTTTCTCGTCGGCTTGCAGAGCGAACTAAAAACCATACGTGTCCGTCTAGTTTGTTTACATAACTCGCGCTGTCCTCTCTCACGTACTCATTCTCTCTCTCTCTCTCTTTCTCTCTGTCTCTTTTTTTTTTTACACAGGGTTTGACAAGGTTAGGTTAAGGATCCCTAGCTTTATTGACAAGCTATTTACAGGTTAAGGATTCCTAACTTTATTGGCAAGCTAAGAGCTGTTACCTACATCAGCTCATTTGAAAGCATTTTTATTGTTATGAGACATACAAGTAGGGAACAGGATGAAGTTGGAGCCATCTGTGGGCCAGCATTTTCATTTGATCAACTGACTTTATCTCTTTGACATCATTATGCTGTATGAATGTGTTCCATACTCGAGTCATCCTGGGTATAGTATAGGATCTCAGATGTAGTGATGTTCTGGAGAAGGGCACAGCCAGAGTGAAGTTGCTGCTTTCTGCCCTTTTGTGGCATAAAGGCTTGTTTCAGGCTGTCCTCGAAGTGGATCCAAGTGTGGTACTTTCACAATATTGGCCTTGTACATAACAGTAAGGCCACCCACATCCCTCCTATGTTGAAGGCTCTGCTGAAATGACAGATCTATCCAGGATGGGTCCAGGCGAGAGATGAGACGTCTTGCTCTGTTCTCTACTCTGTCAAGCAATCGCAGATGATGGGGGGCAGGCAAACCAAGAAAGTGGAGCATACTCGAGGTGCGAGCGTACTTGTGCCTCGTACAGAATCTTGCAACCCCTACTGTCAAGTAGATGCGAGATACGGCGAAGTGCTGTAAGCTTCCTGGCTGCCTTGTTTGCAAGATTTACAACATGGTTCTTCATGGTTAGTTTGGAGTCAAATTTCACCCCAAGGATATCAACTTCTCCAGGTGCCAACACCCTCCCATTCATCCTTACTACTGCTACGACACGTTTCCTTACACCTGTTGTCCTGTTCACCTAGCAGTAAATAGGTACCTGGGCGTTAGTCGACTGGTGTGGGTCGCATCCTGGGGGACAAGATTGAGGACCCCAATGGAAATAAGTTAGACAGTCCTCGATGACGCACTGACTTTCTTGGGTTATCCTGGGTGGCTAACCCTCCGGGGTTAAAAATCCGAACGAAATCCTATCTTATCTTCTCTTACCAGAATTACCATCATGGTGCCTAGAGACGATCATCATTTGTGTTTTCTCAGGTGCAAATGTTACTTGCTATCTATTTCCCCAAGCTGATATAGCTCTCAGCTGGTGATTGATGTAGCTTAGAGCAGCTGGCATTTCTTCTCTTGGATAAGCGAATGTCAGTGTGCAGTCGTCTGCATGTGATTCTGGGATGAGATGAAGAAGGTCGTTGAAGTAGACATTCCATAACAATGGTCCCAGCACGCTTCCTTGTGGAACACTTGCCCCAATAGGATGTCTTGCTGATGTCGTTCCATTGAGAACTACACTTAGAGATCTACCATGAATTAATCACTGAGGAGACATAGCGTAGAGCCTGCAATTCCCAGTGCTTGAAGTTTTGCTAAGAGGCCCTGGTGCCACACCCGGTCGAAAGCGCCAGCAATGTCCAGTGCTACCACACAGCTGACTTTGGATTCATCCAGTGACTGGTGCCACTTAGTGGAGAGGTTTAACAACAGATCAGCAGCAGAGTAACCTTTCCTGAAGCCATATTGACGATCACAAAGTAGTGAGTAATAGTCAAAAAACTCTGTCATTTGTCTTGAGATTATTGTCTCAAGGATCTTACCAGTGATTGACAGGAGTGACACTGGTCTGTAGTTGCTGATTTTTGCTCTGCTCTTCTTTTTGTGACCAGGGACTACATTTGCCTCTTTCCATAGAGAGGGCCATTTACACTGTACTAGGCAGTGCTGAAAGATGCGAGTTAGAGGTGTTGCTAGCTGGTCTGCACATCTTCTCAGCAATCTTGGGCTCAACTTGTCTGGGCCCACAGCCTTTTCTTGGTCAAGCGATTTAAGTAGGAAATGCACCTCCTCCTGCCTTATTGTCACCACTGACAGTTTTGACACAGTTCTTGCAGCTAGCCAAGGAGGGTCCCTTGCTGGATCAGGAACTTGCATTTTAATAGCAAAGTGTTCAGCAAAGAGGTCCGCCTTCTCTTGACTGCTAGTAGAGGTGGTCCCATCCTGTCGATTTAGAGGTGGAATGAGTTCATCAGGCAGATAACCTTGTCTGTCCTTGACCAGGGACTACTAGGTTTTGGAGCCTACCCTACCTGATGCTAGCTTTCTTTTAGTGTCCACCTCCCATTTAGCAATGGCCCACTTTTGAACGTCACCCATATGTCTACAGGCTTGCCTGTGCAAGTTCCTGTTATAGGTGGTAGGATGTCTCTTATACCTTCGCCATGCTTTGTACTTAGCAGTAGCAGCCTCTCTACAACGAAAGCCAAACAAAGGCTAATCCGTAGGCTTCGTCACATATTGCCGGTGAGGAATGTGTAGATTAAGGATGTGTCCATCCAGTGAAGGCTTTCCACTTGGTTGTCAACATCTCCTTGGAGAAGAGCATTCCAATTGGTGGTGGCAAGCTCAGAGCGAAGGGCTGGCCAATTACCTCTTTCCCATAGCCAGGTTGTGCGTGTGGACTCCTCACCTCGTTCTGTTGGGATCTTAAGTGTCGTAAAAACAGCTTTGTGGTCAGACGATCCAACATAGCCAAGGGGTTGACAAGTGACTATGCATTCTGCCAGATCACTCACTACTGGGTCAAGGGAGGAGCCAGAGATGTGAGTAGGGAAATCAACAATGTTTCTCATGTCAAACACTGCAAGAAGGTCATCAAAGTCCCTCTGTATAAGGTGCTGGTTGAGGTCACCAACAATTATGATATGTTGACAGTTGTTGTAGCAGAAGGGAGTCAATATTTTCCATTAGGAAGTTGATGGGATCTGCGTGTTGCCACTGAGGTCTGTACATTGCACATGCTAGTACAGAGGTACTAGTGTTTATGCAGAGCTTGAAGAACATCATTTCAAGATGTGTAGGGGTGGCAACATCAATGTGCTGGGCATGAACACTTTTAGAGAAGCACACAGCAACACCTCCTCCTTGCCCTTGCCTGTCTCTTCTCATCCATGAGGTGTAGCCAGCAATTCTTGCAAAATTTTCTGGAGTCCTGTCATCCAAAAATGTTTCAACAACAGCTATCATGTCGAGACGTCGAGTGTTCACAAAACTGTGTGTGAGCTCTCCAACATTAGTAATGAAACCTCTAATGTTGGCCGACAGGATGCTGATAGACTGGCTCCTCATGATGATGTGGTCAGCTTGAGGTGGTGGGTGTGTAGGGCATGTAAGGTGCCTGCCCTTGAGAGAGGTAGAGTACTGAGGCAGCTGAAGGGATGTAGGTCTGTGGTCTTGTATAAGGCACAATACCACCTGCTGGGCTGGGATAGGAGTAGCTGAGTGGGTGATGTGTGAGTGTGTTCACCAATTCAGAGATCCTGCTGGTTTGTTCTGAGAACAGGTCTCTAAACAGGTGGTCCTGTCTGTCAAGTTCCTTTTTCTTCCGACACTGGTCCTCCTGATGTCCTTTCTTGTAGCAGTAATTACACCTGGTATCTCGCAGGCAGTTGCTGGCAGTGTGCCCCTTCCGGTGACAGCGAGAGCACAGCCTAGGTGCCTGGGAGGGTGGACTATGATTTGTTGCACCTCCTTGTGTTTTGCAGATTTGTCCTCAGGTTCTGCCGCTGGAACTGTGTTAGTGGAGGGTGAGACAACTGTAGATGTCTTCCTCCTCCACGTCCTCTTCCACGTCCTCTGCCCCGTCCTCTACCAGTTCTGACAGATGTGTCCCTGCTGTTCGTACTTTGGCGCAGTAGGTGATCAGGTGAAGTGATAGTTCCCTGATTATTAACTGCACCAATCTCTGGTGGAGAAACTCCTGACTCAGAACTTGCTGACGAAGCACTGCTGCCAGATTCTGGAATAGTGTCGGCAGGTGTGCTGACAGGTGTAGGATCAGAGATGGTATGTGCACTGTCAAGTGGACTGGCAGTGGCTGAAGCAGAGATGTCAGGTGTAGGAGAATTAACAGATCCAAGGTTTCCTTCATTGCTGGGAAGAGGATTTGTTCCTTCTGTGGTGGTCAGAGGAATTGTGTTAGAATTCCCAAAGGTAGTGTTTTGAACTCTGTCAGTCTATGGGACCTTAGTGATGACAGAATTCCACCAGTTATTTACCCCTGAGTTAAGCTCAGTGTGGGACTTCGTCTTTGTCAATAGTGTCACCATCAGCTGAGCAGCTTACGTCACTTGATGTAGGCTTGCACTGGCCTTCTACAATAGCTTGGAGGTTATCTAATGAATTGAGGAGCTCATGAAGTGCTTCCCTGTGATGGATTATCTTAGCTGCAACTTTACAACACAGCCCAAGAGGGCAGTCTTGATCTTTGGACAGAAGTCCCTGAGGTAGGACTTCTGAACCTTCCTCCTGTAGCTCCAGGCTTGTATCCACATATACCACAGGATTATGGATATCCTTCAATTTTCTGAAATTTTCAACCTGGCTGCAACAAAATTATTCTTCTGGAATGCAATCTGTGTGGCAGTAGTTGGAACAAGTAGGTTCCTTACATCTAAGAAAAATTTTGTCCCTTGTGGTATACCCACAAACACTGCAGTAACTACTGGGACAATAGCCAGATAGCATAGATATTCTTGCTATTTTGCGATGTGAAGTCATCCCAGAGGAGGCTTGTAGGTTTGCAATTAAGTTCACAGGAGAGAGAGGATGGGTGGTGGTATCGTGGGTGGGGTGGAGTATCGTGGGTGGGGGTGTTTATAGCGGGGTGGGTAGTGAGGGCAGGCAGTGGCCGACAAGCTGGAAGTGTTGCCTTCTCACTATCACTTAATGAACACTGTTTATGCTATCCACTTTTCCACTAATGAAAGATGTTACACAAATCACTATGTTGCATTGTACCAGTCACGTTGTTATAAAGACCCAGATGCTAGTACATAGCACAAAACATATAATATTAGATGCTCACTGTGAAGGCAATAGTGACGTCACTCCTAGGCCTGCCACTGTCCCCTCACTCACACCATATCTTCACCATACCACACTTAAATATCACTGATATTACTTATATTCATTTCAGTGGAGGAGTTGGCTTACTTATACTAATGTGTTGTAGGTAGTACTACATCACTGAACAGTTTTTATCCTCACCAACCCTCGTACTTAAGTAATATTTAGAAAAAGTTT
>NC_091336.1:12091488-12278988 GCF_038502225.1 Cherax quadricarinatus
ATTTAACATTTCTGCTACTTTGAGCTCAGTTTCAAGCCATTTCAGTGCTAAAAACCAATCAAAATCATCTCTATTTCTGTAATATGTCTTCCATTCTATCAAATGAGACCAAGAAATCATAAAGTAAAACTATAAAAAACATATGAAAAAAACACTGCAAAGTTGCTGTTTTAATCGAAAAATCATGATTTCATTTTTTTTCTCTCATTATACACAGTGTGCTGCAGGATCTGTTTTATGTGGTGCACACATACCACATAGATGTATTCTCTCATATCTAGGCCCAAATGTATCACTCACAGTTTATCAGAGTGAGCTGAGCTCATGGCGTAGATCTACGGTTTGGACCCTGAACGTAAAGCCGTAGATCTACGGGACGGACCCTGAAAGGGTTAACACCAAAATTGTAAAATTATGTAGCACCAGACTATGACTTATTATTGCACTAAAGCTAACCTAAGTTGTTTACAAAAGTTACTAGAAATAAAAAAAATGCACAGTTTTAGATTAACCCTTTCAGGGTTTTTGACGTACTAGTACGGCTTACGCATCAGGGTTATTGACGTACTAGTACACCTAAATTCTAGTGCCTTCAAATCTAGTGAGAGAAAGCTGGTAGGCCTACATATGAAAGAATGGATTTATGTGGTCAGTGTGTGCAGTATAAAAAAAATCCTGCAGCACACAGTGCGTAATGAGAAAAAAAAACTTTGACCATGTTTTTGGATTAAAACAGCGACTTTGCACTGTATTTTCGTATGGTATTTATGGTTGTATTCTAGTTTTCCTGGTCTCATTTTTTAGAATGGAAGACATATTACAGAAATTGAGATGATTTTGACTGGTTTCACAATGAAAAGTACCTTGAAATTGAGCTCAAAGAGCAGAAATGTTCGATTTTTACCAAAGTTCGAAAGTAAACAAATCATGCCAAGCGTCCAATACACGTCAACTGGTGAGTCTGATATTCTTTCACAAATGCGCTGATATTATTTATACCATTTCTACACTAATGCAGTAGTCTGCATAACAGTGATCTTCTATTTTTTGTAAGAATAAAAATTCAAAGTGGAAAGCAAAAGGAATATAAGAGGGGCCCGGGGACGTGACTAACGAACAGAGAACTTGTTATTTTAGTGCCAGGAATGTCTTTCTTGTTTATTCTGGACCCTATTTGGGAATTGGCATCTTCTGAAATTTGTGTGAAATTGGCAAAATTGCCAATTTCTAACCACTTTATTGGATAGTTGAAATTGGTAAATGGGTGTTTTCTTTTACTCATTCGATAGAAAAAACGGAGTTCTAGCGAAATAAATATGATTTTTGTCGACTAGTACAGAGGAATTGGCCAAAAATAGGGCTCAAAGTGGGCGGAAGCGCCGATGTGTAAACATCAGCGAGACCGCTAACTTCATGAGAGCATAATTCCATAAGTTTTCCATCAAATTTCATACTTTTGGTGTCATTATGATCAAGAAAAGATTCTCTATCATTTCACAAGAAAAAATAATTTTTTTTTTTTTTTTTCCAAAAAAATTTCGACCCTGAGAGCAAGTTTAGGAGAGGGCCTCTCAACCCTGAAAGGGTTAAAGACTACAGTGGGCCCCCGCCTTACGAACGCATCACGTGAGACGAGGCAAAAATTTTGCCTCGCCTCGCGATAAAAAACTCGCCTTACGTGATTCGTCCAGGACCCGTCCCACATGTGGCCTCAGCTACTCCGTGGGTGCCAGTGTTTACAAGCCAGCCAGTGTGGTCACATCCACGCATGCATTCGGTACATTTCACCTTATCTCAGTGTTTTTTGTGCTTGTAACTGCAAAATAAGTCACCAAGGGCCCCAAGAAGCATTTAGTGCCAACCCTGTGGTAAAAAGGGTGAGAATTAGTATGGAAATTAAGAAAGATTCTGAAGGGTTTGGGGCTAACCCTGAGAAACCTTTGGCAGTTATGGAATCCATTGTGCCTACTTCAAAGATTAAGGAAATGTGTGCAAAGTGGGTTGAGCTGCAAACCTTTATGGATGAAAATCACCCTAACACAGCTATTGCAAGCTGTGCTGGTGACTATTACAATGACAATGCTGTGGCCCATTTTAGGCAAATCTTAAAGGAACAGGAGGTACAGACCTCTATGGACAGATTTGTTGTGCGACAAAGGTCCAGTGACTCTCAAGCTGGTCCTATTGGCATTAAAAGAAGAAGGGAAGTGACCCCAGAAAAGGACTTGCTACCTCAAGTCCTAATGGAAGGGGATTCCCCTTCTAAACAATGACTTCCACACTGTCCCCTCCTCCCATCCCATCAATCATCACCAGATTTTCCATAAAGGTAAGTGTCATGTTTTCTATTCTTAGTAGAGTAGTAATTGTGCATGTCTTCTTCAGTTTGTGTGTATTAAAATTAATATTTCTTGTGGTAAATTTTTTTTTTTTTCATACTTTGGGGTGTCTTGCACGGATTAATTTGATTTCCATTATTTCTTATGGGGAAAATTAATTCGCCTTATGATAATTTCAGCTTATGATGAGCTCTCAGGAACGGATTAATATCGTAGGGCGGGGGTCCACTGTATATGAATTTTAGCTGTGATATGATAATAAGATGGTAATGACAGACATTAATAAAAGATGTTAATAAGCTGTAAATTAGAATATTTGGCAATACAGATTTTAAAAAGTAAAGTAAAAATAAGTTGTAATAAAATATACTAAGAGGATTATAAATGGTGAAATAGGGCAATGATATGGTAAATTACAAATATATATAGTAGTAGTAGAAGTGATAATAAAGGGTAATAGACATTATGTAGAGATTACAAACAGTTAACACTATGAGGTAGAGTGGTAATTGAATACAAAAGTGAAATACAAAAGTAACAAAAGTAGTATGAGGGTATTAGAATTTAAGCAACTAATTTTATGGCAGTATATAACAGTTACATAGTTCATAACACTATTCGTGGACGGTGGGTATAAACTGCACCTTGATGTGAGTCGGTTAAACCAGCCTCATTAGGAAACTTTTTTAGTACATATTCTGTAGAGAAGTACCTCTTCCCAGTCGGTTCTTTCCTAATTGTGATTTTGCTGTCCCTTACAAAGCACTGATGGATTTTTTGGTTGTAGCATAATTTTCTTAGTGTTAATTATGATCATGATAACTGTAATTGTAATATAGCATGTAATAGTGTGGACATTTAGGAGAGTACCATATTATACTGTACACTGTTTACATAACATAATGTGTGTGAAGGAAAGTACCTTGGATAATACAGTAGGAAACTTATATTCAGTCAGTCATTTCCATTAATATGTCATTGCTCTAATACTAAGTCATTAGCTTGAAGTAAAATAAAAAAAAAAAGTGTGAGCATAAGCAAAGCAAATTATAATTATTGGGAGACAAGACATTCTCTTTGTTTAAAATAATACTTCCTAGGGTCATTGGTGACCAACTAGTCTATTGCATGAGTAATCATTAAGCCGTCTTAAGTTTTGATGTAGGTTTTGCATACATACATGCGAAAGTTTTGCAATTCACTTCGAGCACATTACTGTCACATACAATACTGTAGTAATAATAAGTTTATTTCTTTGTAAAGGTTACAATGTGTAATTACAGTTTTGATTTGCTAAGTACAAAGATAGCCACTATCATGCCGAGGCATTTCGGGCAAACTAATCCTAATACATGGTAAATAATTAAAACTAGATAAGATAATAGTACATAGTAATTATTACTTAACCCTTTGAGGGTCCGTCCCGTAGATCTACGGCTTTATGTTCAGGGTCCAAACCGTAGATCTACGTCATGAGCTCGGCTCACTCTGATAAACTGTGAGTGGTACATTTGGGCCTAGATATGAGAGAATACATCTATGTGGTATGTGTGCACCACATAAAACAGATCCTGCAGCACGCTGTGTATAATGAGAGAAAAAACTGAAATCATGATTTTTCGATTAAAACAGCGACTTTCCAGTGTTTTTTCGTATGTTTTTTATAGATCTATTTGCGATTTCTTGGTCTCATTTGATAGAATGGAAGACATATTACAGAAATAGAGATGATTTTGATTGGTTTTCACACTGGAAATGGCTTGAAACTGAGCTCAAAGTAGCAGAAATGTTAAATTTTTGCCGATATTCAAGAGTAAACAAACGACCTCACACTTCTAATACACACCAGCTGGTGGGTCTGATATGCATTCACAAATATGGTGATGATATTTATACAATTATTACAGTATTGCATAACAGTAAATCTTCTATTTTTTGGTGTGAATAAAAATTCATTGTGAATAAAAAATCAAAATGGAATTTATTTGTAAAGCCTCAAAACGTAACTAATGAACAGAGGAAATGTTAGTTTAGTTCCAGGAATACCTACATTGTTTATTCTGGACCTTACTTTGAAATTGGAATGTTTTGAACTTTGTGTTAAATTTGCCAAATTAACAATTTCCGATAACTTTAATTTGTAGTTGAATCAGTTGACTTGGCGATTTCTTGTGCTCATTCAATAGAATAGAAGTAATACTAGTGAAATAGCTAAGAATTTGGTTGACTGGAATAATGTAATTGGCCTAAAATGGGAGTCAAAGTTGGCAAAAATGCCAATTCGTAAATATCGCTGACACATCAGAATTTGCGAGAGCATAATTTTGTCAATTTTCCATCAAATTTCGTACTTTTTGTTTTATTACCTTCACAAAAAGATTCTCTACCATTTCATAAGAAAACATAACAATTTTTTTTTTTTTGAAAATTCTTGGACACTGGGGCACCACTTCAGATTTGGGCCTTGGACCCTGAAGGGGTTAAAACTAAACATAGAATAGTGGTTAGCTGTTTTACAATCTTATTTGGACTTAATAAGTCTTATGTATCCTTAGTGCAAAATCTAATTTACAAGGAATGGTGCAGGTGGTAATATTTTATGGAATGGCAGAATTAAAAGCCAGGAGGTCGCATGATAAAACTAGTCAGTAGATGTTTGGTTGATTTGGTTAATATTGTGAGATAAGATGATTTTTTAGCAGAGTCCTAAATTTATAAGTTGTCTGGTAAGTCTTGTAGATTTAACCTAGGATAACAAAATAATCAAATGCTTTTTCCACTGGGTTTCCTGTATTTCTAAACTATTTCCCTTACCTTATTGTCTTCTGACTTCATATGGCAATACAGTAAGAGGTAGATGGGACAAAAGGAAAATAGCAGCAACAAGTAAGAGAGAGGTGAAAGTGTATAAACTAGGGGAGGAAGAAGTTCGGGTGAGATATAAGCAACTATTGGCAGAAAGGTGGGCTAGTGCAAGTATGAGTAGTGGGGGGGTTGAAAAGGGTTGGAATAGTTTTAAAAATGCAGTATTAGAATGTGGGGCAGAAGTTTGTGGCTATAGGAGGGTAGGTGCAGGAGGAAAGAGGAGTGATTGGTGGAATGATGAAGTAAACGGTGTGATAAAAGAGAAAAAGGTAGCTTATGAGAGGTTTTTACAATGCAGAAGTGTTATAAGAAGAGCAGAGTATGTATATGGAGAGTAAAAGAAAGGCGAAGGGAGTGGTGAGAGAATGTAAAAGGAGAGCAGATGATAGAGTGGGAGAGGCACTGTTAAGAAATTTTGATGAAAATAAGAAAAATTTTTGGAGCGAGATAAACAAGTTAAGAAAGCCTAGGGAACGAATGGATTTTTCAGTTAAAAACAGAGTAGGGGAGTTAGTAGATGGGGAGATGGAGGTATATTGGGTAGATGGCGGGAATATTTTGAGGAACTTTTAAATGTCGATGAAGAAAGGGAGGCGGTAATTTCATGCACTGGCCAGGAAGATATACCATCTTTTAGGAGTGAAGAAGAGCAGGATGTGAGTGTGGGGGGGGGGTGCGTGAGGCACTACGTAGAATGAGGGGCTAGAGCAGCTGGAACTGACGGGATCATGACAGAAATGTCAAAAGCAGGGGGAGATATAGTGTTGGAGTGGTTGGTATTTTTGTTTAATAAATGTATGAAAGAGGGGAAGGTACCTAGGGATTGGCAGAGAGCATGTATAATTCCTTTATATAAAGGGAAGGGGGACAAAAGAAATTGTAAAAATTATAGAGGAACAAGTTTATTGAGTATACCAGGAAAAGTATATGGTAGAATTATTATTGAAAGAATTAGAGGCAAGATAGAATGTAGGATTGCGGATGAGCAAGGAGGTTTTAGAGTGGGTAGGGGATGTGTAGATCAAGTGTTTACATTGAAGTATATATGTGAACAGTATTTAGATAAAGGCAGAGAAGTTTTCATTGCATTTATGGATTTACAAAAGGCATATGATAGTGGATAGGGGAGCAATGTGGCAGATGTTGCAAGTATATGGTATAGGTAGTAAGTTACTAAATGCTGTAAAGAGTTTTTATGAGGATAGTGAGGCTCAGGTTAGGGTGTGTAGAAGAGAGGGAGACTACTTCCCGGTAAAAGTAGGTCTTAGACAGGGATGTGTAATGTTCCCATGGTTGTTTAATATATTTATAGATGGGGTTGTAAAAGAAGTAAATGCTAGGGTGTTGGGGAGAGGGGTGGGATTAAATTATGGGGAATCAAATACAAAATGGGAAGTGAGTTACTTTTTGCTGATGATACTGTGCTTATGGGAGATTCTAAAGAAAAGTTGCAAAGGTTAGTGGACGAGTTTGGGAGTGTGTGTAAAGGTAGAAAGTTGAAAGTGAACATAGAAAAGAGTAAGGTGATGAGGGTATCAAATGATTTAGATAAAGAAAAATTGGATATCAAATTGGGGAGGAGTAGTATGGAAGAAGTGAATGTTTTCAGATATTCGGGAGTTGATGTTTCAGTGGAAGGATTTATGAAGGATGAGGTTAACCATAGAATTGATGAAGGAAAAAGGTGAGTGGTGCATTGAGGTATATGTGGAGACAAAAAACATTATCTATGGAGGCAAAGAAGGGAATATATGAAAGTATAGTAGTACCAACACTTATATTGGTGTGAAGCTTGGGTTGTTAATGCTGCAGCGAGGAGGCAGTGGAAATGTCCTGTCTAAGGGCAATGTGTGGTGTAAATATGTATTATGCAGAGAATTCGGAGTGTGGAAATTAGGAAAAGGTGTGGAGTTAATAAAAGTATTAGTCAGAGGGCTGAAGAGGGGTTGTTGAGGTGGTTTGGTCATTTAGAGAGAATAGATCAAAGTAGAATGACATGGAGAGCGTATAAATCTGTAGGGGAACTAAGGCGGGGTAGGGGTCATCCTTGAAAAGGTTGGAGGGAGGGGATAAAGGAGGTTTTGTGGGCGAGGGGCTTGGACTTCCAGGAAGCATGCATGAGCATGTTAGATGGAGTGAATGGAGACAAATGGGATTTGGGACCTGACAAGCTGTTGGAGTGTGAGCAGGGTAATATTTAGTGAAGGGATTCAGGGAAACCGGTTATTTTTATATAGTTGGACTTGAGTACTGGAAAAGGGAAGTACATTGCCTGCACTTTAAAGGAGAGGTTTGGGATATTGGCAGTTTTGGAGGGATACGTTGTACGTATATCTTTATACGTGTATATGCTTTTAAACTGTTGTGTTGTGGGCACCTCTGCAAAAACGGTGATTATGTATGAGTGAGGTGAAAGTGTTGAATGATGATGAAAGTATTTTCTTTTTGGGGATTTTCTTTCATTTTAGGTCACCCTGCCTTGGTGGGAGGTGGCCGACTTGTTGAAAAAAAGAAAATATAACTATTATTATTTTTTAACACTGGCCATCTCCCACTGAGGTAAGGTGACCTGAAAAGAAACACTTTCTCCATCATTCACACTATCACTGTCTTGCTAGAGGTACACAGATGCAACAGTTTAAATATCACTATACAGCAAGTATCCCAAACCCAATAAGTCTCAAAAAACATTTGTGTCCACTTACTTCTATCTTAGTATGCTCACATATGCCTGCTGTATGTCCAAATCCCTTGCAAAGAAAACCTCATTTACCCCCTCCCTTTATTCTTTCCTAGGACAACTTCAACCTCACCTTCCCTCCACTACAAATTTATACACCCTCCAAGTCATCCTATTTTGCTTCATCCTCCCTAAATGACCAAATCATCTCAACAATCTCTCCTCAACCCTCCTAAACTCTCTGCACCTCATCCTAAATTCCACACTATGAATTCTGTGCATGATATTTATGCCACACATTGCCCTTGTACACGACATCTCTGCTGCCTCCAGCCTCCTTGCTGCAGCATTTACAACCCATGCTTCACACCCATATAAGAGTGTTGATACCACTACATATATACTCCCATACATTCCCTTCTTTGTTAAAATGGATAACAACATTCTTTGTCTCCACGGATACCTCAGTGCACCACCTGCCTTTTTCCCCCTTCATCAGTTCTGTGGTTTACCTTATCCTTCATATACCCATCTGTTGACACATCCACTCCCAAATATTTGAACACATTCATTTCTTCCATGCTAGTACCCCCTTTCCCCCCAGCCCTCCAATCTAATATCCAGTTTTCCTTACCTAACTCGTTTTATACCCTCATCACCTTACTTTTGTGTGTGTTCACTTTCAACTTTATTCCTTTACATACTAGTGGTGGCGGCGGCTGCTGCTGCGGCTGCTGCTGCGGCTGCTGCTGCTGCTGCTGCTGCTGCTGTTGTTGTTGTTGTTTACATATAATAAATCTAAACAGAATTGAATCTTAAATTTCAAATTTATGGTAATTTGAACAAAATTATCTAAATACAATATTTATAAATTCCAGATTCCTAGTCTTGGTGATCATGTTCATGGGGAAGAAAGTGCAGAGTTTACAAATACTCTCGGAGAGAAAATTATTGTGAAGATCTGTGACACACGGCAAGAAACTGCTACACTTCTTGCAAAAGTAACTAAACTGAGTTAGTTTTTAACTATTCTTATTTCTGTATTGTATTAATATCTAAATATTTAATCTGTTTGACTGTGATCAAAATTCTGTCCACTTGTGATAAATAATAAATGGGGATGAAATAAATAAAGAGCAAATGGCATAATATATTACTGTAAACTTGGCACATGACCAACAATTGCCAAAACCTTGGGCATGTGAGTGGGTGGGGGCTTGTTGTGAATATCTCAAGAGTATAGCAATGCTCACTTCTATTCTTACCTCCAACCTTCCCTCCCTCCAAAGTATTATAATCTCTCTATTCCTCTTGAATCACAAATTTTAAGCTGTTTATTAACTTTTTTAAATTCTCTACATTTACTTTTAGCCATTTAATGAAGAACATGGGTAGCTATTGTCTGGCTCACACAAATGAATGATTTTTCAGAATTTAGCTAGTTAGATAAAGCTGTCAGAATTGAACATATTAGATTTGTAAATTTATTAAATATTTTACAGGTTTTAGATGGCAATCAGGAAGCAGCAGAGATTTTGGCAAATGTTGTACACACTGATATTATCTGGAAGCCAGAACCAGAATTAGAAGAAATACCTAATTTACCCATAGAAAATTTAGGTATATGGATTGATCCAGTTGGTGAGTTTCAACTAAAATTTTTCATAATACATAATTCATTATTTTTAAAGCCACTCTACTGCATCACCAAAACTAGCAAGAAAGTACTATGTAAAAATGTATGAGTCAGTGATGCCGACCACAGTGGTCTAGGAAGCGGGGCCAGAAGGCAAGTATTGACCCCCGCAAATAACTTGGTGAGTACTACACACTGTAAACAATATAAACATTAGTGAACTTAACTTTTTCATTAATTTTTATTTATTACACTGATGGTCACTTGAAAATTCACCTGAATTAATTCTGCTGTAATAATCATTGACAGGGTAATTCTCTCTCACTTTCACCCATTATCATCATTAGCACTCCCTCAATAGCTGCTCATTACTACTACTGGCTACCATTGCTCACTTTCACGAATTTTCATTCACTTTTGCTTATTATCGATCACTATCACAAATTATCGCTCACTGCAGACTATTTCTCATTTTTGCCTTCTTTCTCCTCATTATCTCACACTTCAACTCATTATCGAATACTTTCGCTTATTATTCACTCTTGTTCATCATTGCACACAATCGTTTATCATTGCTCACCATCATTCACTATCTTTCATCATTGTTTCCTGGTCATTATCACACATCTCATAGTTTCATATTTTAGGCCTTGCTTCTTGACATAGCAGCTACTGGGTTCACTCTCCTGGTTTCATGGGTCTATCATTCCTCTTATTAAAGCTATGTATAAATTCTGCCTCTACCTCTTTGCTGTCCAAGTCATTCCATTTCCTGTTCTCTCTGAGGCCTAACAAATATTTCCTAATATTCTTGTGATTTGTCTGTGCATTTTAACTTCAATTGAGGCTTGCATCTTCTTGGTTTCCCTTCCCAATAGCTTTATCTGTCCACCTTCTCAATTCCTCTCAGTATATATTATATTGTCTCTCCTGGTTTTTGTCTTCTATTTTCATAACCTTCCATTTGCTGCAGTTGAATTCCAATAACTACTTGTCAGTACAATAATTCAGCATGTCGGTTCATTTGTAGGCTTTCCTTGTCCTCTATAGTTTTTATTTTCCTCATTAGTTTCACATCATCTGCTAAGAGGGATATATCAGGTACTGGATATGTCTGCTGTCATGTCATTCATATCCCTGAAGGGATTCAGGGAAACCGGCAGGCCACACTTGAGTCCTGGAGATGGGAAGTACAGTGCCTCAGAGCTGGCCTTAGGAGGTGCAGAGCCCAGTTGGGAACAGTTTTGGTGGCCCCTATGTATGGAGAGCACTCAAACTGTGCACTTAAAAAATGTATACGAGTTAATAGATTAAACAGATGTAAGCTACATTTTAATAATCACCACTCCATTGGGCAACTTTGCCACTGCTTTCAGGGAAATTCACAAACATAATATATCCGAAGCTCCTTTTTTTTTTTTACTTCGTGTTGTGTGTACTTGACAAGCCAAGAGTAGAGCCCCCTTAGGCATGGGGCCCAATTGAGAGCAATCAGTCCAATAGGCTTAAGGCTGGCCCTGCAGTGCCTGCACTCTGAAGGAGGGATGTTAATGTTGCAGTTTTATAACTGTAGTGTAAGCACACCTCTGGCAAGACAGTGATGGAATGAATGATGAAAGTTTTTCTTGTTCAGGCCACCCTGCCCTGGTGAGAAACGGCCAATGTGTTTATCTGGAGTTTACCTAGAGAGAAGTTTCAGGGGTCAATGCCACTGTGGCCTGGTCTGAGACCAGGCTTCATGGTGGATGAGGGTCTTATCAACCAGGCTGTTACTGCTGGCTGCACGTAAATCAGCGGTTGAAATAGCACCGACCCACTAATCAGGTGACAAGGCATCCTCTACCTGAACAGGGTAAGGATAGTGAACAAGGTCAACAATAGTGGTATTCGCTCTGAGATGAACACTGTGACCAGAAGTGTTAGCAAGGAAGAAATGGCTCTTATTATCTCTTCACCATGTAAGATGGCTGAGCAAGAAGCCTTAGCAGTAGTATGGTCTTTGAAGCACTTCCAATACATTATATATCAGTACCCTGCTCATGTCTTGACAGACCATGCTCCAATGATACCTTTATTCCAGAACAAACAACCTACTGGAAGATTAGCCAGATGGTACTTGACTATCCAAGAGTTCAATCTTACCTTTGAATACTTACCTGGCAAGTCAAATGTAGTTGCAGAGGCTTTATCGTGACATATTAGTGTACTGTAATAGCAGACCCTCCATTTAGTGCCGAGGATGTAAAGAATGATCAAAGAACATATCCCATGTGGTCTGGTGTAATTCGATTCCTGCTACAGGAAGATCTAATTCTGACTGTGAAGCCACCAGCACCCATCAGTGACTTTGTCATGAACCAAGAATTACTGTATCGCACAGCCGAGCTGGGTACTCCAAGCAGACGGGTATACCTGTTAGTAATTCTGTAGTCACTAGTGAATGTAGCCTTACAGCTAGTTCATGATGTACCAGGTGCACACCCTAGTATGGATCATTCTGTAAAACAAGCCAGATTGAAATACTTTTGGCCTAGTATGGCAACTGACATTTCTGAGTATGTTAAGAAATGTAGTGTCTGCATGCAACATAAAGATAATGCTAATGGTCCTAATCCAATCCAGGTGCCAGATATACCAGGCTGTGATGGATATGTGGGGCAGCGGGCCTCCAGCAGCAACAGCCTGGTTGACAGGGCCTTTCTTGTCGTATAAATATCCGTTGTGCAATCGCAAAAATAAAAAAAAAAAAAAAAAAAGCAATTGCAACTTATATAACTACTACCAATTCAGAGTCATGTAGTTATATACCTATTATATCTATGTGACTCTGATGGGTTAGTATTATACCCCTTAAAGAATATCTTATCAATTCACATACACTTTTTAAATTGCACCAAAGTGGTTGGGCCACTTACCTTTTATATCCTACCTCTCCCCCCCCTCCCACCCTTTTCCAATATTTCCATCCTTACCCATCCTTCTTCCTTACCCATCTTACTTCAAAGCTCTGGTCATCAGAACTCGAACTCGAAGTCCAACAAACCTGGGTAGCCACAGCCACTCAAGAGGGAGAGGTTTTTTAGTGCCAGGAAGGAAAAAAAACTGGCAGGAAATGGCAGAAATCGTACACCAAATCCAGTCATTCCTGGAGTGGAACCACAGTCGATGGCCTCCACTCCAAACCAACAGATACAGATACTAATGCCGGAAAAAAAATCCCCCCCCAGTACCAACAATACCACCAGTCCGATAACATTCTTCTTTGCAAATATACAGGGTCTAAAGCCAGCAACAAACAACAAAATACCTTTCATCCGTGGACTGCTTGCAGAGGCAAAGGCAATGTTCGCGGCTTTCACTGAGACCCACATAAAGGATCACTTGGACAACGAAATATGGATCCCAGGTTACAACCTATACAGATATGACAGAGTGAACAGGCAAAAGGGGGGGGTTGGCCTGTACATTGCAGAGTCACTTGTTTGCACAGAACTGCTTAATGCCTCAAATGACGTAGTGGAAGTTTTAGCAGTAAAGGTCGAGAACCAAAACCTAGTCATTGTGGTAGTCTACAAGCCTCCGGATGCAACATCCCAGCAATTCCAGGAACAGCTGTTAAAAATTGACCACTGTCTGGAAAATCTTCCAGCTCCTGCACCCAACATCTTGCTCCTGGGGGATTTCAACTTAAGGCACCTAAAATGGAGGAATATAGCAAATAATATTGTTGCAGTAATAACACCAGGAGGCAGCTCTGATGAAAACTCACACTCACACGAGCTTTTAAATCTCTGCACAAAATTCAATTTAAACCAGCAAATAATAGAGCCTACTAGACTGGAGAATACACTAGACCTCATCTTCACTAACAATGATGATCTGATAAGAAATGTCACCATATCAAAAACAATATACTCAGATCACAACATAATTGAGGTTCAGACATGTATGCGTGGAGCCCCAGACCGACAAAATGAGACTAGTCACGAGGGAGCATTCACCAAATTCAACTTCAATAACAAAAACATAAAGTGGGACCAAGTAAACCAAGTCCTAACCGATATAAGCTGGGAAGATATACTAAGCAACACAGACCCAAACTTATGCCTAGAACAGATTAACTCGGTGACACTCGATGTATGCACAAGGCTTATTCCTCTAAGAAAAAGGAGGAGTAGATGTAAAATAGAAAGAGACAGGCGCTCCCTTTACAGGCGACGGAAAAGAATAACAGAGCGGCTAAAAGAGGTCAATATATCTGAAATGCGCAGGGAGACACTGGTCAGAGAAATAGCAAGCATCGAACTTAAGCTAAAAGAATCCTTTAGGAGTCAGGAATCGCGGGAAGAACTAAAAGCCATAAATGAAATCGAAAGAAACCCAAAGTATTTCTTCTCCTATGCCAAATCAAAATCGAGAACAACGTCCAGTATTGGGCCCCTACTTAAACAAGATGGGTCCTACACAGATGACAGCAAGGAAATGAGTGAGCTACTCAAGTCCCAATATGACTCAGTTTTTAGCAAGCCGCTAACCAGACTGAGAGTCGAAGATCAAAATGAATTTTTTATGAGAGAGCCACAAAATTTGATTAACACAAGCCTATCCGATGTTATCCTGACGCCAAATGACTTCGAACAGGCGATAAATGACATGCCCATGCACTCTGCCCCAGGGCCAGACTCATGGAACTCTGTGTTCATCAAGAACTGCAAGAAGCCCCTATCACGAGCCTTTTCCATCCTATGGAGAGGGAGCATGGACACGGGGGTCGTCCCTCAGTTACTAAAAACAACAGACATAGCCCCACTCCACAAAGGGGGCAGTAAAGCAACAGCAAAGAACTACAGACCAATAGCACTAACATCCCATATCATAAAAATCTTTGAAAGGGTCCTAAGAAGCAAGATCACCACCCATCTAGAAACCCATCAGTTACACAACCCAGGGCAACATGGGTTTAGAACAGGTCGCTCCTGTCTGTCTCAACTACTGGATCACTACGACAAGGTCCTAAATGCACTAGAAGACAAAAAGAATGCAGATGTAATATATACAGACTTTGCAAAAGCCTTCGACAAGTGTGACCATGGCGTAATAGCGCACAAAATGCGCGCTAAAGGAATAACAGGAAAAGTCGGTCGATGGATCTATAATTTCCTCACTAACAGAACACAGAGAGTAGTCGTCAACAGAGTAAAGTCCGAGGCAGCTACGGTGAAAAGCTCTGTTCCACAAGGCACAGTACTAGCTCCCATCTTGTTCCTCATCCTCATATCCGACATAGACAAGGATGTCAGCCACAGCACCGTGTCTTCCTTTGCAGATGACACCCGAATCTGCATGACAGTGTCTTCCATTGCAGACACTGCAAGGCTCCAGGCGGACATCAACCAAATCTTTCAGTGGGCTGCAGAAAACAATATGAAGTTCAACGATGAGAAATTTCAATTACTCAGATATGGTAAACATGAGGAAATTAAATCTTCATCAGAGTACAAAACAAATTCTGGCCACAAAATAGAGCGAAACACCAACGTCAAAGACCTGGGAGTGATTATGTCGGAGGATCTCACCTTCAAGGACCATAACATTGTATCAATCGCATCTGCTAGAAAAATGACAGGATGGATAATGAGAACCTTCAAAACTAGGGAGGCCAAGCCCATGATGACACTCTTCAGGTCACTTGTTCTATCTAGGCTGGAATATTGCTGCACTCTAACAGCACCTTTCAAGGCAGGTGAAATTGCCGACCTAGAAAATGTACAGAGAACTTTCACGGCGCGCATAACGGAGATAAAACACCTCAATTACTGGGAGCGCTTGAGGTTTCTAAACCTGTATTCCCTGGAACGCAGGAGGGAGAGATACATGATTATATACACCTGGAAAATCCTAGAGGGACTAGTACCGAACTTGCACACGAAAATCACTCACTACGAAAGCAAAAGACTTGGCAGACGATGCACCATCCCCCCAGTGAAAAGCAGGGGTGTCACTAGCACGTTAAGAGACCATACAATAAGTGTCAGGGGCCCGAGACTGTTCAACTGCCTCCCAGCACACATAAGGGGGATTACCAACAGACCCCTGGCAGTCTTCAAGCTGGCACTGGACAAGCACCTAAAGTCAGTTCCTGATCAGCCGGGCTGTGGCTCGTACGTTGGTTTGCGTGCAGCCAGCAGCAACAGCCTGGTTGATCAGGCGCTGATCCACCAGGAGGCCTGGTCACAGACCGGGCCGCGGGGGCGTTGACCCCCGAAACTCTCTCCAGGTAAACACTGGCCGATTCCCACCAAGGCAGGGTGGCCCGAAAAAGAAAAACTTTCACCATCATTCACTCCATCACTGTCTTGCCAGAAGGGTGCTTTACACTACAGTTTTTAAACTGCAACATTAACACCCCTCCTTCAGAGTGCAGGCACTGTACTTCCCATCTCCAGGACTCAAGTCCGTCCTGCCGGTTTCCCTGAATCCCTTCATAAATGTTACTTTGCTCACACTCCAACAGCACGTCAAGTATTAAAAACCATTTGTCTCCATTCACTCCTATCAAACACGCTCATGCATGCCTGCTGGAAGTCCAAGCCCCTCGCACACAAAACCTCCTTTACCCCCTCCCTCCAACCTTTCCTAGGCCGACCCCTACCCCGCCTTCCTTCCACTACAGACTGATACACTCTTGAAGTCATTCTGTTTCGCTCCATTCTCTCTACATGTCCGAACCACCTCAACAACCCTTCCTCAGCCCTCTGGACAACAGTTTTGGTAATCCCGCACCTCCTCCTAACTTCCAAACTACGAATTCTCTGCATTATATTCACACCACACATTGCCCTCAGACATGACATCTCCACTGCCTCCAGCCTTCTCCTCGCTGCAACATTCATCACCCACGCTTCACACCCATATAAGAGCGTTGGTAAAACTATACTCTCATACATTCCCCTCTTTGCCTCCAAGGACAAAGTTCTTTGTCTCCACAGACTCCTAAGTGCACCACTCACTCTTTTTCCCTCATCAATTCTATGATTCACCTCATCTTTCATAGACCCATCCGCTGACACGTCCACTCCCAAATATCTGAATACGTTCACCTCCTCCATACTCTCTCCCTCCAATCTGATATTCAATCTTTCATCACCTAATCTTTTTGTTATCCTCATAACCTTACTCTTTCCTGTATTCACCTTTAATTTTCTTCTTTTGCACACCCTACCAAATTCATCCACCAATCTCTGCAACTTCTCTTCAGAATCTCCCAAGAGCACAGTGTCATCAGCAAAGAGCAGCTGTGACAACTCCCACTTTGTGTGTGATTCTTTATCTTTTAACTCCACGCCTCTTGCCAAGACCCTCGCATTTACTTCTCTTACAACCCCATCTATAAATATATTAAACAACCACGGTGACATCACACATCCTTGTCTAAGGCCTACTTTTACTGGGAAAAAATTTCCCTCTTTCCTACATACTCTAACTTGAGCCTCACTATCCTCGTAAAAACTCTTCACTGCTTTCAGTAACCTACCTCCTACACCATACACTTGCAACATCTGCCACATTGCCCCCCTATCCACTCTGTCATACGCCTTTTCCAAATCCATAAATGTCACAAAGACCTCTTTAGCCTTATCTAAATACTGTTCACTTATATGTTTCACTGTAAACACCTGGTCCACACACCCCCTACCTTTCCTAAAGCCTCCTTGTTCATCTGCTATCCTATTCTCCGTCTTACTCTTAATTCTTTCAATTATAACTCTACCATACACTTTACCAGGTACACTCAACAGACTTATCCCCCTATAATTTTTGCACTCTCTTTTATCCCCTTTGCCTTTATACAAAGGAACTATGCATGCTCTCTGCCAATCCCTAGGTACCTTACCCTCTTCCATACATTTATTAAATAATTGCACCAACCACTCCAAAACTATATCCCCACCTGCTTTTAACATTTCTATCTTTATCCCATCAATCCCGGCTGCCTTACCCCCTTTCATTTTACCTACTGCCTCACGAACTCCCCCCACACTCACAACTGGCTCTTCCTCACTCCTACAAGATGTTATTCCTCCTTGCCCTATACACGAAATCACAGCTTCCCTATCTTCATCAACATTTAACAATTCCTCAAAATATTCCCTCCATCTTCCCAATACCTCTAACTCTCCATTTAATAACTCTCCTCTCCTATTTTTAACTGACAAATCCATTTGTTCTCTAGGCTTTCTTAACTTATTAATCTCACTCCAAAACTTTTTCTTATTTTCAACAAAATTTGTTGATAACATCTCACCCACTCTCTCATTTGCTCTCTTTTTACATTGCTTCACCACTCTCTTAACCTCTCTCTTTTTCTCCATATACTCTTCCCTCCTTGCATCACTTCTACTTTGTAAAAACTTCTCATATGCTAACTTTTTCTCCCTTACTACTCTCTTTACATCATCATTCCACCAATCGCTCCTCTTCCCTCCTGTAACCACAAACTTCTGCTGAACACTCTAACACTACATTTTTAATCCTACCCCACACCTCTTCGACCCCATTGCCTATGCTCTCATTTGTCCATCTATCCTCCAATAGCTGTTTATATCTTACCCTAACTGCCTCCTCTTTTAGTTTATAAACCTTCACCTCTCTCTTCCCTGATGCTTCTATTCTCCTTGTATCCCATCTACCTTTTACTCTCAGTGTAGCTACAACTAGAAAGTGATCTGATATATCTGTGGCCCCTCTATAAACATGTACATCCTGAAGTCTACTCAGCAGTCTTTTATCTACCAATACATAATCCAACAAACTACTGTCATTTCGCCCTACATCATATCTTGTATACTTATTTATCCTCTTTTTCTTAAAATATGTATTACCTATAACTAAACCCCTTTCTATACAAAGTTCAATCAAAGGGCTCCCATTATCATTTACACCTGGCACCCCAAACTTACCTACCACACCCTCTCTAAAAGTTTCTCCTACTTTAGCATTCAGGTCCCCTACCACAATTACTCTCTCACTTGGTTCAAAGGCTCCTATACATTCACTTAACATCTCCCAAAATCTCTCTCTCTCCTCTGCATTCCTCTCTTCTCCAGGTGCATACACGCTTATTATGACCCACTTCTCGCATCCAACCTTTACTTTAATCCACATAATTCTTGAATTTACACATTCATATTCTCTTTTCTCCTTCCATAACTGATCATTTAACATTACTGCTACCCCTTCCTTTGCTCTAACTCTCTCAGATACTCCAGATTTAATCCCATTTATTTCCCCCCACTGAAACTCTCCTACCCCCTTCATCTTTGTTTCGCTTAGAGCCAGGACATCCGACTTCTTTTCATTCATAACATCAGCAATCATCTGTTTCTTGTCATCCGCACTACAGCCACGCACATTTAAGCAACCCAGTTTTATAAAGTTTTTCTTCTTCTCTTTTTTAGTAAATGTATACAGGAGAAGGGGTTACTAGCCCATTGCTCCCGGCATTTTAGTCGCCTCATACGACACGCATGGCTTACGGAGGAAAGATTCTTTTCCACTTCCCCATGGACAATAGAAGAAATAAAAAGGGACAAGAGCTATTAAGAAAAAGGAGAAAAACCTAGATGTATGTATATATATATATATATGCATGTGCGTGTCTGTGAAGTGTGACCAAAGTGTAAGTAGGAGTAGCAAGATATCCCTGTTATCTAGCGTGTTTATGAGACAGAAAAAGAAACCAGCAACAAACAACTGAGATCCAATTCCCTAGATCAAGAGCAAGAGCCCCTCACTAGTGTCAAGGAACCTCCCTTGAGGCGCGCTCGCATCTGGAAATTTCACTCGCGTCTGGAAGCAAAAAATCGACCAAGTGACTGCTCTTATCTGGAAAAACTCGTATGTGGATGCACTTGTAAGTAGACGTTCCTCTGTGTATCGAACTTCTAGTGAACCATGGGAAAGAGTTGCGCTAGGTCTGTTAACTAATTTCTAATGTTCCCTCCAGGACAACAAACATCTGTGTGTTATGGTAGATCATTTCAACAGATATTGTGAGTTCGTTCTTATTGTAGATAAGACTGCCGAGACAGTGGCTGACTCTTCTGCTTCCTTCCCAGTTTTCTCTTGTTCTTGGCTTTCTCTGTTTACTCTGTGCTCTTGCACATTTAGCTTATGCCTCTGCTCACTCTTTTCTTACCATGGCCTCATCTGCTCCTGGGTATGATTTTTTGCTATGTCTTAGCACTTTCCAGCTACATCATCATTGGTACTAATATTTAACAATTTGACTGCATTACAAGATCACACTTGAAATTTTTCTTAAGATGTTTAATAAGATTTAACATTGTCAGTTCCTTCTTTTTTATTGGTACTTACTGTATCACCTGATTAGAAAGATTGGTTGGCTTTGATACAGTGTTTTAATTTGTTAATAATTGTGATACGTATTTAATCTTCTGTTATGTAATTGTTTTCCAGATTCTACTGGGGAGTATGTGAAAGGTGAAATTGGTACTTGCTGCAATAATATATACACTCATGGTCTTCAATGTGTTACCGTCCTTATTGGCTTATATGACCGTTTATCTGGCTTACCTGTTGGAGGTGTTATCAATCAACCGTTTGCTTTGTTTAATGAAGAGAGCCAAAGGTAAATGATATAAAGTACAGTATAATGAAGTGTCAGTGTTATTGTTATTTACACTTACTGATTCACATTAGAATAATTTGTTTATCCTAACTTTTTTATGGTAGGTGGCAGGGACAGGTTTATTGGGGAGTGAGTCACGGTGGCATTAACATTCATAATGTGCCACTTAGAACGACCAGTCCACAAGATGGACGTCCAATACTTCTGATGTCATCGAGTGAAGATATAAAATTGCAGGAAAAGCTAAACAAGAAATTCAATGTAATATATGCCACAGGTGCTGGCTACAAGCTGCTAGTGGTAGCCCTAGGACTTGCATCTGCTTGTGTGTCATCAAAGGTAAAGAAATTTCACCTCTTCGTGTAAAAATATATTTTACCCTCAAGCACTTCCATTTTTTGTTAAACATAATCTTTGCTCCATAAAATATTCATAGTCCTGTGTCATTTTTCCAGATATATTTTGAGGGATAAAAAAAACAAAGTGTGCCTTTTGGATTGTAAATTAACCTTTTCTTTATTATTGTAGCTCAATGTTTTAGACAGGCAAAATTTTCAAGCTAATAATTTTTTTTTTTCAACAAACCAGCCGTATCCCACCAAGGCAGGGTGGCCCAAAAAGAAAAACGAAAGTTTCTCTTTTTAAATTTATTAATATATACAGAAGAAGGGGTTACTAGCCCCTTCCTCCCGGCATTTTAGTCGCCTCTTACGACATGCATGGTTTACGGAGGAAGAATTCTGTTCCACTTCCCCATGGAGATAAGAGGAAATAAACAACAACAAGAACTAGCAAGGAAATAAAAGAAAACCCAGAGGGGTGTGTATATATGTATATGCTTGTACAAGTATGTGTAGTGTGACCTAAGCGTAAGTAGAAGTAGCAAGACGTACCTGAAATCTTGCATGTTTATGAGACAGAAAAAAGACACTAGCAATCCTACCATCGTGTAAAACAATTACAGGTTTCATTTTACACTCACTTGGCAGAACGGTAGCACCTCCCTGGGTGGTTGCTGTCTACCAACCTACTACCTAGGAAATAATAATATATGACTAATAATTAATCTACAAATAACAAAATAAAGTGTTCATGATAGAAATACATTACATGTACTTGCTTTCCAAAATAAAAGTGATGAAATACGTATACAGGAATTCCTCATGAGTGGAGACATTTGGCTATGTACTGTTGATTGAGAAAACAAGTGTTGACATTACCTTGTGAAGCAGCATAGGTTATGAGTCTTGTGCTGAAAATCTTGCAGACAGATTTAGTGATTTAATGCACATTTATACACACATAGCTGAATAAATACGCTTTAATTTTCTCCAAGCATGTTTTAAAGTTTTTCCATGCAAAATTATAAACAGCTAAATAAAGAGCAGTATTGTTGGAATATGGTGTTTTTGTTTCTGTATTCACTTCCTCTCTCAGGTGAAAACAAGTTCATTGATCATTATCTCATCAATACCAAATTTCTTTGTTTTTACTTGAAAAAAAAAGAAACTTTTTTCTTACAATATGCCATTGTTAAAATATGACATTTAATTTTCAGAGTTTCTAATAGATGGTAGAAGGCTTTACAAAATTATTGCAGCTATATACACTTGCAATTCTTCTCTACAGGGATCAACTTTCCGTTGGGATACAGGAGCTCCTCATGGGTTGCTGAGTGCCCAGGGTGGTGGTGTAATTATCTTTCAAAAAATTTGTCAGCTTGCAGAACGGGTAAGTATTCTGTGCATATCAAACAGTTAATATTGTTCTTGTGTTTCTTATTGTACAGTATTTCTTAATTTTTTATATTTCATTTCTTTTATTGTTTTCTTATTCTGTTTTTACTAATTTTTAAGATTTGTCTTTTTCTGTTATTGTCTTTTTCCTTTTTTGTCATTTGGTGCTGCTCTTCCTCCTCTTCCTATCTTCAACTCAGTATCCTCCTGTCTTCTCACTCTCTTCATATCCTCTCATCAGCCTCTTCTCAGCTTTCTCTTTTTTCAGCTTCCTCTTCCTCTCCCTCCTTGTTTCTCCTAGTCTTTGTCTCTTCACAGTCTCCTTTCTTCATATCTTATTCTCCTCTCTTCTTCCATTAGTCCTTTCTTCTTTTTCTTTGCCTATGCATTTCTTCTCCTCCTCCTTGCCTCACAACACAGGGAAACATGTAAATATTAAAATAATGTTAGAATATCTCAAACTGCCCTTTTGCATTCAAAAATGAGTATTGAAGATGTGATGTACCTTAGCCTGCCTTATGCTTGTATGTACTTCTCGTAATATTATTGATCGTTGACAAAAAAACACCTGCTTCTTTTATGACACCCAAATCTGCATCATATGGGCCATCAGGCTGCCACCAGCAAGAACTTAATTGACCAGACAGTCACAGAACAAGCCTGGCCCGGGGCCTAGCTGCAGAGTACGAAAACTCTCGAAACCCATCAAAGGTATATAATGTTATGGGTATATAATGGCAGTGCTGGGTCACAATAGCACAGTACCAGAAATGAATACATTACACTTTGATAGATTTTTCTTTTTAATGAATCACTTGTTATTTAAAACAAATAATATATGAAAGTTTAAGGAAACATAAGAGAAATGGAAATTTATGTAGGGTAGGTAGGTTGATAACTTAGACACATGTGCAACTCTTGGGTATCTTTATTGAGGAAACATTTCGCCACACAGTGGCTTCATCAGTCCATACAAAGGAGAATCTTGAAGAACAGGAGTAGAATGAGGTAATCAGTCCCTCAACCTTGAGTCGATGTGGTCAGTCCATCAATCTTGAATAGAATACGGCATACGTGCGGAGAAGGAGCTTATAAACCGTTGGTAGGAGAGGTGCAGCAGTCATAGGCGGTGTCACCTCCCCTCCCAACGGTTCATAAGCTCCTTCTCCGCACGTATGCCGTATTCTATTCAAGATTGATGGACTGACCACATCGACTCAAGGTTGAGGGACTGATTACCTCATTCTACTCCTGTTCTTCAAGATTCTCCTTTGTATGGACTGATGAAGCCACTGTGTGGCGAAACGTTTCCTCAATAAAGATACCCAAGAGTTGCACATGTGTCTAAGTTATCAACATGTCGGTTCTATGAACCATTCATCTACAAACCTGTCAGACACTGCAACTTCTTGGGATCTTAATACTTGGGAATTCTTCGCTTGCCTAATTCTTGGGCACGACCTACTTCCACATTGAACAAATGTGACACCGCCTATGACTGCTGCACCTCTCCTACCAACGGTTTATAAGCTCCTTCTCCGCACATATGCCGTATTCTATTCAAGATTGATGGACTGACCACATCGACTCAAGGTTGAGGGACTGATTACCTCATTCTACTCCTGTTCTTCAAGATTCTCCTTTGTATGGACTGATGAAGCCACTGTGTGGCAAAACGTTTCCTCAATAAAGATACCCAAGAGTTGCACATGTGTCTAAGTTATCAACATGTCGGTTCTATGAACCATTCATCTACAGGGTAGGTAGGTACAGTACTAGTAAATTAGAGACATGTATATTTCCCAGTTCAATTATCAGAGACCAGTCAGTCATGGAACACCTTGCTTCAACATGAAATATTTGTACTAAGCATTCAAATTGATTTTGAATAATAATTCATATTTTAAGATATCTTATACAAGTCTTTTGCCTTTCAGGGTATTGATGTTGAAAATCTGAAAGAACTACAAATCAGGTATCATAAATCAAATGATAATGTAACACAGCATAATTTGCAATGGTGTAATGAAGGTGGGCTTGTTGCATACCAGGATCCCAGTGTATTATCCACTATCCTAGAATGCCTTTAAAGAGTTATTATTGTAAAGATTAATGAATATCTTTCTCTTTATTGCTAATCCTGAACCAAAATTTCTGATAAGCACTTTACTTTTCTTACTACTCCTGAAACAGTTTATAAAACATTACGTTTCCTTTCACTCTTGAAGCAGTTTCTGAACCTTCCCTTTCCTTTCCTTTTACTCCTGAAATAAAATTTCTGAATACCGTATTACCTTTCTTTTCTTTCTACTCCTGAAATAACCTTTCTAAATCATTATGTTTTCTTCTGTCCCTGAAACAAAGTTTCCTTAACTGCTACATTCCCATTCTTTCTCTTCCTTAAACATTTCTAGAGCAAGAATCAAATCCAGTTGTAGGTTCTTTCTAATCAACCATAATTTGTGTTCATATCCTGAATTTTTTTTAAACATGCTGGCCATCTTCCACTGAGGCAGTGTGACCTTATAAACACTTTCACCATCATTCACAACTATCACTATCTTGCCAGAGGCACACAGATTTTATATATTAATATATTCATTATATATTATTTTTTTCTCAACACGTTGGCAGTCTCCCAATGAGGCAAGGTGGCCTAGAAAAGAAACACTTTCACTATCATTCACACATAATCACTGTCTTTGCAGAGGCATTCAGATATGACAAGTTAGATGTCACTCCAAACAGCCAATATCCCAAACCCCTCCTTTAAAGTACAGGCATTGTACTTCCCAACTACAGGAGGGCCCCTCTTATACAGCAGGTTAGGTTCCGGACTACTGCCATAAAGCGTAAATCGCTGTAAAGTGACCCATAGCCATTTTATTCATTTTCAAATGCTTATAAAAGCCTGATATCATGTTTACTCTTCATATATTAAGTTAGCTAGGCCTAAAAAATGCATATAAAGTACTTACCTTAAAACATTTTCATCCTTAGCTTATAATGAGTGGTGAATATATTTATTGTAGGAAATCTGAATAAATGAAGAATGGGTATAATTGAAAACTGCTGTAAAGCAAAGTGTTGTAAAGTGAAGTGCTGTAAAGCAGGGCCTACCTGTATATACATACATGAATTAACTTGAAAGATATTTATTTGTTTATTAGATTATGACATGGAGCAGATTTTATGTAACTCTTTGTTGGTTTGTGGCTGTTATGCAGTGCTGAGAAGGGCATTACAGGACTGTTTTATGTACTCTTTATAATTTATTAAGTTGAGGCTTCTCCAAGGATAGTACTCAATACAGAGATTCATGTATTAACCCCTTATAAAAAATGTATTACACCTGTAATTATTTATTTGTATTATGTACTCTCTTAGGGAATTATATTCATAATTTATTTAGTTATAAACATTGTACAGCACAGGGTATTTTAATTCACTATATCAGTTGATATAGTGGTATTCCTATTTCTGACATTCCTATTTATCATCATTTCCTAGAGAGATACCTTGCATCTTTGTGAGAGGTGTCAGGTCTTTTGGCAATGCAATAACTTTTGGTAGACTATCGTATTTACCAAAGAACATGTTAATTCATTTCTATCTTCTCCATCATCTTTATGACCTAACTCTGGTTGCTGTCTTTTTGGAAAGTTCAACCTTTAATGTAGACACAATCTGTAATTTCTTAAATAAAACTGACTTTTGTCTATAGCATGTGAACCAGCCCTTCACCCTTTTTTTTTTTTTATTCTCCTGATGTCAACATTCCTTCACCTTGTAGCACTGGATAACCCTTAGGAGTTTAGTGCAATTTTTTTGTAAATGCAGTATAGTATATTAATGTTCTACCAGCACCAAAGTCCATCATGAGGGGAGTAAAACTTACTCTGTTCTCCAATTTATTCAGTAATTCTACCTTTTCAATTATTAATGAATTTCACTTGCTTGTCACAAAGACATGAGATGGACTGGCACTGCCAGTAGCACCTGTATTACTGTTGGGGGCCTAAAGTTCTTTACATTCTTTACATAACTTTTAAAGGTGTACAAATTTTGCTTATTGAAGCTGCTAGCACAATCTGCAGGTATTAATTTATTATCCTGGGAAGATGTACTATATTAATGTGCTTCACAGTTCGGTGTTAGGTAAATAATTAATGTAATGTAATTAATGGCTTACAATTGAGCTACATATGGCAAAACCTCAAGTGGATGGGTGGCTGTTTGAACCGAGCTCTCCTTGGAAACACTAAAGATAGACAAAAGTGAAAAACACTGGTAACCTAATTAGAATAAGAGATCTTAATGTTCTTTTATTGTATGGAATGAGCATGCTTGATTATACATGTTATTTCATAAAGTATTCTCATGAATACCAATAAAGGTTTTTTCATTGTCAATGAAAATTTTTAGTGTAACATATAGCAGTAAGTTAAAAAGTGAAAAGACAACATGATCTGAATAATTAAATGTTACTTTTAGCAATAGTACCTAAAGCAAAAATATGAAAAAGCTGGCAGAATGGTCAAGAAATTGTCATTTGAAATATACGAGTCATCAAATAATAAGGCTCTGATTATAATAAATAAAAGAAATCATACCAATCTTCGCTTTGAAACAATGAGCAATGAGTGTGGTGCTTGACGAGGGAAAATTGTGTATCCTACTTAAAATAGGAATTTAGAAATGGTAACTGTTACAACAAACTTTTAATGAAGCAAAAGATTCAGTCATGAAATAATGCTGTATAGCCATATGGAGTTATTGACAAAATTAATTGCAATAACAAAAAAGGCACAATACCGTGACTGGAACGATACACAAATAACCCGCACATAGAAGAGAGGAGCTTACGATGATGTTTCGGTTCGACTTGGACCATTTACAAAGTCACACTAACGAAAAGGAGAGTGGGAAGGGAATATATAGGCAGGAGGTAGTAGTAGTAGTGGAGGTGGAAGGAAGTAGTAGTGGGGAGGTAGTAAGAAGAGGAGGAGCCAGTCAAATACTAAGAAAGAGGAGCACTGCAAGTGAGCTAGGTGCCCACAGAGGGGTAAGAGCAAGAATACCGAGGGGGGGGGGAAGGAAATAAATAAATAAAGAAGGAACAAATACACAGGGCAGAAGAAAGACAACCCAAAGGAGAAAAAGGAAAGAGGAAAGGGAAGTCAGGTTAGGTCATGGGTGTTCTGAAGTTTGGAGCATTTAACAATGTACTGGGAAAGGAAGGTATCTACAGAGACGAAGCCAGGACTAAGATTAATCTAAGATTATTCTTAGTCCTGGCTTCGTCTCTGTAGATGCCTTCTTTTCCCACTACATTGTTAAATTCTCCAAACTTCAGAACACCCGTGACCTAACTTGATTCCTCCTTTTTCTTCTCCCTCTTCCCCTTTCCTCTTTCTTTTTCTCCTTTGGGTTGTCTTTCTTCTGCCCTGTGTATTTGTTCCTTCTTTATTTATTTATTTATTCCCCCCCCCCTCGGTGTTCTTGCTCTTACCCTCTGTGGGCACTTAGCTCCCTTGCAGTGCTGCTCTTTCCTAGTATTTAACTGGCTCCTCCTCCTCTTGCTACCTCCCCACTACTACTTCCTTCCACCTCCACTACTACCACCACTACTACTACTACTACTATTACCTCCTGCCTCTATATACCCTTCCCGCTCTCCTTTTCGTTAGTGTGACTTTGTAAGTGGTCCAAGTTGGACCGAAACATCGTCATAAGCTCCTCTCTTCTATGTGTGGGTTATATGTGTATTAACTGCAATGGTAGAAATTTTAGAAAGGTGAATAGTGAGAGTGTGTGTACTCACCTAGTTGTACTCACCTAGTTGAGGTTGCGGGGGTCGAGTCCGAGCTCCTGGCCCCGCCTCTTCACTGATCGCTACTAGGTCACTCTCCCTGAGCCGTGAGCTTTATCATACCTCTGCTTAAAGCTATGTATGGATCCTGCCTCCACTACATCGCTTCCCAAACTATTCCACTTACTGACTACTCTGTGGCTGAAGAAATACTTCCTAACATCCCTGTGATTCATCTGTGTCTTCAGCTTCCAACTGTGTCCCCTTGTTACTGTGTCCAATCTCTGGAACATCCTGTCTTTGTCCACCTTGTCAATTCCTCTCAGTATTTTGTATGTCGTTATCATGTCCCCCCTATCTCTCCTGTCCTCCAATGTCGTCAGGTTGATTTCCCTTAACCTCTCCTCATAGGACATACCTCTTAGCTCTGGGACTAGTCTTGTTGCAAACCTTTGCACTTTCTCTAGTTTCTTCACGTGCTTGGCTAGGTGTGGGTTCCAAACTGGTGCCGCATACTCCAATATGGGCCTAACATACACGGTGTACAGGGTCCTGAATGTGTGTGAGTGTGAGTGTGAGTGTGTGTGTGAGTGTGAGTGTGAGTGTGAGTGTGAGTGTGAGTGTGAGTGTGAGTGTGTGTGTGTGTGTGTGTGTGTGTGTGTGTGTGTGTGTGTGTGTGTGTGTGTGTGTGTGTGTGTGTGTGTGTGTGTGTGTGTGTGTGTGTGTGTGTGTGTGAGTGTGTGTGTGAGTGTGTGTGTGAGTGTGTGTGTGTGTGTGAGTGTGTGTGTGTGTGTGTGTGTGTGTGATTGTGTGTGTGTGTTTGTGTGTGTGTGTGTGTGTACGTACTCGCCTATTTGTGGTTGCAGGGATCGAGTCTTAGCTCCTGGCCCCGCCTCTTCACTGGTTGCTACTGGGTCCTCTCTCTCCCTGCTCCATGAGCTTTATCAAACCTCGTCTTAAAATTATGTATGGTTCCCGCCTCCACTACGTCACTTTCTAGGCTATTCCACTGCCTGACAACTCTATGACTGAAGAAATACTTCCTAACATCTCTTTGACTCATCTGAGTCTTCAACTTCCAATTGTGACCTCTTGTTTATGTGTCTCCTCCCTGGAATATCCTGTCTTTGTCCACCTTGTCTATTCTGTGCAATATTTTATATGTCGTTATCATGTCTCCCCTGACCCTCCTCTCCTCTAGTGTCGTCAGGCCGATTTCCCTTAACCTTTCTTCATAGGACATTCCCCTTAGCTCTGGAACTAACCTTGTCGCAAACCTTTGCACTTTCTCTAATTTCTTGATGTGCTTGATCAAGTGTGGGTTCCAAACAGGTGCTGCATACTCCAGTATGGGCCTGACGTACACGGTGTACAGTGTCTTGAACGATTCCTTACTAAGGTATCAGAACGCTGTTCTTAGGTTTGCCAGGCGCCCATATGCTGCAGCAGTTATCTTGTTGATGTGTGCTTCCGAAGACGTGTGTGTGTGTGTGTGTGTGAGAGAGAGAGAGAGATAGAGATATATAGAGTGAGATAGACATAGAGATAGATATAGATAGATAGATAGATGAGTGTAATGAAGGAATCATGAGAATAATGTAGTCTATGGTGTTATAGTACTGCATGTTGAGAATATGTTTCAAAGATGTTGTATATAAGTCATACTATAAAATGAAGAACAAAATAGTTTTAATACAGTAGTAATTTATGTTTAGTGCATATTATGATAAAATACATTCCATGTATTGCTTCCTTAAATAAATGAATTTTGTATGGTCTATATTACTTGCCTAGCTAATACATTGTTGTTATTTACAGACTACTTGTTATTTACACTATTTGAACCTTCAACTGCATTGTTAAGACATCAGCCTAATTCAGGCAGGCCAGGAAAGTTGCTTGATGTCAGTGATGGGCTCTTGATTCAAGGAAGTGGACCTATCCTCCCCTGCCTTAGAGCAAACTTGATTGCCTCCTATCCCCCTAGATGCTGTATGACCCCATATTACCTATGGGGTAATATGACCTCTATGAGGTCATATTACCCCTATGGGGTCATATTACCCACTCCACCCTCTCTCCATAAAGTGTCCATATATGGTGTCTGTACATAGAGGACCCTATCAGGAAAGGTTCCTTGATGCTTCTCCAAGAAATTGGACTTATTTTTCACTTGAACCTTATTGTCTCCCATTCCCCACACATTGGATGTCCTCTTATGGGTTAATGCTTGCCCCTGTATAATAATAATAATATACAGGGATGAAGACTTGCCTTGCATTTACCTTTCATTCCCTCTAAGTGAGGTCCTTCATTGCTGATGAAAAGGGCTCGATCCAAGGAATCTGAGCAACCCTCAACTTGGATTCTTTGATTGCCTCCCATTCCACAAGTGCTATATAACCCTATTTGTAAGAGTAACAAAGGATAAGCAGAAAACATAGTAGGTACAGAGCAAATGAGAGTAAAAGACCAGGGAAGAAAAAGAACGGTTGGAAGGAGTGTTTGAAGGTGTAGTGAGCAGAGCCAGCATCATGAGCATCCTTCACAGCCCACACAAGTAAAGCTGCACTTGACCCACTACCTCACTACTTCATGATCCCTCTCCCCAGTACTTGTCTTTCTCACCGACTTCACTATCATTATCTGCTTGTGGATTCTCTTCAAGGGGAGTACCCTGATACTGGCTCTTTATCCAGGAAACTGAAGCTATCCTAATTGTTTCCCATTCTCTAGGACCTGAGTGACTCTGATGGGGTTAGCACTTGTCTATGAATTTTCTTTCTTTCAACAAACCGGCCATATCCCATCGTAGCAGGGTGGCCAAAAAGGAAAAACAAAAGTTTCTCTTTTTAACTTTAATAATATATACAGGAGAAGGGGTTACTAGCCCCTTACCCCTCATGGAAGGTTCCTTGATGTTGGTGAGGGGCTCTTGATTTAGAGAATTGGATCTGTGTTTCAGTTCCCCGAATTAAGCCTGAATGCCTTCCACATCCCTCCCCCCCCCCCCGGGCGCTGTATAATCCTATGGGTTTAGCGCTTCCCCCTTGATTATAATAATAATACTAGCCCCTTGCTTCCAGCATTTTAGTTGCCTCTTACTACATGCATGGCTTATGGAAGAAGAATTCTGTTCCACTTCCCCATGGAGATAAGAAATAAACAAGAACTAGTAAGGAAATAGAAGAAAAAACAGAGGGATGTGTATATATATGAATGTACACATGCATGTGTGGTGTGACTTAAGTGTAAGTAGAAGTAGCAAGATGTATCTGAAACCTTGCATGTTTATGAGACAGAAAGACACCAGCAATCCTACCATCATGTAAAACAATTACAGGCTTCCGTTTTACACTTACTTGGCAGGACGGTAGTACATCCCTGGGCTGTTGCTGTCTACCAACCTACTACCTAAATTATCTATGAATATAATAATAAAAATATGGGTTTGTATATACGTACATGTACAATCTTATATTCGTTATTTGGGTGCCTTGATGTTGGTGAAGAGCTTTTGATCCAATATAATTGAAGCTATCCAATGTTTCTGTTGATTAAGTGTGATTGGTTCCCATTCCCAGGTGCTGTATTGCCTATAATGGTTTTTGTGTTTTTAACCCTTTTGGGGGTTTCGGCCGTACTAGTACGGCTTGCATGCCAGGGTTTTTGACATACTAGTACGCATAAATTCTAGCGCTCTCAAATCTAGCAAGAGAAAGCTGGTAGGCCTACATATGAAAGAATGGGTCTATGTGGTCAGTGTGCACAGTATAAAAAAAATCCTGCAGCACACAGTGCGTAATGAGAAAAAAAAACTTTGACCGTGTTTTTGGTTTAAAACAGCGACTTTGCACTGTATTTTTGTATGGTATTTATTGTTGTATTCTAGTTTTTCTGGTCTCATTGTATAGAATGGAAGACATATTACAGAAATTGAGATGATTTTGACTGGTTTTACAATGAAAAGTACCTTGAAATTGAGCTCAAAGTAGCAGAAATGTTCGAGTTTTACCAAAGTTCAAAAGTAAACAAATCATGCTAAGCGTCCAATACACGTCAACTGGTGAGTCTAATATTCTTTCACAAGTGCACTGATATTATTTATACCATTTCTACACTAATGCAGTAGTCTGCACAACAGTAAATCTTATTATTTTTGTGAGAATAAAAAATCAAAGTGGAAAGCAAAAGAAATGTAAGAGGGGCCTGGAGACGTGACTAATGAACAGAGGAAATGTTATTTTAGTGCCAGGAATGTCTTTCTTGTTTATTCTGGACCCAATTTGGAAATTGGCATCTTTTGAAATTTGTGTGAAATTGGCAAAATTGCTCTATTCTGACCACTTTATTGGATAGTTGAGATCGGTAAATGGGTGGTTTCTTGTACTCATTCGATAGAAAAAACGGAGTTCTAGCGAAATAGTTATGTTTTTTGTCGACTTGTACATTGGAATTGGCCGAAAATAGGGCTCAAATTGGGCAAAATCGCCGATGCGTAAACATCGTCGAAACCGCTAACTGCGAGAGCATAATTCCGTAAGTTTTCTATCAAATTTCATACTTTTGGTGTCATTATGATCGGGAAAAGATTCTCTCTTTTCATAAGAAAAAATAGTTTTTTTTTTTAAATTTTGGCGACCCTGAGAACAAGTCTCTGAGAAGGCCTAGCGACCCCCAAAGGGTTAATGACTAATACTGTAATCCCTTTGGCTCAAGCATGATTACATCCTATTCCCCAAGCAATGTACGACTCGATGGGTTTAGCGATTCACCATGAATATATGTATTACATTCACAGTTAGGGGTGAGGGGGATCACTAAACTGACAGGGGTCACACATTGCCTGAAAGGAAGGGGAGGGGAATTGAAAGCAATCAGGTTCAATCCAACGAAAAAGAGGACAGGTCCAGTTTCTTGGATGAAGAGCCCCCTCACTAACATTATGGCAACTCCTGGGATAGGCCCTTGTGAATATCATAATTTAGATTTGCCTGTTGCCAAGCTCAACTTGTTAGGGAATTAGTCCTGTGGAGGTTAAGCTTAACACAAATTAAAAACTGACATGTAGTTTAGCTTATATTCATTGGGGGTTCACCCTTACATATGATCCATAACACATTTAATATTAAATTATAAACTGATGTTGGTGAATGACGTCATTGACCCAACTAGAGGAACTTAATCTTTCAAGGAGATACTGCATTAAGCTACTTACTCCGCCCACCCCACTGGGAGATGTGCGAGCAAGTCTCCACTAGCAGCTACCAACCCCTACTTCACAGTCACTGTCCCGGCTATCATTCCACTCAGTGTTCTGCGAGCAGCCACTGGCCCCTGCTGCAGGTTACTGTCCTGGCTCTGTCATTTCACCCAGTGTGTCGCACCTCCACCATGACCAATGCTACCTCTCTCAGGTGGGTCATATAGGGTGGCAGGTATTGCCAACAGGTATGGTAGAAAGATAATTGGCGCAGGGCAAACTTTTATTATAGATGACCCAAAATTAAACATACTGCAATTTATAATAAAGGCTTTATCTGAACCAAGTGTCTCTACCATAGGTGGGTGATCTTCTTTAGTTGTGAAGAACTGATTTCCTCAAGGTTTATACATAATCTGGATGGGATTTATGGTGCAATTCTGTGGTAAATCTGTGTATGTGCCTGTACTTCCTAATTACTGAGCAGCTCAGCAGTGAAACTTAATTAAGTTCTCAGCTGAAACAATTCACATAAATGCCAAAATAAATACTTGTGTGTTAGCAGACTGCCGTAAGTTGCATCCAGGAAAGAACTGCATATTATATGTTTTAAAATTCCAGTCATGCTGGAAGTCATATCATGGACAAAATGCTTGTGTAGAACAGAAAATTCTAGACCTGAATAAAATATATTTGAATGATGCTAATCCATTCAACCTTGTGGCTTAGCGCTTCTTTTTGATTATAATAATAATGTCAATTCGATAATTTGTTGTCCCTGGATCAGAGGCCAGTTAATTAGGTGGGTGATGCATTGAAGTGTCCGTGGAGACAAAACATTATTCGTGGAGGCAAAAGGGAAATGTATACGAGTATAGTGGTACCAACACTCTTATATGAGGTGCAGCATGGGTGGTGAATGTCACAGGCAAGGAGGAGGCTGGAGGCAATGTATGGTGTAAATATTATGTAGAGAATTTGTAGCTAAGAGATGTCCCCTCAAGGAAGGTTCCTTGATGTTGGTGAGGGGCTCTTGATTTAGGGAATTGGATCTGTGCTCCAGTTCCCCGAATTAAGCCTGAATGCCTTCCACATCCCCCCCCCCCAGGCGCTGTATAATCCTCCGGGTTTAGCGCTTCCCCTTGATTATAATAATAATAATGTAGCTAAGAGATTAGGAGGAGATGGGGGTTACTAAAAGTATTATCCAGGGGAATGAGGAGAGGTTGTTGATGTAGTTTGGACATTTAGAGAAGTGGAGCTTAATATGATGACTTGGAGGGTGTATAAATCTGTAATAGAGGGAAGGAGGGGTAAGGGTCACTAGGAAAGGTTAAAGGGAGGTGAGGGACTAAAGGAGCTTTTGTGCGCAAGGGGGCTTGGATATCCAGCAAGAGTGTGAGCATGTTAGATGGGAATGGAGGCAGATGGTTTTTGGGACTTGATGAGCTGTTAGAGTGTGAGCAAGGTAACATTTTGTGAAGGAATTCAAGTTAACTGATTAGCCAGACTTGAGTCCTGGAGGTGGGAAGAACAGTGCCTGCACTCTGAAGGAGGTATTTGGATATTTGCAGTTTGGAGGGGGGATCTGAACTGTAGTATTGGCACACCTCTGGCATGCCAATACTACCTCGGTGGGAGACAGCCGGTGTTATATATATATATATATATATATATATATATATATATATATATATATATATATATATATATATATATATATATATATATATATATATATATAATGCCTCAAATGACGTAGTGGAAGTTTTAGCAGTAAAGGTCGAGAACCAAAACCTAGTCATTGTGGTAGTCTACAAGCCTGCGGATGCAACATCCCAGCAATTCCAGGAACAGCTGTTAAAAATTGACCACTGTCTGGAGAATCTTCCAGCTCCTGCACCCAACATCTTTCTCCTGGGGGATTTCAACTTAAGGCACCTAAAATGGAGGAATATAGCAAATAATATCGTTGCAGTAATAACACCAGGAGGCAGCTCTGATGAAAACTCACACTCACACGAGCTTTTAAATCTCTGCACAAAATTCAATTTAAACCAGCAAATAATAGAGCCTACTAGACTGGAGAATACACTAGACCTCATCTTCACTAACAATGATGATCTGATAAGAAATGTCACCATATCAAAAACAATATACTCAGATCACAACATAATTGAGGTTCAGACATGTATGCGTGGAGCCCCAGACCGACAAAATGAGACTAGTCACGAGGGAGCATTCACCAAATTCAACTTCAATAACAAAAACATAAAGTGGGACCAAGTAAACCAAGTCCTAACCGATATAAGCTGGGAAGATATACTAAGCAACACAGACCCAAACTTATGCCTAGAACAGATTAACTCGGTGGCACTCGATGTATGCACAAGGCTTATTCCTCTAAGAAAAAGGAGGAGTAGATGTAAAATAGAAAGAGACAGGCGCTCCCTTTACAGGCGACGGAAAAGAATAACAGAGCGGCTAAAAGAGGTCAATATATCTGAAATGCGCAGGGAGACACTGGTCAGAGAAATAGCAAGCATCGAACTTAAGCTAAAAGAATCCTTTAGGAGTCAGGAATCGCGGGAAGAACTAAAAGCCATAAATGAAATCGAAAGAAACCCAAAGTATTTCTTCTCCTATGCCAAATCAAAATCGAGAACAACGTCCAGTATTGGGCCCCTACTTAAACAAGATGGGTCCTACACAGATGACAACAAGGAAATGAGTGAGCTACTCAAGTCCCAATATGACTCAGTTTTTAGCAAGCCGCTAACCAGACTGAGAGTCGAAGATCAAAATGAATTTTTTATGAGAGAGCCACAAAATTTGATTAACACAAGCCTATCCGATGTTATCCTGACGCCAAATGACTTCGAACAGGCGATAAATGACATGCCCATGCACTCTGCCCCAGGGCCAGACTCATGGAACTCTGTGTTCATCAAGAACTGCAAGAAGCCCCTATCACGAGCCTTTTCCATCCTATGGAGAGGGAGCATGGACACGGGGGTCGTCCCTCAGTTACTAAAAACAACAGACATAGCCCCACTCCACAAAGGGGGCAGTAAAGCAACAGCAAAGAACTACAGACCAATAGCACTAACATCCCATATCATAAAAATCTTTGAAAGGGTCCTAAGAAGCAAGATCACCACCCATCTAGAAACCCATCAGTTACACAACCCAGGGCAACATGGGTTTAGAACAGGTCGCTCCTGTCTGTCTCAACTACTGGATCACTACGACAAGGTCCTAAATGCACTAGAAGACAAAAAGAATGCAGATGTAATATATACAGACTTTGCAAAAGCCTTCGACAAGTGTGACCATGGCGTAATAGCGCACAAAATGCGCGCTAAAGGAATAACAGGAAAAGTCGGTCGATGGATCTATAATTTCCTCACTAACAGAACACAGAGAGTAGTCGTCAACAGAGTAAAGTCCGAGGCAGCTACGGTGAAAAGCTCTGTTCCACAAGGCACAGTACTAGCTCCCATCTTGTTCCTCATCCTCATATCCGACATAGACAAGGATGTCAGCCACAGCACCGTGTCTTCCTTTGCAGATGACACCCGAATCTGCATGACAGTGTCTTCCATTGCAGACACTGCAAGGCTCCAGGCTGACATCAACCAAATCTTTCAGTGGGCTGCAGAAAACAATATGAAGTTCAACGATGAGAAATTTCAATTACTCAGATATGGTAAACATGAGGAAATTAAATCTTCATCAGAGTACAAAACAAATTCTGGCCACAAAATAGAGCGAAACACCAACGTCAAAGACCTGGGAGTGATTATGTCGGAGGATCTCACCTTCAAGGACCATAACATTGTATCAATCGCATCTGCTAGAAAAATGACAGGATGGATAATGAGAACCTTCAAAACTAGGGAGGCCAAGCCCATGATGACACTCTTCAGGTCACTTGTTCTATCTAGGCTGGAATATTGCTGCACTCTTAACAGCACCTTTCAAGGCAGGTGAAATTGCCGACCTAGAAAATGTACAGAGAACTTTCACGGCGCGCATAACGGAGATAAAACACCTCAATTACTGGGAGCGCTTGAGGTTTCTAAACCTGTATTCCCTGGAACGCAGGAGGGAGAGATACATGATTATATACACCTGGAAAATCCTAGAGGGACTAGTACCGAACTTGCACACGAAAATCACTCACTACGAAAGCAAAAGACTTGGCAGACGATGCACCATCCCCCCAATGAAAAGCAGGGGTGTCACTAGCACGTTAAGAGACCATACAATAAGTGTCAGGGGCCCGAGACTGTTCAACTGCCTCCCAGCACACATAAGGGGGATTACCAACAGACCCCTGGCAGTCTTCAAGCTGGCACTGGACAAGCACCTAAAGTCAGTTCCTGATCAGCCGGGCTGTGGCTCGTACGTTGGTTTGCGTGCAGCCAGCAGCAACAGCCTGGTTGATCAGGCGCTGATCCACCAGGAGGCCTGGTCACAGACCGGGCCGCGGGGGCGTTGACCCCCGAAACTCTCTCCAGGTAAACTCCAGGTATATATATAGATATATATATATATATATATATATATATATATATATATATATATATATATATATATATATATATATATTTATATATATATATATATATATGTACTCACTTAATTGTGGTTGCAGGGTTTGAGTCATAGCTCTTGGCCCTTGTGTGTGTGTGTGTGTGTGTGTGTGTATGTGTGTGTATAATTTATGCATGTATTCATGTACAAATGCATATATGTGCATGTGTATAGGTATGTACGTATATGCATTACCCTACACTCCTGAATTACTACTGCTTAAAAACCTTTCTTGCCCACAATATTGAATGATGTATACAGGTTTAGCTTTTTTGGTTCATGAATATAACAATTATAATTTTCCACCCACATACTACACCTGCCCAGTTACGTCACATTGCCGCCCACGAGCCAGCCCAGGAAGGCTACCCCATACTGTGGTAGGGTGGCCGAGGTTGAAAGTTGCCTTGACACATGGTGGGGAGGGGGGGTTAGAGATGCACAAAAGAGGCACTCCAGGCATCCTTTTTTACACCACCGCTGCTTACACTCACTCTTCTGTTTCTGACAGCCGCCCACCTTTAAAAACATAGTCAGCTCTCTTACAAAGTTTCTATACTGTCATTGAAATAGCGCATCGGAAATTAAATATCACGTGCTATGAAGGCCTTTCCATGTCCTATTCAATTTTGGATGTACACTTGTTCAATGGCATTTTTAAAAAAAAGTCACTATTATGTAGAGGAGCTTCATAAAAGAGCTGACTGTATATGATAATAAGCGACTAGTATCTACTTATTATAGTCCTCACAGAATGATAGGTATAAGGTGGTGTTTTGTTCATCTGGTGTGGGGCTCTTGATCTTGGGAATTGGGTCTGTGCTCCAGTTCCCTGAATTATACCTGACTGCCTTCCATCATCCCCCCCCCTCCCCAGTCCTCGCAGAGGCGCTGTACAATCCCTCCAGGTTTAGTGCTCCCCCATGATAATAATAGTGTTCATCTGGAAACATCACAAATGATGGTCCGCTAGGATATGGGATGTATAATAGTTCTGAGTAATTAAACTGAGAAAGCCACACCTATTGAATCTGACAATGTTTAGCACATGAACAAGTTTACATAACCCCTACCATCCTGTATATGTGCTTCTTTAAGTAAAAATATTTATTTACTACAAGTACATGTACATGGTACACAGTCCTAGCTGACATCAATGACACACTACTGTATAGAAAGCCGTTTGTTATGCTGAGCATTTCGGGCAAATTAGGTCGGTTTCGTCCCAGGATGCGACCCACACCAGTCCACTAACACCCAGGTTATATACACAGATACATACCTTCAGCGGATATATACTGAGCATATACTTCTCTCGGTGAATATACAATATGATACACCGCTTGATATATATATATATATATATATATATATATATATATATATATATATATATATATATATATATATATATATATATATGTATATATATGTCACGGTTTATATATACTAGTATATATGAACCCCTGTCGTATACATACTGGCTCCCTTCTCATCGCGCTGGTGTGTGTCTAGTTCATATAGTTCGTAGTCTAAGTCGGACCGGAACGTCGCATAAGTTTCAATCTCCTACGTGCGGGTTATATGTATGTACACTTGTATATACACTGAGAGATCAACCTTTCAGTGAATATACACTGGTATATTGATGTTCCATAGCGTGGTATAAACAATAGGTGACGTCAGGTGCACACTATATAAGAACTGGAGGCCTCTGCTTGCTCCTTCAGTAAGACACAAGTCACAGTGGGAAGTACGTCGCTCTCTTCTTTTGTGAGTGTTTCCTTGTAAAAATTTTATTTTATGAGGCATTAAAAAAAAGGGTAGATCTATGCATAAGAGGGAGTGACTATAAGTAGGATTTCCTAGCATTTTTTTTATCGTGATGAAATAGGCTGCACTGTGGTAAGCTGAAGCCTTAATACTTTCAGTAATCTGAAGCTTTCTTTTACATTAGCTTAGGTAGATAAGATTCGTCAGGAAACAAAACATGTTCCAGACATGGATCTTACCCATATAATGTCCCACTATTGGAGCTTTTGGTTATGCGACTGAGGCCTTTAACTGGCCACAAAACAGTAGACTGTACTTGCCCGTAATACCGAAACGTCGTCATGAGTTTCATTCTTCTTTGTGCGGGTTATTCGTGTATTGTTTCAGTCACGGTATTGTGCCGTTTTATTCTTTATCGGCTTTTCAAAAAAATATTGATTATTTTCAATTTTTTATTTTTAGGTTGCATGAGTATGGAACCTTGGATATGTTGGTTGTGTGCCTTATGATCTTACCTTTGATCTGTGGGTTATACTGTAACATAAACCAGTTAGAACCTGCTGCATTGTTACTGTTCTCTTTCCTATAACTGTTCCAGACTCAAACCTCTGGAAGCACTGGCTGGAAGTTGTCAAATATGTTCATGTTACAGTGATCAACCATTAACTCTGCACCTAATGGACTTTTCCGGCGCTTTGCTAACGTAAATGAAGGTAATATAAACTGATGTGAACTCAAATTAAGTTGTAATAAACAACTGCCAATGAATAAGCAAAAGGGTGGACGAGGGGCTCGAGCCGAGGTCGGACTGTAAATTTACGGACTGCGGTTCGAGCTCCTTGTCCACCATTCTATTTGTTCATAAAATGATGTCATTAGGATTGTGAGTGCCACTGTGTCTGCTGGACTCCCAAAATAAAACAACCAACTGAATCTTTCTAACATGGAAGAGAAAACTGTAGAACTAAACATTTGTATTTTGCAAACTTAGGACATTCTAAATCTCCAGCATAATTAAGATATTGCCTTGGTACCGGTGAAAAGCTTTTGATGCAATGAGCTTAATTTATCCTCCCTTGCTTTGGGATTGCACCCCATTCCCCAGGTACTAATATGACAGCTACGGCTTTAGCGCTTTCCCTAATTAAAAAAAAATACCATTAGTTTTAATTATTTCTTCTATTCATACTTTTCTTAATTGCAGACAAGAGCCATTACATAATATTAGACCAGTTATGCCTAATTTAAAACAGTATTGACTGATAATTACTGGCTGACAGAATGATGTTCAATACAACCATCTCCAGTCAGAGCTACCCAGTGACTACAGGATCTATTGGTGTAAGAAGAGAAGCATGTAATGAGGATTTTTACGTAAGCTGTCTGCGGCTCACCCAGGGTTATCATGTGATGCACCTGGGAGCCGTGGCTCTCCTGTTCAGGAAAATTGCCCAAACACATTTTCTTGCATAGAACAACCATCGCGAGTTTCATAAAGATTAAGTTTGTTGGTTTCAGTGATATGAGAGAGAGACCTACAACATGAAACCTTCACTTCGGATTTATTCCCCACCTTCGTTGTTCTCCCTGCAGACCATTGAATATCGCTATCTAATTTAGCGAAAAACTCGACTGATGTCGCAAACCTGGTTTGTTGTTGTTGGCTCAATTCTCAATGGGTTGAGTTCTAGATCCTGGGAATTTTGAGGGTGTTGTTAATCTACAGCTCCCGTGCCTCAGGGTGTTGATCTACAGGTTCTACACTTTCTGATGGTATTGATTTATGTATCCTTGGCATAGTGAGGGTATTAAGCTACAGACGCTAGGCTTATTGAGAGTGTTGAACTACAACTTATGGGCCTTTTGAAGGTATTGATCTCCAGCTTTTGCATACTTTGTAAGGACTGAATCATAGCTCCCAGATCTCTTGAAAAAGTTGAATTGCAGTTTCTTCCCCTCTAGATACCATTCCTCCATTTCCCCCCAAACTACTTCTTAAATCACAACCAAAACTTCGCCTTGAAGCCAAACATGAGGCCTTAAGCTGTATTGATAACTTAGTCACACAGCACACACTCTCGCAAATTATTTACGTTGATGGTTCTGTTCACCAATCCACTGGTGCAGCTGGTAGTGCTGCTGTTGTCGTACAGAGTGATGGCTCTCTTAAAGAAATTGGAGCACGCATCAATAATTGGGCCTCTACCCTTCAGACAGAACTGTTTGCCATACTCCTTGCACTGAAATGCATCTATGTATCAAAGATTGACAGTTTAATTGTAACTGATTCTCTGTCATCCATAAATGCTCTCAACTCATTAAGCATAAATTGTGGCATGCTTGTGTCAGAAGCCAGACACAGGTATGGTAGGATTGTGGACAGTGGAGTCAGCGTGCACATGCTGTGGATTCCATCTCACATTGGTCTTCAGATGCATGATAGAACTGATAAATTGGCTAAGCTGTATGCTTTCAAAGAGGGAGTAGATTACAATCTTGGCTTGTCAGGTAGTAAGTTTGAGAACAATAATACGAAAAGAACTTCAGCTGAATTTTATGGACTTAAGGCTCAGGGAGATTGACACCAGTGAGTCCATCTATCATCATTCTATCATGCAGGAGGAGCCACATGTCTATGGTGCATCCAACAAAATAAGCAGACTCTTGGATGTCACTACCGCCCGGCTCCGGCTGGGTTACAAGTATCTTTGGCAGGTGTGTGTGTGTGTGTGTGTTTGTGTGTATGTGTATGAGTGTGTGTGAGTGTGTGTGTGTGTGTGTGTGTGTGTGTGTGTGTGTGTGTGTGTGTGTGTGTGTGTGTGTGTGTGTGTGTGAGTATGAGTGTGTGTGTGTGTATGAGTGTGTGTGTGTGTATGAGTGTGTGTGTGTGTGTATGAGTGTGTGTGCGTGTGTGTGTATGAGTTTGTGTGTGTGTGTGTGTGTGTGTGTGTGTGTGTGTGTGTGTGTGTGTGTGTGTGTGTGTGTGTGTGTGTGTGTGTGATTATGTGTGTGTGTGTGTATGAATTTGTATGTGTGTGTGTGTGTGAGAGAGAGAGAGAGAGACTCAGCAATCAACATTTGCACCAATAACTCACTACAGTTGTGACCGGGTGTGGAAGTGTGAATTGCTCATTACTCTAAAATTTGTTCATGATTGCAGCCATGTATAAACGTAAGTAACCATCCTTACAGTATTCATTACCTTTGTAACTTGTGAGTTCATTACCTTTGTAACTTGTGAGTTCATTACCTTGTACCTAGTTCAGCCATCAAAACTTTGGAGCCCGGTCCCTGGACCCATTGTGTACCTCTGTAATCTGTAAATACCTTTGTAACTTGTCATGATTGTGACTAGACCTACCTGGAGTTCATTACCTTTGTAAATTGTGAGTTCATTACCTTTGTAAATTGTGAATTCATTACCTCTGTAACTTGCTCAGCTATCAAAACTTTGAGGCCCAGTCCCTGGACCCATTATGTACCTCTGTAATCTTTTGACTACCGCCCACAGGATGGGTATGGGGTGCATAATAAACATATTAAACTAACTTCCCCTCCAGAGATTTCGAGGTATATTTATTAGGCATCTTTCGTGGGTTGAAGTACACGTGGCTGGGGTTATGTGATACGGGATATCTCTCTTAGGCCGCGCAGAAACGAATCTAGTTAACCATGAGTGTTATTACAGGTGGACTATGCTGGGCCTCCTCACCCTCTCGGTCTTCACTGCCTGCGCCGCCGTCACCGCTATCAGGTGAGTCCCCATGCACTTCGTCAGTATTCACTTGCTGCTATCCTACTATCCTTGAGCTACCCTTCTCACGTTAAAATTGTTGGGGGTCATATACAGCTCTTAAAATATTGAATATCGTAGGAAATAAACGCGCGCTCGCACACACACACAGACACAAGAGGTCACAATTGGAAGTTGAAGACTCAGATGAATCAAAGGGATGTTAGGAAGTATTTCTTCAGTCATAGAGTAGTCAGGCCGTGGAATAGCCTAGAAAGTGACGTAGTGTAGGCGGGAACCATACATAGTTTTAAGGCGAGGTATGATAGAGCTCATGGGGCAGGGAGAGAGAGGACCTAGTAGCAATCAGCGAAGAGGCGGGGCCAGGAGCTTTGAATCGACCCCTGCAACCACAAATAGGTGAGTACACACACATACACACACACACACACACACACACACACACACACACACACACACACACACACACACACACACACACACACACACACACACACACACACACACACACAGGCTGTAGACTTCACTAAACGAGAAAGACCTAGGGGTGAGCATGGTGCCCAATATAGCGTCAGAGGCTCGCAGTCAGGCCCCCATGGCCTGGCTGGTGAAGCTCTCGCGTCACACGCCGAGGATCCGCGATCGATTCCAGACAAGGCTGGAAACATTCGACGCGTTTCCTTACACCTATTGTCCTGTTCACCTAGCAAAGGTACCTGGGTGTTAGTTGACTGGTGTGGGTCGCATCCTGAGGGACAAGATTGAGGACCCCAGTGGAAATGAGACAGACAGTCCCCTCGATGACGCACTGCCTCTCTTGGGTTATCCTGGGTGACTAACCCTCCTGGGTTAAAGATCCGAACAAAATCTTATCTTACCTTAACCTCTGTAGCCAATGTTCGCTTGTCAAATCTTAGGGAAGCCTTCAGGAATCTCGTCAAAGAGTCATTTCGGGATCTTTATATACCAAACGTTAGAGTATGCAGCACCAGTATGGAGCTCGCGCCCCAAAAAATGCATGTTGAGAAAATGAAGAAAGTGCAGAAGTATGCAACAAAGCTTGTTCTTGAGTTAAGGGGCATGAACTGCAAGGAGAGGTTAACGAAATTGGACCTAATGACACTGGAGGACAGAAGAGCTAGGAAGAACATGATAGCAACCTACAAAATACTCACGAGAATTTTTTTTTATTTTATTTTATTTAAAACTCTATTACAAGATGCAATATAAAGATACCATGAAATGGTACATGTTATGACAGAACATTCAACACTCGTACTTCAACGGTCCACTGAGTGAACATACAAAGTTACCTTAAGATAACCTTACACAACCTACAATCTACCCAGAAACACAGTGTTACATAATCACAAAGATCTTCATAATACTCTGATACTAACACTGACATCCAACACCTCCACAACCCCCCTCCCTCCCCTCTACAAGTTGAAACCCTAGTCACTCTCACGTGGTTAAACACGATAACAATATGTAACATTAAAAGTTAACACCTTGCCAATCTCACGTTGTTTAACACATTATCAATGTCAAACATTAGACAAGTTGAAATTATAGCCACTCTCATGTGGGTAAACACAATATCAGTATTAAATTTTAAAAAAGTTATCATAGCCACTCTCATGTGGTTTACCTGGAGTTTACCTGGAGAGAGTTTCGGGGTTGAACACATTATCAATATTAATTTTTTTTTTAATTTTTTAAAACAGTGAGATTCACAATGATAAATGTATATTAAAAACACACAAAAGAAAGCGGTTAATTTTACAATAATCTCACACGACCAACGATACCGTACAATATAATGGTAATACACCTTACACACAAACAAAGTATTGACAATGGTTTTATACTCAGACACAACACATTATACAGTATTAAAGAACTTATCTATGTTGTATATACAAATGGCAAGCACACACGGGTAAGTAGTATATAGACTGTATAATAAATCATTGTGTTAAAAAACCAACACACACAATAACACACACACACAAGCACACTCATACACACCAACATAGACATAGGTTATGGAAAATTTTATAGGGTGATTACCTTTATGTACCTCAACATTACATGCTTACAAGTAAACTCATTGGGAGACAACCATATTGTTTACCGTAGTCACCCCGTGTAGACATGTGAGAAAACTTAACCACCCCTGGTCACGGCAAGTGGTTCCTTCGACCTCACAATCTTATCCATATCTATCCGAGACCAGTATGGATTGGATAGCACCCACAAGTACGGTGCTACTAATTAATTGTGGACTGTATAGATTATATTAGTTTAACTGAATGAAGGGGGGTGGGGTAGGTTACACATGGATATATCCATCAAGGAAAACACTTGTACATAATCTCACCACTTACCAGATATTCTCTGGTGGTCACTTGATGTAGCTGGATCACCCATAACCTATCCGATTACAACATACCTAACTGGCCAGTATCAGTCTGCTATAACTAGAAGGGTTACTTAACTGTGGGTGATTGATACTCCTTATTCCCTCCATTCACTATCTCATTTCGATGTCCTGCTACACCGACACGATTCTTATTCCAGCAGGACGAGGTATCCGTCGGTTTGTCCCGGTTTAGAAGTCGTGATTCCATAAAGTTTCACTATCCTCGGTACGAGAATCACGCGTTCACTCGGAGCAGGGTGATCTGTTTCACATCCCGCATTCTCTTAACTTAATGTTATTATCACTGATTACATTACCATTCACAGGACAATTTAACGTCTCATAATCATTATACACATTAGAGGTCACTCCATTAAGATCTGAGGCTGATGAGTGAGGATTAACACACGGGTATTTCCCCTGGACACACACCATGGCCGCGCACCAGTCACACCCGCTCGAACCATTATTCACTAATTTTACCACCTTTTTACGGTGGTCCCGTAAATCACGTTCCCTCACTCTTCACCAGGAACAGTTACGACACTTCCTATTATGAAGTGAGGCCCATATTAATCCTTAGGCCGCCGTGAACGCCAATTTCCTGATCCCAGGTTTTCACAGCCTCCTCACTACATTCAAAACACTGCCGCCCCCCCCGTGCCCCAGTTCGACCTATACCCCCGCACATCTGCGCAGGTGCAGCGGGAACCCAGTTGGTTCCATTCAAAATACAAATACATTTTGACCCAAATCAACACATTAAACACTTATTAGGCACTATAGCTTCGGAAATTAAATAATTTCCACACTGCGGCCGGACGGAAGTCATTGTTAGACGACTTAAATTGCGTCTTCCTCCAGGAGACGATTCCAGCCCTCTCTAGATTGCGCTGCTGTTTTCCTAGTGGGTCTTACTACAATTTCTTCTTGCATTACTCGGTCAGTGTCTTCAATATCACTCGTTTCACTTTCCCTTAGATTTCCGTCTGCACTGGATTGAACATCATTTAATTCTAAGGGAATTAATTTATTAATGGTATGCAAACTTTCCTGACCACGACTCAACACTTTGACATTTCTGACAACACCTTGTGCATCTGGGTATAATGTAACTACCTTGCCCAGAGGCCACAATGTTCGATGTTGTTCAGTATCAATTAACACAATGTCACCTGGTTGAATGTTCTGTCGGTTTACTGCCTCTGGCGCACCATAAAAGTGTTCATGTAGTGTAAGAAGATATTCTTTATGCCACACATCGGACCAATGAGTAATTACCTTATTTAACATCTTGAACTTATCACTCAACACGGTCACGTTATTGTAATCCTCATCACTTCCCTCGGGATTATCTCTATAGATAGGTGCAGCTTCTAACCTTCGTCCGCATATTAGGTGAGAGGGAGTCAGGATCTCCGCATCAGGAGTGTCGCTCATGTATGACAGAGGGTGATTGTTTACCCGATTCTCTGCCTCCACCAACACTGCACGGAATTCCTCCAAATTAATTCTCTTCCTGTGTAGCACCTTACGAAGACATCTTTTCACTGTACCTATCATTCTTTCGTACAGTCCTCCCTGCCAAGGGGCTCTGGGAGTAATAAATTTCCAGACACACCCTCGCTGGGTCAACAAAGACTGTACATCATCACTCTTATTTAATTCCATCAAGTGTTGAGCACCAGCTACAAAATTGGTTGCATTATCTGAGATCATCAATCTTGGACAGGATCTCCTAGCTGCAAATTTCCGGAACAGCTGTATGAACTGTTCTGCAGACAAGTCCTGAGCCACTTCTAGATGAACAGCCCTAGTAGCTGTACAAGTAAATAGACATACATACACCTTCAAGGGAACACCATCTGAAGTACCTGTTAAAATGATTTGCCCACTATAGTCCACTCCGGTCACATCAAATGGTTTTACCAACTGCACGCGTTCCTTGGGCAATGGTGGAGGACCTGGGTACATGTAGGTTCTGGCTTCCACCTGGCGACATATTACACACGACTTGATAACCCTTTTTACACTTTGCCGTCCTTGTGGAATCCAGAAGGTTTCCCGAATACAGTTTAAGGTATCCTGTACTCCACCGTGCATCACGTTATTATGGGCATTAAAGACAATCAAGGTTGTCAGGTGATGAGTTTTGGGCAGCAAGATAGGGTGCTTAGCATATTCCCCCAATTCAGCATTTTGTAACCTGCCTCTGCACCTAATTACATCATCCTCTAAATACAGCCCCAGCTTTTCTATTATTGAACTTTTCACAATTTTTCCGTCCATCATTAATTTAATTTCATCCCTGTAGGTTTCTTCTTGTACCCTCTGTAGCCAGTATTTCAGGGGATGGGGAAAATTATATGAGATATTCATCTTATAAATTTAAACACTAACCTTGTCACGCTAATCAGCTTGGGTAAGGAAGAATACCTATTAATGTCAATGGCTAAGGAGGGACTACTGACTGGAGCGGTGCTCACCGTAATTTCGACAGGAGCAATATGTGCCTTTTGTACCGGCCAGTTAATTTTGTCCGCCAGCCAACTTGGCCCTTTAAACCACGATAAAGCACTCACAAATTTTTCATAAGTCAAGCCTCGAGACAAGAAGTCAGCCGGATTCTCGTCACCAGGAATGTGATTAAAGGTTAACATATGCTGACCCAAACTGTTATATTTCTCCTGCATTTGATTGATTTCAGCGACTCTGTTTTGTACATACACAATCTTACTGTTACCATTACGAATCCATTGTAAGGATACCTCGTTATCAGACCAAATTACGGTGTCGCTGATATATATCTCTCGCAATTTATTTCTTATATAATTGGCTAATTTGACACCTACATAAATGGCTGTTAATTCCAACTGAGGTAAGGTACGTGATTTGATTGGAGCCACCTTAGCCTTAGACATAACAAGAGAAATGGCACTATTACATTGAAGGTAAGCGACTGCTCCATATGCTAATTTCGAAGCATCGCAAAAAATGTGGAGTACATTTTCTCCATCTTGACTGGCCACATTACGTGGGAACTCCAACATTGGTAATTTTACATATTCACCTATTAGTTCTTCCCACCTTTCAACAAATTCCTCAGGTATGGTTTCATCCCAAGCACATTTAAGCTTCCATGCTTCTTGTATCAACAATTTTCCTCTTATGGTAAGTGGGGACACTAAGCCTAGTGGATCGAAGCATTTTGAAACTTCCGCAAGTAAGACTCCCTTGGTTAATTTATTGGGCATGCTGTAGTTATTAGACTTTAATGATAACAAGTCTCTCTCTGTGTCCCAAGTCAGTCCCAGCACATTACTATATTTAGACACTTCAACTCCAGGGTTGTCTTTATTTATTTGAGCCCTTAAACTGGACGAATTACTGTTCCATTCCCTCAGGGGCATATTTGCACCTTGCATTATTTCATTAGCCCCTTCATATATGCTCATTAGTTCCTCTTCGGTAGACGTCACCCCCAGGAAATTGTCCACATAAAATTGTTTACCCATTACTCCACTCAGTGGACCACCCATACGCTTAAGGTGTGCATTTATCGTTGCCTGGAGTAGGAACGGACTGGAGGTAGCACCAAACAATACACTCCTGAAGCGAAAAGTCTTCAGGGGACTAAGTGGGTCATTAGGATTCTCGGGCCATAAGAACCTAGTGCAATCCCGGTCAGCCTCCTGCAGACCCACTCTCAGGAAAGCTTTACTTATGTTCGCTGTAAAGGCATAATTCTTAACCCTGAAGTTTAATAATATGTCTCCCAGTTTTTCCGTCAACGACGGACCTGTCATCAAACAGTCATTCAAACTAGGTACATTTTTGTTACTCCTGGCACTACAATTAAACACAATCCTCAGAGGAGTAGTCTTAGAATCCTTCTTCACTCTGTGATGTGGCAAATAGTGACCATAAATCTGGGCTTGCTCAGGAGGTACCTCCTCTATGAATTTATTATTTAACTGCTCATTAATTATATCATCGTAAGCAGTCAACAGTTCTGGTGTCTTGCTCAGTTCGTGGAGCTGAGCCTTTAATTGTCCATACGCCATCCGGTAATTAGTTGGTAGGTCTGGATGGTTCAGCTTCCACGGAAGTCTCACCCAGTATTGTCCAGATTCAAATTTAACATCCTTCTGGTATTGTTCATGAGTAAAGGAATCATCTGGACTTTCTTCATTTACATTGATCCCTATGCTGTCCAATTCCCATAATTTATACACAGGTTCAACTTCATCCTCTGTTGAAGTATATTTATACTGGGGTGATACTTCATGAGTAAGACACCGTAACTGTATTTATGGCTTCCTCCAGTCATTCATTATCAGTACGAGGAAGCCTGCCATACATCACGTGACCTCTTGCAGTCCTTAGAAGGGTGACTCTGCATTTCTTTGTCATACCCTTTACAAAGGTGGCATAATGGTCACTACCTATCAAAATATCTATTGGCCCCACAGAATCATTATTTATACCAGAAGGTGCCAAATTTACCTTACTTGAAAGCCTTTCAGCAGCGCTACCAAGCCCTATTGTAGATATTTTCTCTGGGAGCCTATCCACAATTACGGCATTATTACGTTTTCTCTCATTGCCCAGCCTGACAGTTACATAAACAGTGTCGTATGACTGGGCCTTCTTATTCGAGAGAAAGCCAGATAGCTTGAGTATAGCAGGATCTCCCATTTGTACCTTCATCCCATTAAGGCAATTACGTTTTATGAAGGTACGTTGTGATCCCTGATCCAGTAATGCTGTTACAGTTTTGGATTTACGCCGTTTATCATTAATCACCACATCCAACACAGGTAAAGCTACCTCAGCTAGGCCATCATTACCAACATTAGCTGCAATCTTTACGTTGGCTACTGTTGTGTCCGGGTTATCACTATCAGTACTATTGTTACCATCATTACGATTGGATCCGCCCTTACACATAGCTATGTGGTGTCTTCCCTTGTTACACTGATAACAATAGTGCAAGTTAGCACGGCAATCCCTTACATTATGATTTCCTAAACACCTGATACATCTAGCAAGCTCTTCCAATCTTTCCACTTTAACATCACATGAATTATAGGCATTACAGTTCTTAGAGAAATGAGTACCGTTGCAGAAGATACAATCTCTCCTTTCTTTGCCTGACCTCTTATCAACTGGGCTACCCTTATTGTGGTACTTCCTCCTCTTGCTTTGATGTGGAGAACCACTATTACTGGCCCCTGTCACTTGATATGTGCCTACGTAACCCCGTTTAGTAGGTGACTTATGATTATTGATATTAGGATAAAGTTTCCTTTTGTGGAACTTGACAGGTGCACTGGGGTCTGTAGACGTGGTATTCCTAGAGGTAATGGGTTGGCTGGTCTGCAGTTGGACAATTAGCTCCTGCAGGCCCACTCTTATTTCTTCCAGCCCGAAGTAACCCTTGTGATATCTGTTAGATAGCCACTCTACTGTCTTGTGGTTCAATTTATTCTGAATCAAGGCGCTCAACAACCACTCTGCTCCCTCCAGATCATATTTATTACTCAAGGTCTTAAGAGTGCTTTCTAGTTTGATCCTAAATTGCTGTAAGCTGTTGCGGTTGTGATCTGGAGTCTTCAAACTAGCCAAATTAGCTACTAGATCCAACCTACTTTGCTCCAAGTTACCGTAAGTGACCTCCAACAAGTCAACTGCCTCACTATAGGAGTCATCTACATTTGGGAACGCTTGTATGAGAACATGCGCATCTCCCCTTACTTGTCCCTTTAAATAGCACAATTTGGTAACACTTGCAAGATCACTCCTATCATGTACAACTGCTTTAAAGATAGACCAAAACTCCTCCCAGTTTTCTCCCGGATTAAACACAGGCATGCATAATTCTGGGAGTTTTGGTAGACACCTCTGATTTTCCTTACTAGGCTGACCAACAACATTGTTTACACCCTTTACCTTCTCCAAAGCCTTAGTTTTGCAGGACACAATGTTGTCCTCCACTTCATAATATTGATCCAGCAGCCGCTCCCTTTCAGCATCATCTGCACAATTCACCAGAAGATCGCTCTCACAGTCCTTATACCACAATCTATATGACTCATATCTATTTTCTAAGGCATCTAGGTGTAGCTTTAATTCATCAGGGTTTACCGTTTCTTGTCTCATTAACTCCATACACTTGTTGTATGATTTAGTAACATGACCCTTCCGAGCTTGTAGTGACGCTTTCTTTGCTTTGGCATCCATGGACTTGCCAGCCGCACTAACTTCCTCAGACCCAGCCATGGTTAGGGAATTAATAATCACCAATTATACAACTTAAGTAGACACCTTGTGAGAGTAATTCTTGCACTTTACTCTTGTATAAATCCTAGCCACCCATGTGCTAGTAATTAATTGGGCTAATTATCCTCCACCACACGACCGATTAAATTTGTGTACCCTATACCCACTTCCTTCAATCAGTCACTTAATTATTAAGTAATTAATTCAATTAATTTTTTACTGATTGCATCCAGTTTAGGAAGGACCAGCGGGCAGATATGGAAAATTTTATAGGGTGATTACCTTTATGTACCTCAACATTACATGCTTACAAGTAAACTCATTGGGAGACAACCATATTGTTTACCGTAGTCACCCCGTGTAGACATGTGAGAAAACTTAACCACCCCTGGTCACGGCAAGTGGTTCCTTCGACCTCACAATCTTATCCATATCTATCCGAGACCAGTATGGATTGGATAGCACCCACAAGTACGGTGCTACTAATTAATTGTGGACTGTATAGATTATATTAGTTTAACTGAATGAAGGGGGGTGGGGTAGGTTACACATGGATATATCCATCAAGAAAAACACTTGTACATAATCTCACCACTTACCAGATATTCTCTGGTGGTCACTTGATGTAGCTGGATCACCCATAACCTATCCAATTACAACATACCTAACTGGCCAGTATCAGTCTGCTATAACTAGAAGGGTTACTTAACTGTGGGTGATTGATACTCCTTATTCCCTCCATTCACTATCTCATTTCGATGTCCTGCTACACCGACACGATTCTTATTCCAGCAGGACGAGGTATCCGTCGGTTTGTCCCGGTTTAGAAGTCGTGATTCCATAAAGTTTCACTATCCTCGGTACGAGAATCACGCGTTCACTCGGAGCAGGGCGATCTATTTCACATCCCGCATTCTCTTAACTTAATGTTATTATCACTGATTACATTACCATTCACAGGACGATTTAACGTCTCATAATCATTATACACATTAGAGGTCACTCCATTAAGATCTGAGGCCGATGAGTGAGGATTAACACACGGGTATTTCCCCTGGATACACACCATGGCCGCGCACCAGTCACACCCGCTTGAACCATTATTCACTAATTTTACCACCTTTTTACGGTGGTCTCGTAAATCACGTTCCCTCACTCTTCACCAGGAACAGTTACGACACTTCCTATTATGAAGTGAGGCCCATATTAATCCTTAGACCGCCGTGAACGCCAATTTCCTGATCCCAGGTTTTCACAGCCTCCTCACTACATTCAAAACACTGCCGCCCCCCCGTGCCCCAGTTTGACCTATACCCCCGCACATCTGCACAGGCGCAGCGGGAACCCAGTTGGTTCCATTCAAAATACAAATACATTTTGACCGAAATCAACACATTAAACACTTATTAGGCACTATAGCTTCGGAAATTAAATAATTTCCACATAGGTATTAATGAATCGACGACGAAAACATCCAAATATAACAAATACGATGTGTTATTTTACATCTCAACAAATAATGTAATCAATTACATGTAATATCATATATTACATGTAATAGGAAAACACATCTATACAAATACCAATGATTGGTATACAAGAATAAAAAGGCAAAACTCTTAACGTTCTGCACATACAAAATTTTTACATTTTTATTAATGACATCATCACATTGGAGACATACATACAACATTCACAAACACAAGACATTTACACACAATTAAACGCAGCTGACCAGCCCGTTAGATTACCCACTGAACAAACACAAATTATCTCAAATCCTTTAACTCTAACGCTCTATATGCAGACGGGAAATCTTTCTCCCAACTCCCCTCATATACCAACTGATTTCGACACTTAGTTCTAAGAATTGTTCCCGCTAAAACCCGGATTCTGCTATTACCTTCAACATGCCTCATAGCCCATGGCACATAAATATAATCGGCTACGACATACGACACTGCACGTTGTACACAGATGTCAACCCCACCCACATCAAAACTCAACGCCCTAAGTACCGACAAACCTCCCCCCCCAACCATTCGTAAAACCCTGCTTAACCACGCACGTACTATACCTAAATCTTCACAGAAATACACAACATGAAACGCTGATTCGTCCTCCCCGCACGCTGAACAACTCCGGTCCTCCTCTACACGCCGATTAGACAACACCACCTTGGACGGCAGAATCCCGTGCAAAAATTTAAAAACCACTTCGCATACTCGAGGAAGGAGACGTAACTGATGAACCCGCTTCCATACATCACACCACGTGTACATGGGGAACATTCCCTGAACTCTCACCTCAACTTTCACCGTACCCACTCTTTCCAAAGTACCCAATTTAATGCTCCGCATGTCTCGCATGCACAGTAACACACGTAGCATTGTATCGCACCTGATTACATCTGCCCGTCCCCACCACCTGCGCAGGTCACGATACATTTCTGTTAAACCACCATGCCTGCCACCCAGTCGGAGAAAACGACGTTTCACATAACAAGCAATGACTCGGTCTCTTAAAGGAACAAGACCTAACCCTCCTTGACGCATTGGTGTCTACCTGGAGTTTACCTGGAGAGAGTTCCGGGGGTCAACGCCCCCGCGGCCCGGTCTGAGACCAGGCCTCCTGGTGGATCAGAGCCTGATCAACCAGGCTGTTGCTGCTGGCTGCACGCAAACCAACATACGAGCCACAGCCCGGCTGATCCGGAACTGACTTTAGGTGCTTGTCCAGTGCCAGCTTGAAGACTGCCAGGGGTCTGTTGGTAATCCCCCTTATGTGTGCTGGGAGGCAGTTGAACAGTCTCGGGCCCCTGACACTTATTGTATGGTCTCTTAACGTGCTAGTGACACCCCTGCTTTTCATTGGGGGGATGGTGCATCGTCTGCCAAGTCTTTTGCTTTCGTAGTGGGTGATTTTCGTGTGAGCCAGTCGCACCCTGAGCCCCACAAAAATCTATAAACTCTATTTAAAAGATGTTTGAGATCCCCCTGTATTAGTGGATACAGTGCAGCAACGTGCCAAACTTTACTATAAAGAAGAACATTAATTACTATCACCTTCTGGTGTAGGGTTAAATGTCGTGGCCTGAGACTATTTATACGCCTCAAAACACTATTTACCACCCTCCCCGAATTACATGCCCTCGTCTTATCAACCTCTCTCATATACTGTATACCACATATGTTAACACAGTCGACCACCGTCCACGTCTCTAACATACCTCCTCTCTCGCCCAATCTCCCAACTTCATAATCTTTGATTTTTCTTTGTTAACCCGCATTCCTGTTGCCTTACCAAATACATCTACAAGTCTTCCCACAAAACTCAATTGCTCCCTCGTACATAATAGGATAGTTGTATCATCTACATAACCTACTATGGCAGGTCGATCACTACCCGAACCCCACGATGAATCTACTCCCCGCCCACAAACTGTCCAATAAAAAGGGTCCTGCATGCAAGCAAAGAGCATTTGAGACATAGGGCATCCCTGTCGAATGCCTCTATTCAATTTGACAAAGTCTCCTAACTTCCCATTAATTTGTACTTGAAACCCAGCACCATTATACAAAGAACGAGCCCACATGATGATCTCATTACCAAAACCCTGCCATTTCATAAACTTCCACAGCACATCCCTTTCTACACTATCAAAAGCAGCTTGCCAGTCTAAAGCCAAAACACCACCCCCGCCCCTCATTCCGCATTCCTCGACAAACTCCCTGATATTCCCATGACCATCATACATCGACCTACCTGGCACGCCAAACTGACCCTTATGTATTACCTTGTCAAACACTTTTTTAATCCTATTCATTAAAATTTTTGCATATAATTTATAATCACTACACATTAGTGATATTGGTCGGTAATCCTTAAGTGATACGGGTATGTCACATTTTTTAACTAACACCAAAACCGCCGTACTCTGAGACAAACCTAAATGTCCCCCCTCCTTCATCGCATTGAGTAAACATACCAGAAAAGTCCTTATGACCTCCCAATGTTGAATATAAAATTCACACGGAATGCCATCAATACCTGGCGCCTTGCCCTTGCACATTCCCTGCAAAGCCTCCCATACCTCAGCTTCAGTTATAGGCCCACCCATGAGAAAGCGATCATTATCATTCAACTCACATCGTACATTCCGCCCCAATTCCCGTATTGCATCCACGCTTACATCTTTATTTAGCATTTTGAGATTAAACCATTTATCAACATAATAACTTATTCCTTCAGTTGTTGTTACAACCTGACCCTCACTATACCCTTCAATGCCATCCTGCACCACTAAACTCACGATTTCGGTCACCTTCCTCCTTTGTGTCTGACTACGTAAGACACAAGCGGATGGCTTATCACCCCACACAGCCTCCTCAGCTCCACTCGAAATACACGCCCCATCAAAAACCGTATTTTTCAGCACCTGGATGTGTTCCTTTAGATTGTCAATCTCGTCCACTGGGTAAATTCCAGATACCTCTCCTTGCGCATAACAGTGCTGTAAAGAACCCTCCAGGTACCTCAAAAATCCATACTCCAATCGAGAGGCCTCCTTACCCCGATGTACATAAAAATCCTTAATTTGAGGCTTCATAACCTCGTCCCATTGTCGCACTAAATTACTATCTTTCAAGGAGTCTACTCCCATAGACGTCCATAAGTGCGTGAAGAGTGTCTTATCTTCTGCACTTTGAAGTAAACGAGTATTTAACTTCCAATATCCTTTAAAACGAGTCGGGAGACCTCTCCAGTCGAGCTCTACGAGAACACCGCGATGGTCAGAGAAATACACATCTAACACACGCACTATGGTTACAACTACCCGCCGAGACACATATACCCTGTCTAAGCGCGCAGCATAGTCCTTACGCACGAAAGTATGCTCAATCCCTAAGTCACTGCTTCCACTTACATCCAACAACCCCAGCCCAGACAACAAATCACCCAAAATAATCGAACAATAACCCGCTCCCCTCGGTTCTACGCCTTTACGGTGCACCACACAGTTCCAGTCGCCACCAACCACTGTTATATCAGGCAGGGATCTCAAATAGTACACAAGAACATCGTTAACAAAAGTATTTTTAATATTAACATCATGTTCAGCTGGCCCATATACTCCTACAAAACCAACCCGTTGAGTACCCCACTCACCTATGATGCATACCACGCGACCCCCCCCCCTTTCCTCCCAATGTTTCATCACGAACGGGCTGGTCGCTTTTATCAACACAGCCACACCACCTTTCAAACGACTCAAGTGAGCCATATAAACATCATAACCATCTATCGCAAACGAACTTCCAACTTTATGGTTATGTTCTTGCACGAAACATACGTCTACTGCAAAGCGATGCAACCACTCATGAACCTGCACTTGCTTTCTGTTATTTTTCATACCATTAACATTTATGGTTATACACCTAACTTTGCTAACGGTGGCTTTCCTCGAGGGACCACCACACCCTTTTTCCCTTTACGTTGACTAACGCCTAAGGCGCCACCTTTACCTTGTACATTCTCTGTTATATTACTTGCTGTCCTGAAACCACGCGACCCTCCACCCGTGACTTCCGACCACGTCTTCTTCCCAGAACGCTGTCCAGGGGTCAAGACATCGTCGGAGTCGGGTGGGGTAGCCGCACGCTTCCTAGAAACAGCATCCTCAGCTTTATCAGGACCTGTAATGTTCTCCTTGTGAACTTCTACCGCAACAGTATGAACTCTCGGACCTTCTACCTCACTTACGTTAATTAACTGATCGACATCCTTTAACTGTGTTCTCTCCTCATCTGAACACTCTAACGCAGGCACACATGGCACAGAATAATATTCCTGCGAAGCTAAAAGGTCGCTCAATGTCGATACAATGTTAGCTTCCATGTCAGCATCCTCTCTTGCTTGAGGGCTCTCACGTCCACCATGTTCTACCACATCATGGTTGACCGTACCAGGTAGAGTCACGCAGGATGACTCTACGAGCATGGCCCGATCCACTTCATCACTCCACGATTTCAGGTGCGGTAAGTCCTCGACTACTTCATCTGCCAGAATCCGACGAGGAGCCTCACCATCCGGACGACGACCACGTCCTGAGGGCGGCTGGCGCTTAACGCATTGTGCAGCAATGTGATCCAATAAGCCGCAAAGGCGACAAGTTCGTCTCTGTCCAGGATACGTAACATACACCTGGGTACGGAACTCCTCTAGGTTTATGTACGAAGGTATTGGTTGGCGCAGGGACATTTTCAACGTGAAAGACCCTTCTTGTAAACCAGCAAAGTGGCCATCAGACCACCGACCCATAGTAACCTGGTGGATCGTCCCATAGTATTTGAAGGCATCACGTATGTCAACTTCGTTAGCCTCAAAAGGCACGTTTCGCACACGTACCCACGTATAGTATTGTGAAACGTCGTGCAACTTAACTGTGACTGCTGGGGTGACTTGCTTGCTAACATCCTGATACTGGTTGACAATCTGCTCGTAGGTCTTGGTATTACAAAACTTGACAAAAATCCGGGATAGTCCATTTAAGGCAATGCCACACACGGATTCACGCTGGATGCCATATACATCACGGATGATCATCGGCACCAACACATTAATCGATGCACTGGGGATTGTGCCCTTTATGAGGTCAATACAAACAGTATTAACTCTCCTTCGAAAACCAGTCGCCATTGTTGTTGTCGTCGCAAAGCTCCTCCACCAGGTGTCGGGAATGAGGAGAGACAGCTGTCTCACGAGAATTGATAAAGTAGACAGATTGTTTGAGAGGCAGGAAACGAGAACTTAAGTTTTATTTATTTATTTATTTATTTATTAATTTGAACATGATACATAGAAGTACAAGGAAATACAGTGGTTAAGTGTAACATGCCAAAGCCCCTTGTATGCAGAGCATTATGGGCAGGCTTAATAACTTAAGATTAACTAAGCAATGATATATTCAGTGGTAACATTGTTGTAAACAGTTAACAATTAAGCACAAATGAGTATTTCAAAGACAGGTCATATGGTCTTTTACTGTGTTGCTGAGCATTCAGTAGAATGGAGTATTCTGTTAAGTAATGTAATTAAAAATAACAAAGTTTGATTGGGTCACAGGTTAAATATTTATGAGATACAATTATTCAGTATTTATTTGGTTGTGGGTGAGTAAGTGATTTTTAAGAAGAGACTTGAATTTATAAACAGTGTTTCTTTTATATTCACAGGTAGTGAATTCCAGATTTTTGGGTTTTTTATGTGCATTGAGTGTTTGCATAGTGTGAGATGGACACGAGGAACATCAAATAGCGATCTGTGCCTTGTGTTATGGTCATGTGTTCTGTTGAGGTTGGTAAGGAGACGTTTAAGGGGAGGGTTTATATCCGAGTTAAGTGTTCTATGTATGTAGTAGGTACAATAATAAGTATGGATGTTTTGTATGGTGAGTAGGTTTAGAGTTTTGAATATTGGTGGAGTGTGTTGCCTGTAGTGGGAATTTATCATTCTGACTGCAGCCTTTTGTTGGGTAATTAATGGTCTGAGATGGTTTATTGTTGTTGAGCCCCATGCACAGATTCCATAGGTGAGGTAGGGGTAAATAAGCGAGTGATACAGGGCCAGGAGGGCTGACTGTGGAACACAGTACCGTATCTTCGATAATATGCCTACGGTCTTGGAAATTTTCTTGGAAATTTGTTGTATATGTGTTTGAAATTTGAGTCTATTATCAAGGTGGATTCCTAAGAATTTTCCCTCTGTGAGCGTTGTGATAGGTGATCCGTTTATCATTATGTTAAGAGGGACATCTGTAACTCTGTTACCAAACTGAATGAAGTAGGTTTTGTCAATGTTGAGAGTAAGTTTGTTAGTCCTCATCCAGGTAGATATTTTCTGTAATTCGGTATTCACAGTATTGGCTAGCATGACTGGGCTCGGGTGAGAGAAGACGTATGTAGTGTCATCTGCAAATAGTGTGGGTTTGAGTAGTTACGATGCATTTGGTAGGTCATTTATGTAAACGAGAAAGAGAAGAGGGACAAGGACACTTCCCTGTGGGACACCAACTGTAATTGGCTGTGCGGGAGTTTGCTCCATTTATGTACACATATTGGCTTCTGACTTCAGGTAGTTGAGGGACTGCCCTCTTATACCATAGTGCGACAATTTTATGTGGAACAAGTCGTGGTCATCTGTATCAAAAGCTTTACGTAACTCAATGAAGATTCCCAGTGGGACTTCTTTATTCTCTAGTGCAGTGTATACTTGTTCTAGCATGTCAGGTATACACAAATGCAGTTACATAAATTATCATACATAGCAGCATATGTGTAGAGAACACAGTTGGGAACGCAGCTGGAATTAATTACTATAAAATGCGCCAAACTCGTATTAGTTATACAGTATTTTATACCATTTAAGAGTAATTATAGGAATGTTTTTTTCCAGACCTGATGCACTGCAGTGTGGACCGTGTTATCCCAACCGGTGCCAAGCTATAGGAGAGTGTCACAGAGGCATCACCTGGGATGTCTGCAACTGCTGTGAAGTCTGCGCCAAGGTTTGATAACTCACTCTTTTATATATATATATATATATATATATATATATATATATATATATATATATATATATATATATATATATATATATATATATATATATATATATATATTAGATAATCGTAGGTCGTGCAAATATTGAGTGAGTTGGGTAGATCTCCTGTAGACTATCACGAACAAAGGCACTGTCAAATGACTTGCAGTACCAGCGTTAAATGCACTCAAGGAGCAATCATTGAGGAGTAAAGTATACATAGTAGAATAAGTTTTGGTTTCACATATACCCTTATCACCAAGAATATATGTACAAAATATTTACAACTATGCATAGAGTTTAGGACAAATTTAACCTAATAGTGAACAGAGTTTGGAACAAAGTATCAGAACATTAGCTACTACAGCTATAGTGTTAGTCAGCCATAGGCAGAAGAGGGTTTGATGAGCTGGGTTGTTCATATAAGTGGCCACTCAGATTGTCAACCCTCTCTGAAACGTCAGACAGCCTGCAGCACCTCGTTAGCACCCCGTACCAGGATGGCGGATTCATCCTGACAAGCAATAACTAGCCTGGCAAACATGATATGTCGGAAAATGGCTCTGTTTAGAGTACGTTAAATACAGAGGGCTGAATTAGCTGGAACTACTTTCTGTGGCATGCACCGTTTGGTTATTGCACCCGGTGCATGCTATGGATTGAACAGGATTACTTTTGTTGAATAGGTTATAACAGCTGATGGATGCAGAGCCTAGTTTTGGAGGTGCTGGATATCCCAGGAAGATGTATATAGCATGTGTATTAAGAGCGGTATAGCTGGTCTAGGAGGGTTATTATTGCAGTCACGGGGAAACGCTAAACTCATATGGGTTATGTAGCATCTGAGCAATGAAAGGTAGTCAGGTTTGAACTAAGCACTTCCCTTCCCTCCCTTTTTCAGATTGTCCTATTTAATATGAATCTTTTGAAAACCGACAAGTTGAAGAATTGAGACACTTATGGAACACATGGGAATCTTTATTGAAGAAACGTTTCGCCACACAGTGGCTTCATCAGTCCTATACAAAGTAGAAATGGGTAAGGAGAGGAGGAGTTCGAGATAATCAGTCCCTCAAATCAGGTTGAGGGACTGATTATCTCGAACTGTGGTCAGTCCATCAATCTTGAACAGATTGATGGACTGACCACATCGACTCAAGGTTGAGGGACTGATTACCTCATTCTCCTCCTGTTCTTCACGATTCTCCTTAGTATGGACTGATGAAGCCATTGTGTGGCGAAACGTTTCCTCAATAAAGATACCTAAGTGTTGCACATGTGTCTAATTTATCACCAACAAAAATATTTGTCTAACCTATTTTTATGCTACCCAAGTATTTATTTTTTTTTGACCTTTTACTCATGTGCAAGTTGATTGTTCTACCATATTGTATTACTATTACTATTACAACTTATATTACTACTACTACCACTAGTATTACACCTCACTCTAAGAATATATATACCCTCTGTGTCCATGTATTGTTTGTAATGGCTTGATAAAGCTCCTGGAGAGCGAAACGTTGCCACAATAAAATGTCACATTAGTTGCGCTTGTGTCCTTTTACTTTACACTTGATAATGAATTTGATAATGCTTCCATTTGCAATTTGTGGGATAGATGTACCTTGACGTTGACTATATACGTAATCGGGTTTACAGGGAGTGAACGAAGAATGCGGAGGACCCTGGAACGCCTACGGCAAGTGTGGGTACGGACTGACTTGTCTAAAGGATGCCCGTGAGTGCCCCTATCTGTTCCATCCCAGGGGTTCCGCTGCCGACACTGGCTCCAACATTTGTGATGAGTACCTTTTTAACGGTAAAAGCATCCTCTCTGACTCCGCTGCTCTTCCAGTTGTCAATTTTCATCAAATAATTTTTTTTTTAATTCTATCACGACATAATATTTATTTTATAAATTTCTTTTGCAGCCATCGGGAGGTGTGTACAGAGTGAGAATGTAGTGGAATCTGCCTTCAAGAGGAACATTGTCAAGGAGGTGATAGATGTAGAAAAACAAAAAGATAATGCCGAGGCGGCGCCCAAAGAAGGCGACTCTATGGTGGGCAAGAGGCTCATGCTCAAGGGTGTGTTGAGGGGCGTGGAATACTGAAGTGAGGTCAGGCTACCCCTGCCGCTCACTACCACCTGCTGTTACGCTCCCGGGTCTATATAAGGCCTTTATCATATACTTTCTTTCTGATTAGAGCATAACAACTATAGGCAGCGTTAGGGATAATAATAGTCTTCAATAAAACTTCTTTTAATTAAGCAGTTAATTAGATCATAAAATGTAAGGCAAGTAAAATTTATACTATTATACAGTATCTTTGTCAAGAACGCTTACTGCACATTCTACATTACCAAATTGCTAGATAATGCCTTGAAATGCATGGTTATAGAGAGACCTTAAATCGGAGTTATATACAGATACTCCTTCAGAGTAGAATATCTAGTCTTCATACTAGATTAGTCAGTGTATTATACAATTTAATAGAATATATAAATTGAAGAAAACCAACAGCAGTTAGTGTATAAGAGCAGAACAGGAGTGTTGACTCGTTGGCTGGTATTTCACACTCTTCCACTCTACAGCGAGGGTGAAGGTTAGGTAGGTCACGTGACTTCTACCATCACATTTACACAGGTGGAGGGGGGGGGAGTGAGGGGTGTATAACAATTGAACAGTTTATTGGAAATTTAACTCCACATCTTTACCTTTCACAGGTACGCAGACCAATAACAAAGTGACAATACACTAGAAGTTAACCCATTGTGGCCACATAAATATAAATATACAAACAAATAATCTTAACAATACAAGGACATTCATTTCCAATTTAGCTATTAAAGGAAATGAACGCAATGTAATATTAAAGAAAATAAAGGTTAACAATAGGAGCAAAGTAGAAGAGGCACAACACTCCGGTCCACAAGATAATATCTTGACGTTTTGGTCGTTACGAGCGTGGAATGAATATCATGTCCGCTGAGGAACGACTCAAGTGACGGAGATCTATCTTCTCCAAGTGCCGCAGCAATCCACTTCCTAGATCAGGATCAGACATACTTCTATTACTGTCAAGAAATTTTGCGGTTAATCAAGCCATTAGGAACGAGACAAAGCGCCGGCTAACACACTATTAGATCCTTTTATGCGAAAAATAGAAATCCGGTAGGGGTGGATCCTTAAAGCCCACCTTAATATTCTAGCATTCTTAGATTTCATCGAATTTATAAATGTAAGTGGATCATGATCAGAGTGAATATTTACCACATGAGAATAGCCAAGATATACGTCAAAATGCTCCTATAAAAAGACTACTGCTAGGGCTTTTTCTACAGTGGAATACGATTTTTGGTATTCTTTTAATTTATATGAATAATAACATACTGGATGTATGATATCCCCTTGTTGTAAAGGTTGTAGTAACACAGCACCGATAACAGAGTCGCTGGCATCCACGTGTAGAGTGAAAGGAAAGTTGAAATCTGGACATCGTCATACTGGAGCTGAGGATAGAAAGCGTTTTAAGCATTTAAAGGCTAAGTTACAGCTCTCGTCCCAGTTGAATTATGTTTAGGACTTGTTAGTTTAGTGAGAGGAGAGGCCACTTGTGCAAAGTTTGGGCAAAATCTTCGGTAATAAGTAGCCATCCCTAAAAATCTTTGGAGGGCTTTTCTATCTTGGGGATGTGGAAAATTTAAAATGGCTTTGACTTTTAATTTGTCAGAGGCCACATGTCCTTGCCCTATTTTAAAACCAAGATATTTAATTTGTGCCTTTCCAAAGTCACATTTTTTGCAAATTTAAAGTGAAATTATACTTTTGTAAGGCTTTCAGAGTTCTTCCAATCTTTCCACATGAGATTTCCAATCATCACTAAAAACCACAAGGTCATCCAAGTATGCTTCCACACCTTCTAAAGGTTGGACTAGAATGTTCATAATTCTTTGGAACATTGAAGCGGCATTACATAAGCCGAAAGGCATAACTTTATTTGTAAATAATCCATTTTTAACAAAGCCTGAAATCTCTTTGGCCCAAGGGGTTAATGGAACCTGGTAATAACCTCTTAAAAGGTCCAACCTTGTCACAAACGTGGCCCCGGCCCCTGCATCAATAAGGTCGTCAGTTCGGGGTAACGGGAAATCATTGGGCTTGGTGATAGCATTAACCTTACGATAATCTGTACATAACTGAACTGTACCATCTGGCTTGGGGACTAATAAGCAGGGAGAGGCCCAAGGCATCCAACTAGGTTCTATCAAATTGTATTCCAATAAGGTGGCTATTTCTTGTTGAATCAATTTTTGTTTAGCAGGAGAGATTGCTTTATCAGATCTTCTAATAGTTCAATATCATGAGAACCTAAAGTACAAGGTTTAGGAACATCACTGAATATAGTCTTGTATTTAAAGATCAAATCTTTTATTTGTGATTTATGATCTGTGGGAAGAACTTCTAGAAAATTATCTAATTGTTTCAGAATTTCTGAATTATTGAGTATAAATTCTCTCAAATCTCCTGCTGTATTATTTATAAGCTCAGTGACTGGAGGTTGAATAGTGGTGATAGTAGTAGGAAGAGGGTTTACCTCGTACCTTTTTAAATTATTTATGTAATAACTCAACTTTCTTACGACATCCTGGTTAGCTCACCAGATAATTCACTTCGTTTTCCTTACATACTATCTCATAAGGCCCCAAATAACGAGGATTTAAAGAATGTCCAGGAACTAAGTTTGTTTTTTACTAAAACTAGTTCATTTGGATGGAAGGAACACTGTTTTGACTTCTGGCCATACAACTTTTTCATTTTAGCTTGAGCTTGGGTCAGGTTCACCGCAGCCAAGTTTTTCAATTGGGAAAGGCTCTCTTACCTGTCCATGAATCTCGTAATATAGCTAGAGGTCCCCGTACTTGGTGGCCGAAAATCAAGTATTTAGTACTATCTTGTTCAGCTTCCCTTAGCCAAAGAGAAGGAAGGGTAAACCATCTTATTCTCGCGAATATTGTTTGCAATAAGCGAGCAGTGTGGATTTAAGGGTTTGGTGGAATCTTTTTAATACGCCTTGCAATTGGGGATGATAGGGTGTAGACAGGATCTGTCTTACTCCTAATCGTGACATGGCCTCTTTAAAAACCTTCGATGTAAAATTTGAGCCTTGATCTGATTGAATCTCATGCGGTATGCCTATGTGTGCAAAGAAGCGTGAATTTTTGACATTGGAATGGCCTCTGGATACTGAGTGGCCATATCCATAATAGTAAAGATATACTGATTTCTCCTCTTACTGTGGGGAAAAGGTCCCACACATTCTATAACTAATCTACCAAAAGGCTGCTTTGGACTTTATGGGAACTAGAGGGGCTGTAGCCGGATTGTGGGCTGTTTTGCCTATTATTTGACAAACATAGCATTTCTGTACTTGAAATGGGGCCAATAAAAATATTTCTGAATCATCTTTTCGATCTTACGAATTCCTAAATGTCCTCCTAGAGGGTTATTGTGCGCTACTTCAAATACTAAACTGTGCAAAGACGAAGAGACAACTTACAAATTTCTTCCTTAAGTAGAATTCTTATCATTTCCTCTTTTCCAGAGAAATCCTTCTTCATCCTTTATAAAAGAAATGTTCACTTATCATTACTTATTAGATCTATATCGTCTTTCAGAGCTTTAATAAATTCCTCCTTACTACGTTTTTTAACTAGGTCCGTACGGACCGGTAGAACATTTTTATTCATATCTGTGGTTCCTGCTTGAACTACTTCATTAAATAGGAAGTTCATACCTAAATCTCCCGCTTCTTCTGAAACCTCTGGGTCTACAACATTTTTGGGATCTTTAGCCATGGCCCTCGTGATCACATTAAAAGCTCCAACCATCTCACACTCCCAAATCCATCTAGGTGAAGTTTCAGCCTCCTATTTTCCTCCTGAAAAAGAAGAACCTCCATCAACACTTGAACCTGAGATTCTAAAACACTACAGCAAGCCATAGTGCTTGATAACACCCCACGCTAATTCCCAGACAGCTTAGGGCAGGATGACCTCACATGACCACTGACTGCAGCGTACTCTCTCTCTCTCTCTCTCTCTCTCTCTCTCTCTCTCTCTCTCTCTCTATATATATATATATATATATATATATATATATATATATATATATATATATATATATATATATATATATATATATATATATTCAACAAGTCGGCCATCTCCCACTGAGACAGGGTGACTCAAAGAGAAAGAAAATCCCCAAAAGCAAAATACTTTCATCATCCAACACTTTCACCTCACTCACACATAATCATTGTTTTTGCAGAGGTGCTCAGAATACAACAGCTTAGAGGTATATACGTATAAAAATACACAATATATCCCTCCAAACTGCCAGTATCTCAAACCCCTCCTTTAGAGTGTAGGAATTGTACTTCCCATTTCCAGGACTCAAGTCCGGCTATATAAAATAACCGGTTTCCCTGAATCCCTTCACTAAATATTACCCTGCTCACACTCCAACAGTTCGTCAGGTCCCAATTACCATTTGTCTCCATTCACTCCTATCTAACACGCTCACGCACGCTTGCTGGAAGTCCAAACCCCTCGCCCACAACACCTCCTTTACCCCCCCCCCTCCAACCTTTTCGAGGACGACCCCTACCCCGCCTTCCTTCTCCTACAGATTTATTCGCTCTCCATGTCATTCTACTTTGATCCATTCTCTCTAAATGACCAAACCACCTCAACAACCCCTCTTCAGCCCTCTGACAAATACTTTTATTAACTCCACACCTTCTCCTAATTTCCACACTCCAAATTTTCTGCATAATATTTACACCACACATTGCTTTTAGACAGGACATCTCCACTGCCTCCAACCGCCTCCTCGCTGCTGCATTTACAACCCAAGCTTCACACCCATATAAGAGTGTTGGTACTACTATACTTTCATACCTGGAGTTTACCTGGAGAGAGTTCCGGGGGTCAACGCCCCCGCGGCCTGGTTTGTGATGAGGCCTCCTGGTGGATCAGAGCCTGATCAACCAGACTGTTACTGCTGGCTGTACGCAATTCAACGTACGAGCCACAGCCCGGCTGGTCAGGTACCGATTTTAGGTGCTTGTCCAGTGCCAGCTTGAAGACTGACAGGGGTCGATTGGTAATCCAACTTATGTATGCTGAGAGGCAGTTGAACAGTCTCGGGCCCCTGACACTTATTGTATTGTCTCTTAACGTGCTAGTGACACCCCTGCTTTTCATTGGGGGATGTTGCATCGTCTGCCAAGTCTTTTGCTTTCGTAGTGAGTGATTTTCGTGTGCAAGTTCGGTACTAGTCCCTCTAGGAATAAGTGTCAGGGGCCCGAGACTGTTCAACTGCCTCCCAGCATACATAAGGGGGATTACCAATAGACCACTGGCAGTCTTCAAGCTGGCACTGGACAAGCACCTAAAGCAGGTACCTGACCAGCCGGGCTGTGGCTCATACGTTGGATTGCGTGCAGCCAGCAGCAACAGCCTGGTTGATCAGGCTCTGATCCACCAGGAGGCCTGGTCACAGACCGGGCTGCGGGGGCGTTGACCCCCGGTACTCTCTCCAGGTAAACTCCAGGTATATATATATATATATATATATATATATATATATATATATATAAGTAGTGCCGAAGGTGGCTCAGCGGTCTCTGCCGCTGAGCGCTGTATTCCTGAGCGGTCTCCTTCCGAAAGGCCTGCGGCTGAGCGGTGTTCTGCGCCCGCGCGCCCGCCCTCGACCACCTTGACCTCACCCTCGACCACCTCGCCCTTGACCACCTCGCCTTCAACCCCCCACCACACCCTCAACCCCCGACCCACGCCCCCCACATGCCCCGCCCTCGCGCCGGCCCACCGCCCATGCGCCCACCTGCCATGCCCTCGTGCACGCCCGCCCACGCCCTCGTGCCCGCCCGTGCCTTCTGCAGCGCCTTCTGCAGCGTCGTCCGGATCGCCCCCGCTCCCCGAATTTTTTCCCGATTTTTTTCGAATTTTTTTTTAATTTCATTTTCTTTTGGTCTCCATCTCCTAGGATCAAGTTTTTGAGGTTCCCCCTCCCACTTTCAACCCCATCCCAATTTTTTTCGAATTTTTTTTTTGAATTTCTTATGATCTCCATCTCTTCAGATCAAGTTTTTCTCGATATCAATAATACAAAGACTCCATCTCCTCGGATCAAGTTTTTTGAATTCCCCCCTCTGGGGGTAAGCATTCAAAATGGACTCCCACTTCCACCCCAAGTATTTCTCCTCCATCTCCTTGGATCAAGTTTTTCAAGTGTGACGTCACCCCACCTGTGTTTACTCGGCGGTCAGTGACGTCACGCGACGACCTCACACATACAGGCTGAATCTTGTCGAGCAGACAATAAAATGCAGGATAAGACTAATACACAATATTTTCATTTATTTATTATACAACCAATGCATTTCATATACATCCAACAAAAAAATTCATTGAAAAAAGGTACAATTTATTGACTAAAATCAACATATTTTTCTCTTGAAGAAATTCTATGCGTTTTGTTCTGGATCTTCTTCGTCGTCACCATCTCAGTATTACACATTTCATATACAACATAAGGAAAACATTACACATTTTCAATCTTAACCCAGGATAACCCAAATAATTTCACATTTTTTTCGTTAATACCCACAACAATCCACAATTTCTTTACAAAAGATTCACTCTCCTCAAGTCTAGACATTTTTCTCGTTTTAACTATTTCATCAGAAAAAGTCACCACAACACTTACAACTTATAACCACTTTTCGATAAATTCACTAGTCACAATTTTACATATTACGAAGTTAATACGCATACACACACACACACACACACACACACACACACACACACACACACACACACACATCACTTTACTTTGAACACCTTCAAAACACTCTCATAAATCATTGAATACTCACAAAAATACCTTTGAACATTTCCAAACAACACTGAAACACTTCCAAGATAACATTTTGAATACTCCCAAATAAGATTTGACAGCTCTAATTTATCTACACTTATATATTTCATTAAATTACAACTCATCCCCCAAAACTCCTCCCTCATTCTCCAGATTTTTACAACAGTATCACAAAAACTAACTCAGACACTTTACTTTGAACAACACCAAAAACACCATCACTTACCTTTGAATACTCCAAAAACATCATTCGAACACAGCCAAATCACCACTGAATACTCCCAGAACACCTTCATAAATACTCTTGCACATCATTTGAACACCTTCAACAACTCCTTTGAATAGTCTCAAACACCATTTGAGTACTCCCAAATACACCACTGAATACTACCAAAACAGCACCGAATACTGCCCAAACACCACCAAAATCACCATAAACTAAGATCAACATCACAGACTAACACCCATTTTCACACAAATCCTCTCAAATCACTATAACCAAGACGATTACCAATTTCTATGAGTACACTCTCCTCCAACTAAGATATAACATGAGCGCAAAAAAAAACATGAACACAAACAAAACACACACGAACACACAACAGAATCATCTCTTTTTCGGTATCTCTAGTTCGACAACGCTCACAACCCACAACTTATAACCACTTTTCAGCATCTCTAGTTCGACAACATCACCCACAACCCACAACACCCACAACCCACAACACCCCACAACCCACAACACCCACAACAACAACCCACTTATAACATCTTTTTTGGTATCTCTAGTTCGACAACAACACCCATAACCCACAACACCCACAACCCTCAACACCCACAACCCACAAGACTCACAACCCACACACCCACAACAACAACCCGCTTATAACATCTTTTTTGGTATCTCTAGTTCGACAACAATACCCACAACCCACAACACCCACAACCCACTTATAACCTCTTTTCGGTATCTCTAGTTCGACAACAACACCCACAACCCACAACACCCACATCCCACAACACCCACAACCCACATCACCCACACCCCACAACACCCACAACAACAACCCACAACTTATAACCACTTTTCATCATCTCTAGTTCGTCAACAACACCCACAGCTCACAACACTCAACCCACAACAACCCACTTATAACATCTTTTTTGGTATCTCTAGTTCGACAACAATACCCACAACCCTCATCACTTATCAATTTATTCACAATTTTTCCTCTTTCGATACAAATTTTTCCCCTTCTTTTTATTGAATCTTAAAATGTAATACACATTTGTCCCTATATTACTAAAATTCTAATAAAATCCTCTCCATACCCATCTCCTTGTATCCAGACAAATTGATAATATACTCACAACAACTAATCATCTCACTACCCAACTACTGCGACATGTTTCAACACCCTCCATTCTTTTCCAATTAGATTTTTTAGATTTTGCCACTGAAGTGGCTAGTTCATTGTGCACCCCATATCCATCCTGTGGACGGTAGCGCGAGAGCATATGGATACACAAAAGGCCTAGGAACTAGGCCCCAAAGGGTTAACAGGAATACATATGGATTTATATCTACATATCTATAGTTCACTTATCTCAGAGGAAAGAAAGTCTCCCTGATAACATTGAGTATACATAGTGTATAGTGTATACTACAGTGGCTCCCTAGTATATTGATGATAAAGGCTAAAGTGTCATTTGAAAACAGGTGAATTTGTAAATGAAGTGATAAGCCTATAGAGGCAGGTGCCAGAAGTCGCCAGAAACTTACCACAGGTCAGCTGTTTTAATAATCTTCCTGGCTTGCTAGTGTACTCGCATATAATCTAGTGATACCAGTGTATAGCAGAATACAGTGTTGTAGTAGCAACTAACCAGTATTATAATGGTACTTAGTGGAGTGGAGTGACTTTCATTAGTTTCTTTTTTCTTGAAATACCAGACGTATACTGTGAATTTCATATAACCTGTAGTTACCAGCGCTCGCAAAATACACAACGAGAAGCAATTATTACTACAGAAAAAGCGTCCTTCCTCCAAAATTTCCACCAGTCAACTATAGTGATAATATAGCATTTATTGTGGTGGAGACGGAAAAAAAATAGAAAAGCTAGATACAGCGATTGATAAACAAGGGTTGAGGTCGACCGTTCGTCATTGTAGGAGTTGCCAGCAGTCACCGGTTTCTTCAACACGCAAGTTATACTTTTGTATCAATCAAATCACATATTACTCGGGTAGATAACTTCCAGTAGATCCTTCATGTGTTAGCTCAAATCACCGACCAGTATGTTTTAAATAAGTGACCCACTGATCAGATCAGATTGACTGGTCCGAACCCTTGATTAGTCCGAACCCTTGACTGGTTTCAAACGGTTTCGTTGGACAATAAAGCAGACTGTAAACGGATGGGGTTGTAGGCGCCCTTATAAACACAAACATTAAATATAAATCAGGAACGTGACGGTAAGCTGTCCAATATACAAAAACAGTTAGAAACAGAAATACAAATAGCTAGAGCTTCATTTAAGGAGGTTATTAATAGAATATTCAAGAGGTTGCTAGTAGAATTGCAGTAAATCAACCATTCAAATCATTATGAAGCTGTGTGTAGTCTGCGGTCAGTCAAACAAACAGGCTTCCACATGGATAAATTGTCATTTTTGTGGAAATTGGTGTCACGCCCCTTGTGCAGATATCCAAGAACTAGCTACAAGCAGTGTTAAAACAGGGAAGTGTTTTTGGGTATGCCCAAATGAGATAAATCTGTGGACTAAAATCACAAGGGTATTAAAAGAGGATAACATCAAAGCTGCTTTCATAGAAAACCTGGAAGCTTTCTACAACAGATGGGAACATAAAAAGTCTGGGCTGAATGGTACTGCCCTTGATACTGGCCATGTAGTCAGAAACTGTAAGGCTGGAGATGAAGTCCTGGTAGTCAGTAAATGTGGGGCTGATAGTGCTGTCCTGGGAGACAGTAATGGTGAAGTGGGAGGTGCTGTCCTGGGAGACAGTAATGGTGAAACTGGAGATTTTGTCCAGGTAGTCGGGAATTATATGCAGGAAGGAATACATATAAATGACCTCATAGGGGACAGGAGCCATAGTAGGGAAACAAGTGTAGTCAAAGATAAGATAAAACCAATATTGCAAACTAGAAATACCGCAGGAAATAGCAAACAAGAGGACTCCACTTGCAATAGTGAGGATATATTACCAAAAACAACTGGTGGGAGCTCCATTGTTGGTGCTAGGGAGGATAGAAGTAAGACAGGGAAACATGCACCAACAGGGAATACAGTCACAGAAACCCAAGACAAACGGAAACCAAGCCTGTGCACATACTATGCACTTGGTATCTGCTGGCATGGGAAATCTGGAAAAACAGATGGGACGTGCAACTATGACCACCCTAGAAAATGCCATGCCCATATGACAACAGGAAAATGCAAACTCCCTTCCTGTAAGCTTTTTCACCCTGAACTGTGTACCTCTTCAGTACAGGAAAGACTGTGCTATAACTTAAATTGCCAGGCATACCATCTAAAGGGGACAAAAAGATACAAAACATCCAGGCCATGGGAAAACCTGGGTAGCCACAGCCACTCAAGAGGGAGAGGTTTTTTAGTGCCAGGAAGGAAAAAAAACTGGCAGGAAATGGCAGAAATCGTACACCAAATCCAGTCATTCCTGGAGTGGAACCACAGTCAATGGCCTCCACTCCAAACCAACAGATACAGATATTAATGCCGGAAAAAAAATCCCCCCCAGTACCAACAATACCACCAGTCCGATAACATTCTTCTTTGCAAGTATACAGGGTCTAAAGCCAGCAACAAACAACAAAATACCTTTCATCCGTGGTCTGCTTGCAGAGGCAAAGGCAATGTTCGCGGCTTTCACTGAGACCCACATAAAGGATCACTTGGACAACGAAATACGGTTCCCAGGTTAGAACCTATACAGATGTGACAGAGTGAACAGGTAAAAGGGGGGGGGGGTTGGCCTGTACATTGCAGAGTCACTTGTTTGCACAGAACTGCTTAATGCCTCAAATGATGTAGTGGAAGTTTTAGCAGTAAAGGTCGAGAACCAAAACCTAGTCATTGTGGTAGTCTACAAGCCTCCGGATGCAACATCCCAACAATTTCAGGAACAGCTGTTAAAAATTGACCACTGTCTGGAAAATCTTCCAGCTCCTGCACCCAACATCTTGCTCCTGGGGGATTTCAACTTAAGGCACCTAAAATGGAGGAATATAGCAAATAATATTGTTGCAGTAATAACACCAGGAGGCAGCTCTGATGAAAACTCACACTCACACGAGCTTTTAAATCTCTGCACAAAATTCAATTTAAACCAGCAAATAATAGAGCCTACTAGACTGGAGAATACACTAGACCTCATCTTCACTAACAATGATGATCTGATAAGAAATGTCACCATATCAAAAACAATATACTCAGATCACAACATAATTGAGGTTCAGACATGTATGGGTGGAGCCCCAGACCGACATAATGAGACTAGTCACGAGGGAGCATTCACCAAATTCAACTTCAATAACAAAAACATAAAGTGGGACCAAGTAAACCAAGTCCTAACCGATATAAGCTGGGAAGATATACTAAGCAACACGGACCCCAACTTATGCCTAGAACAGATTAACTCGGTGGCACTCGATGTATGCACAAGGCTTATTCCTCTAAGAAAAAGGAGGAGTAGATGTAAAATAGAAAGAGACAGGCGCTCCCTTTACAGGCGACGGAAAAGAATAACAGAGCGGCTAAAAGAGGTCAATGTATCTGAAATGCGTAGGGAGACACTAGTCAGAGAAATAGCAAGCATCGAACTTAAGCTAAAAGAATCCTTTAGGAGTCAGGAATCGCGGGAAGAACTAAAAGCCATAAATGAAATCGAAAGAAACCCAAAGTATTTCTTCTCCTATGCCAAATCAAAATCGAGAACAACGTCCAGTATTGGGCCCCTACTTAAACAAGATGGGTCCTACACAGATGACAGCAAGGAAATGAGTGAGCTACTCAAGTCCCAATATGACTCAGTTTTTAGCAAGCCGCTAACCAGACTGAGAGTCGAAGATCAAAATTAATTTTTTATGAGAGAGCCACAAAATTTGATTAACACAAGCCTATCCGATGTTATCCTGACGCCAAATGACTTCGAACAGGCGATAAATGACATGCCCATGCACTCTGCCCCAGGGCCAGACTCATGGAACTCTGTGTTTATCAAGAACTGCAAGAAGCCCCTATCACGAGCCTTTTCCATCCTATGGAGAGGGAGCATGGACACGGGAGTCGTGCCACAGTTACTAAAAAGAACAGACATAGCCCCACTGCACAAAGGGGGCAGTAAAGCAAAGAACTACAGACCAATAGCACTAACATCCCATATCATAAAAATCTTTGAAAGGGTCCTAAGAAGCAAGATCACCACCCATCTAGAAACCCATCAGTTACACAACCCAGGGCAACATGGGTTTAGAACAGGTCGCTCCTGTCTGTCTCAACTATTGGATCACTACGACAAGGTCCTAAATGCACTAGAAGACAAAAAGAATGCAGATGTAATATATACAGACTTTGCAAAAGCCTTCGACAAGTGTGACCATGGCGTAATAGCGCACAAAATGCGTGGTAAAGGAATAACAGGAAAAGTCGGTCGATGGATCTATAATTTCCTCACTAACAGAACACAGAGAGTAGTCGTCAACAGAGTAAAGTCCGAGGCAGCTACGGTGAAAAGCTCTGTTCCACAAGGCACAGTACTCGCTCCCATCTTGTTCCTCATCCTCATATCCGACATAGACAAAGATGTCAGCCACAGCACCGTGTCTTCCTTTGCAGATGACACCCGAATCTGCATGACAGTGTCTTCCATTGCAGACACTGCAAGGCTCCAGGCGGACATCAACCAAATCTTTCAGTGGGCTGCAGAAAACAATATGAAGTTCAACGATGAGAAATTTCAATTACTCAGATATGGTAAACATGAGGAAATTAAATCTTCATCAGAGTACAAAACAAATTCTGGCCACAAAATAGAGCGAAACACCAACGTCAAAGACCTGGGAGTGATCATGTCGGAGGATCTCACCTTCAAGGACCATAACATTGTATCAATCGCATCTGCTAGAAAAATGACAGGATGGATAATGAGAACCTTCAAAACTAGGGAGGCCAAGCCCATGATGACACTCTTCAGGTCACTTGTTCTATCTAGGCTGGAATATTGCTGCACACTAACAGCACCTTTCAAGGCAGGTGAAATTGCCGACCTAGAAAATGTACAGAGAACTTTCACGGCGCACATAACGGAGATAGAACACCTCAATTACTGGGAGCGCTTGAGGTTCCTAAACCTGTATTCCCTGGAACGCAGGAGGGAGAGATACATGATTATATACATCTGGAAAATCCTAGAGGGACTAGTACCGAACTTGCACACGAAAATCACTCACTACGAAAGCAAAAGACTTGGCAGACGATGCACCATCCCCCCAATGAAAAGCAGGGGTGTCACTAGCACGTTAAGAGACCATACAATAAGTGTCAGGGGCCCGAGACTGTTCAACTGCCTCCCAGCACACATAAGGGGGATTACCAACAGACCCCTGGCAGTCTTCAAGCTGGCACTGGACAAGCACCTAAAGTCAGTTCCTGATCAGCCGGGCTGTGGCTCGTACGTTGGTTTGCATGCAGCCAGCAGCAACAGCCTGGTTGATCAGGTTCTGATCCACCAGGAGGCCTGGTCACAGACCGGGCCGCGGGGGCGTTGACCCCCGGAACTCTCTCCAGGTAAACTCCAGGTAAATATATATATATATATATATATATATATATATATATATATATATATATATATATATATATATATATATATATATAAGTAGTCGATTTTTCCACTGGGGGGTGTATCCGGTTTAGGGGCCTTCCACTGGGCGGTGTATCCGGTTTAGGGCCTTCCACTGGGCGGTGTATCCGGTCTAGGACCTTCCACTGGGCGGTGTATCCGGTCTAGGACCAGCGGCTGGAGGGTCACCTTTTCACAGCTAGGTGTTACTTCCGGTTTTGACCATGACCTCGCCCTCGAGACTACCTCACCCTTGACCCCCCAACCAATACCCCGCCCACGACCCCCCCCCCTTCGCGACCCCCCCTTCGCGCCGCGCGCCCTGCCCGCCCGCCCGCGCGCCCGCCCGCGTGCCCGCCCGCGCGCCCCGCCCCGCCCGCGCGCCCGCCCGCGCCCTTCGCGACCCCCGCCCGCGCCTTCTGCTGCGCCTTCTGCAGCGTCATCCGGATCGCCCCAGCGCCTCGAATTTTTTTCCGATTTTTTTCGAATTTTTTTTGAATTTCATTTTCTTGTGCTCTCCACTTCCTCGGATCCCCCTCCCACTTTCACCCCCAACCCCAAAAATTTCTCGACAATACCATGACTCCATCTCCTCAGATCAAATTTTTAAGGTTCCCCCTCCCACTTCCACCCCCCAATCCCAAAAATTTCTCAATATTACCAAGTTTTTGGATTCCCCCCTATGGGGGTTTCGAAAGTCTCCATCTCCTCGGATCAAATTTTTGGATTACCCCTCCCACTTTCATCCACCCCCCACCTCAAATTTTTCTCGATAATACCAAGACTCCATCTCCTTGGATCAAATTTTTTGGATCCCCCTATGGGGGGTTTCGAAAGTCTCCATCTCCTTGGATCAAGGGTTTTGAATTTCTCCAATTCCTTGGATCAAATTTTTGGGTACCCCTCCTTTCACCCCAAATTTTCTCGACAATACCATGACTCCATCTCCTCGGATCAAGTTTTTTGGATCCCCCCTATGGGGTTTTCGAAATTCTCCATCTCCTCGGATCAAATTTTCTCGACAATACCATGACTCCATCTCCTCGGATCAAGTTTTTTTTGGATCCCCCCTATGGGGTTTTCGAAATTCTCCTTGGATCAAGTTTTTTTGGATTCCCCCCTATGGGGTTTTCGAAATTCTCCAATTCCTCGGATCAAGTTTTTGGAATCCCCCCTCTGGGTATAAGCATTCAAAATACTCCTCCTATGGGGGCATGCTTACTACAGGTCTAATGAAGGGTGTTTACTCGGCGGTCAGTGACGTCACGTGTTGACCCAGCACACATGTTGAATCTTGTCTACCCTTTTAGTTAATAAGGGGACATAGTAGTGACGTCACGCGCACACAGGCTGAATCTTGTCGATCCTTTTAGTTCATTCAAGTTAATAAGGGGACACAATACATCAGAAAGGCACATTTTTTCGTTAATACCCACATTTTCTTTACAACACAAGTATAGACATTTTTTTAACTATTTCATCTCAGGTCACTCCCCACGAAGTAACCTCCTCCCCACCCTCCCAAACCCTCACACTCCAACCAACACCTCACAATTTTCACTCATAACCCCCAATTTTTCTCGTTTTAACCCTTTTAGTTCATTAAAGTTAATAAGGGACCACAGTGCATCAGAAAGTCACCACATCGCTTACATCCACTTTCGTTAAATTCACTACTCACAATTTTACATATTACGAAGTTAAATACGCACTTTTACTTTGAACATCTTCAAAACACTCATAAATCATTTGAATACTCACAAAAAAATACCTTTATACATTTCCAAACAACACTGAAATACTCCAAAACATCATTCGAACACCCCCAAATCACCTCTGAATACTCCCAGAACACCTTCATAAGTACTCTTGCACATCATTTGAACACCTTCATAAGTACTCTCATAATCATTTGTACACCTTCAAAAAACACCTTTGAATACTCACATAAACACCCTTGAACACCTTCAAAACACCTTTGAATAACCTCAAAACACCTTTGAATACTCACATAAACACCCTTGAACACCTTCAAAACACCTTTGAATAACCTCAAAACACCTTTGAACACCTTCAAAACACCCTTGAACACCTTCAAAACACCCTTGAACACCTTCAAAAAACATCATTTGAACACCTTCATAAGTACTCTCATAATCATTTGTACACCTTCAAAAAACACCTTTGAATACTCACATAAACACCCTTGAACACCTTCAAAACACCTTTGAATAACCTCAAAACACCTTTGAACACCTTCAAAACACCCTTGAACACCCTTGATCACCTTCAAAAAAAACAACATTTGAACACACTCAAAACACCTTTGAACACCTTTGAACACCTTTGAACATTTCCAAACAACACTGAAACACTTCCAAAAACACCATTTGAGTACTCCCAATTACACCACTGAATACTACTAAAACACCGCTGAATTCAATCAAAACACCCTTCAACACCTTCAAAACACCTTTGAACACCTTTGAACATTTCCAAAAACACTATTTGAGTACTCCCAATTACACCACTGATTACTACTAAAACACCGCTGAATTCAATCAAAACACCCTTCAACACCTTCAAACACCCTTGAACACCTTCAAAACACTCTTGAACACCTTCAAAAACACCTTTGAACATTTCCAAAACACTATTTGAGTACTCCCAATTACACCACTGATTACTACTAAAACACCGCTGAATTCAATCAAAACACCCTTCAACACCTTCAAACACCCTTGAACACCTTCAAAACACTCTTGAACACCTTCAAAAACACCTTTGAACATTTCCAATCAACACTGAAACACTTCCAAAAAAACACAATTTGAGTACTCCCAATTACACCACTGAATACTACTAAAACACCGCTGAATTCAATCAAAACACCCTTCAACACCTTCAAAACACCTTTGAACACCTTCAAAACACCTTTGAACACCTTCAAAACACTCTCATAATCATTTGAACACACTCAAAACACCTTTGAATAACCTCAAAACACCTTTGAACACCTTCAAAACACCCTTGAACACCCTTGATCACCTTCAAAAAAAAACAACATTTGAACACACTCAAAACACCTTTGAACACTTCCAAAAAACACAATTTGAGTACTCCCAATTACACCACTGAATACTACTAAAACACCGCTGAATTCAATCAAAACACCCTTCAACACCTTCAAAACACCTTTGAACACCTTTGAACATTTCCAAAACACTATTTGAGTACTCCCAATTACACCACTGATTACTACTAAAACACCGCTGAATTCAATCAAAACACCCTTCAACACCTTCAAACACCCTTGAACACACTCAAAACACCCTTCAACACCTTCAAAACACCTTTGAATAACCTCAAAACACCTTTGAACACATTCAAAACACTCTCATAATCATTTGAACACACTCAAAACACCTTTGAATAACCTCAAAACACCTTTGAACACCTTCAAAACACCCTTGAACACCCTTGATCACCTTCAAAAAAACAACATTTGAACACACTCAAAACACCTTTGAACACCTTTGAACATTTCCAAACAACACTGAAACACTTCCAAAAACACCATTTGAGTACTCCCAAATACACCACTGAATACTAAAACACCACTGAATACACTCAAAACACCACCAAAATCACCATAAACTAAGATCAACACCCACATCCCACATCACCCACAACCCACAACACCCACAATTTTTTCTCGTTTTATCTAATTTCATCAGAAAGTCACAACACCCACACCTCCCATTTTTTTCTCGTTTTAACCCTTTTAGTTCATTAAAGTTAATAAGGGGACACACTACATCAGAAAAAGTCACAAAAACAACCCACTTATAACGTCTTTTCGGTATCTCTAGTTCGACAACAACACCCACATCCCACAACACCCACATCCCACATCCCACACACACACACACAGACACACACACACACACATCCCTAACCTAGCCTAACCTAACCTAACTTATCCTAACCTAACCTAACCTAACCTAACCTAACCTAACCTAACTTATCCTAACCTAGCCTAACCTAACCTAACCTAACCTTACCTAACTTATCCTAACCTAACCTAACCTAGCCTAACCTAACCTAACTTAACCTAACCTAACCTAACCTAACCGAACCTACCCTAACCTAACCTAACCTAGCCTAACCTAACCTAACCTAGCCTAACCTAACCTAACTTAACCTAACCCAACCTAACCTAACCTAACCTAGCCTAACCTAACTTAACCTAACCTAACCTAACCTACCCTAACCTAACCTAACCTATCTTAACCTAACCTAACCTAACCTAGCCGAACCTATCCTAACCTAACCTAAAATATATTGGAACACTTCCAAAATACATTAGAGTACTCCAGAATTACTTTGTAACGACTCCATTTTTTTGGATATTTCCAAATTAGTTTTGAAAACTTTATCGTAAAATCGAACATTATTTTCTTGTTGGTAAACACACTCAATGGTAGAAATATTTACTCGATTTCCGAATAGAAACACTTTCCTCGCTCTGAGAGACTCATTGTGGGTCACCCCTTCCCCCCCAACACCACTGGGTAAATGCGGTTCACACCCAAGGTAGATTTAAGATAATCATGAACACCTGCGTCAACTCAGGACAGACAGACGCCATGAAATGCGGGTAACATCCAAGGTAGAAAATCATCTCTTTCCAGACCAACTGTCTATCCTAACCTAACCTAACCTAACCTATCCTAATTCCTAACCTAACCTAACCCTCACCTAACCGAACCTAACCTAACTCCATCAATCACCTCTATCCTAACCTAACCTAACCTAACCTAACCCAACCTAACTCCATCAAACACCTCTATCCTAACCTAACCTAACCTATCCTAACCTAACCTAACTCCATCAAACACCTCGAATACTACCTAACTTAACCTAACCTAACCTTACCTAACCTACCGAACCTAACCTAACCTAACCTAACCTATCCTAACCTGTCCTAACCTAACCTAACCTATCCTAACCTAACCTAACCTAACCTAACCTAACTTATCCTAAGCTAACCTAACCTAACTTATCCTAACCTAACCTATCCTAACCTAACCTAACCTAAAATAACGAACCTAACCTAACTTATCCTAATCTAATCTAACCTAACCTAACTTATCCTAACCTAACCTAACTTATCCTAACCTAACCTAACCTAACCTAAAATAACCTAACCTAACTTATCCTAACCTACTCACTTTACTTTGAACACCTTCAAAACACTCTCATACATCATTTGAGACCCCCCTTTTCTCAATATCTCTCATCCACAACCTTTATCATCTCACTACAGAACAACCCCAAGATTACTTCGAACACTCTCATAAAGCATTTGAGTACTCACATAAACACTTTTGAACATTTCCAAACAACACTGAAGCACTTCCAAAATATCATTTTGATTACTCCCAAATAAGATTTGACAGCTCTAATTTATCTACACTTACACATTTCATTAAATTACATCTCATCCCCCCAAACTCCTCCCTCATTCTCCAGACTTTACAACATTAGCACAAAAAAAACTAACTCATACACTTATGACATGAGACATTACCATATCTAACACACTGACTAACTTTGAACCAACTCTGAACACCACTGATCTTCTTCAAAAAATGCTCTGCACATCATTTGAACACCTTCAAAAAAAACACCATCAAACACCTCCGAATACTCCCAAAAAACACTACTGATTACTACCAAATCACCACTGAATACTACCAATCACCGTCAAAATCACCAGAAACTAAGTTTAACATCACCATCTAACATCCTTTTTATAGAAATCCCCTCAAATCACTATAACCAAGAACTCCCTCCCCATTTGGCGCATGAAAAAAAAAAGCATGAACACAAACCTAATACGCAAACACTTAGTACATGATCACCATCAACTGAAAACATATCTTGTACACACACATAATATAAGACAATCACCAACTACAATCACCCATGTTCACTTACCTCAAAATCACTAATATCACAGAAAACAATCATTTTTATAAACATTTCACACACACACACACAAAAAAAAAAAAAAAAAATCATATTTGACAATATCTAAGCGCACTCACCTCACTACCACCAACACACGATGTCTCACCTCACAGGACCGACGAGCTCACCTCCAGTGACGTCACACTCCCATTGTGTTACTTGGTGGTTGGTAACATCACACCTAACCCCCCTTGTTTCAACCTGTTGTACCCTACATTATCTAAGAACACTATATCCAAGACGATTACCAGATTTTATGATCCCCAACACCAAGATCACAGAAAACACACATTTTTATAATTATTCACACAAAAATCACGATCACCAATTCCATATCATGTTTACCGTCATCTATCAACACTAATCACCAAGATCACCAAAAAATCTAAGATCATGCATCTCAAAACTACTATGATCACTGAAAACACTTATTTTTTAAACATTCGCACAAAAATAAGACATACACAAAAATACCACAACACTTCCACCAACATCTATAACATAACATGAGCACTATAACATATCACTATCACAAAAAAAAAATAATACACAGACACCCACATATTATACATTTCAATTGCAAATTTAAGACATGAGACATACACACCAAATCTAAGACATTCACCTCCAACTAAGACATACACATCACCCCTAAAACTTCCTTCCTTATTCATTCCGTATATCTCCTAGAGCTGTTTTAACCCCGACGGACCCATCACGACGTAGGAGCCAGAGGAACCATCACCACTCCAACACCACCTACTACACTCTGGCTCCTACGTCGTGATGGGTCCGTCGGGGTTAAAACAGCTCTAGGAGATATACGGAATGAATAAGGAAGGAAGTTTTAGTATTCAGTGGTGTATTTGGGAGTACTCAAATGGTGTTTTTGGAAGTGTTTCAGTGTTGTTTGGAAATGTTCAAAGGTGTTCAAAGGTGTTTTGAGTGTGTTCAAATGTTGTTTTTTTGAAGGTGATCAAGGGTGTTCAAGGGTGTTTTGAAGGTGTTCAAAGGTGTTTTGAGGTTATTCAAAGGTGTTTTGAGTGTGTTCAAATGATTATGAGAGTGTTTTGAATGTGTTCAAAGGTGTTTTGAGGTTATTCAAAGGTGTTTTGAAGGTGTTGAAGGGTGTTTTGAGTGTGTTCAAGGGTGTTTGAAGGTGTTGAAGGGTGTTTTGATTGAATTCAGCGGTGTTTTAGTAGTAATCAGTGGTGTAATTGGGAGTACTCAAATAGTGTTTTGGAAATGTTCAAAGGTGTTCAAAGGTGTTTTGAAGGTGTTGAAGGGTGTTTTGATTGAATTCAGCGGTGTTTTAGTAGTATTCAGTGGTGTAATTGGGAGTACTCAAATTGTGTTTTTTGGAAGTGTTCAAAGGTGTTTTGAGTGTGTTCAAATGTTGTTTTTTTTGAAGGTGATCAAGGGTGTTCAAGGGTGTTTTGAAGGTGTTCAAAGGTGTTTTGAGGTTATTCAAAGGTGTTTTGAGTGTGTTCAAATGATTATGAGAGTGTTTTGAAGGTGTTCAAAGGTGTTTTGAAGGTGTTGAAGGGTGTTTTGATTGAATTCAGCGGTGTTTTAGTAGTATTCAGTGGTGTAATTGGGAGTACTCAAATTGTGTTTTTTTGGAAGTGTTTCAGTGTTGATTGGAAATGTTCAAAGGTGTTTTTGAAGGTGTTCAAGAGTGTTTTGAAGGTGTTCAAAGGTGTTTGAAGGTGTTGAAGGGTGTTTTGATTGAATTCAGCGGTGTTTTAGTAGTAATCAGTGGTGTAATTGGGAGTACTCAAATAGTGTTTTGGAAATGTTCAAAGGTGTTTTTGAAGGTGTTCAAGAGTGTTTTGAAGGTGTTCAAGGGTGTTTGAAGGTGTTGAAGGGTGTTTTGATTGAATTCAGCGGTGTTTTAGTAGTAATCAGTGGTGTAATTGGGAGTACTCAAATAGTGTTTTTGGAAATGTTCAAAGGTGTTCAAAGGTGTTTTGAAGGTGTTGAAGGGTGTTTTGATTGAATTCAGCGGTGTTTTAGTAGTATTCAGTGGTGTAATTGGGAGTACTCAAATGGTGTTTTTGGAAGTGTTTCAGTGTTGTTTGGAAATGTTCAAAGGTGTTCAAAGGTGTTCAAAGGTGTTTTGAGTGTGTTCAAATGTTGTTTTTTTTGAAGGTGATCAAGGGTGTTCAAGGGTGTTTTGAAGGTGTTCAAAGGTGTTTTGAGGTTATTCAAAGGTGTTTTGAAGGTGTTCAAGGGTGTTTATGTGAGTATTCAAAGGTGTTTTTTGAAGGTGTACAAATGATTATGAGAGTACTTATGAAGGTGTTCAAATGATGTTTTTTGAAGGTGTTCAAGGGTGTTTTGAAGGTGTTCAAGGGTGTTTTGAAGGTGTTCAAAGGTGTTTTGAGGTTATTCAAAGGTGTTTTGAAGGTGTTCAAGGGTGTTTATGTGAGTATTCAAAGGTGTTTTGAGGTTATTCAAAGGTGTTTTGAAGGTGTTCAAGGGTGTTTATGTGAGTATTCAAAGGTGTTTTTTGAAGGTGTACAAATGATTATGAGAGTACTTATGAAGGTGTTCAAATGATGTGCAAGAGTACTTATGAAGGTGTTCTGGGAGTATTCAGAGGTGATTTGGGGGTGTTCGAATGATGTTTTGGAGTATTTCAGTGTTGTTTGGAAATGTATAAAGGTATTTTTTTGTGAGTATTCAAATGATTTATGAGTGTTTTGAAGATGTTCAAAGTAAAAGTGCGTATTTAACTTCGTAATATGTAAAATTGTGAGTAGTGAATTTAACGAAAGTGGATGTAAGCGATGTGGTGACTTTCTGATGCACTGTGGCCCCTTATTAACTTTAATGAACTAAAAGGGTTAAAACAAGAAAAATTGGGGGTTATGAGTGAAAATTGTGAGGTGTTGGTTGGAGTGTGAGGGTTTGGGAGGGTGGGGAGGAGGTTACTTCGTGGGGAGTGACCTGAGATGAAATAGTTAAAAAAATGTCTATACTTGTGTTGTAAAGAAAATGTGGGTATTAACGAAAAAATGTGCCTTTCTGATGTATTGTGTCCCCTTATTAACTTGAATGAACTAAAAGGATCGACAAGATTCAGCCTGTGTGCGCGTGACGTCACTACTATGTCCCCTTATTAACTAAAAGGGTAGACAAGATTCAACATGTGTGCTGGGTCAACACGTGACGTCACTGACCGCCGAGTAAACACCCTTCATTAGACCTGTAGTAAGCATGCCCCCATAGGAGGAGTATTTTGAATGCTTATACCCAGAGGGGGGATTCCAAAAACTTGATCCGAGGAATTGGAGAATTTCGAAAACCCCATAGGGGGGAATCCAAAAAAACTTGATCCAAGGAGAATTTCGAAAACCCCATAGGGGGGATCCAAAACAAACTTGATCCGAGGAGATGGAGTCATGGTATTGTCGAGAAAATTTGATCCGAGGAGATGGAGAATTTCGAAAACCCCATAGGGGGGATCCAAAAAACTTGATCCGAGGAGATGGAGTCATGGTATTGTCGAGAAAATTTGGGGTGAAAGGAGGGGTACCCAAAAATTTGATCCAAGGAATTGGAGAAATTCAAAACCCTTGATCCAAGGAGATGGAGACTTTCGAAACCCCCCATAGGGGGATCCAAAAAATTTGATCTGAGGAGATGGAGTCTTGGTATTATCGAGAAAAATTTGAGGTGGGGGGGTGGGTGAAAGTGGGAGGGGTAATCCAAAAATTTGATCCGAGGAGATGGAGACTTTCGAAACCCCCATAGGGGGGAATCCAAAAACTTGGTAATATTGAGAAATTTTTGGGATTGGGGGGTGGAAGTGGGAGGGGGAACCTTAAAAATTTGATCTGAGGAGATGGAGTCATGGTATTGTCGAGAAATTTTTGGGGTTGGGGGGTGAAAGTGGGAGGGGGATCCGAGGAAGTGGAGAGCACAAGAAAATGAAATTCAAAAAAAATTCGAAAAAAATCGGAAAAAAATTCGAGGCGCAGGGGCGATCCGGATGACGCTGCAGAAGGCGCAGCAGAAGGCGCGGGCGGGGGTCGCGAAGGGCGCGGGCGGGCGCTCGGGCGGGGCGGGGCGCGCGGGCGGGCGCGCGGGCGGGCGCGCGGGCGGGCGGGCAGGGCGCGCGGCGCGAAGGGGGGGTCGCGAAGGGGGGGGGTCGTGGGCGGGGTATTGGTTGGGGGGTCAGGGGTGAGGTAGTCTCGAGGGCGAGGTCATGGTCAAAACCGGAAGTAACACCTAGGTGTGAAAAGGTGACCCTCCAGCCGCTGGTCCTAGACCGGATACACCGCCCAGTGGAAGGTCCTAGACCGGATACACCGCCCAGTGGAAGGCCCTAAACCGGATACACCGCCCAGTGGAAGGCCCCTAAACCGGATACACCCCCCAGTGGAAAAATCGACTACTACTTATATATATATATATATATATATATATATATATATATATATATATATATATATATATATATATATATATATATATATATATATAGATAGATAGGAAGGTACCACCTCTAGAACTGTCCTGGGGATCCTCATCCTCAGAGAAAAGAATAAACTTGTTTCAGGGAAAACTCAAAGTTCTCCCTGAAGCTGTTTGAAAATTTTCTCCTACCATCCCCTATATTTGATATATATTTTATTTAAAGACAAAATACATTGACAAAACATTCTCAAAAATACAATAGAAAGTAAAATAACTCAGAGCTACATCTCGAATACTTCGTCCAGCTCCCCGGCGGTGAGCTGCGTGCCCAGAATGCTGCAGGTATTTCCTCTCTGGATTGTGACACTGAATCTCTGAAAGAGGAAGCTGGTCGTCCTGTGGTCCTTATTTTCTATGATGAGCTTTTCACCCAGCTCTTTGAAGAACTTTAGAGCACACTTGCCCCATGCTCCAAGGGTCTCCAACCCTATTGGGATGAAGTTATAGCAAGGGGGAAGGTCTTTATATTTGCGGATTTTCTGGGTCTCCCTGTAGCTGGCAGCTCCACCTCCTTCAGCTATGGAGTATGGCAAGTAGGTGTCTGCCAACGTGGCGGCACAGGTGTAGTCCCAGGCAATCTGTTTTCCATCTTTCCAGGGTAGCATAGTGGCTCCATCAGGGCGCTTTTGACTTCAGTCGGACCTCTGTACTTGGAGTTCCCATTGAGCTGGGCAATGGGCTGTGGCGAGGCATCTCTTTATGATGTCATTGACCTCATGTCTGGCATACTTTCCTTCTGATGTGTGACACACGAGACCATGAAGTCGGAGTTGATCAGCTGTCGCCCTACCGCAAATATATATATATATATATATATATATATATATATATATATATATATATATATATATATATATATATATATATATATATATATATATATATATATATATATATATGTCGTGCCGAATATGTAAAACTGGTCAATTAGCAAGAACTCATCCTTTCCAAAATTTTCTCTTATACGTTTAAAGATATATTTTTTTCATTAATGTTAATGTAAAAATTTTTAATTTTGCACCAAAAGAAACTTAGAAAACTCACCTAACCTTATTATAAAAAGAACAATTTATTTTAGCCTAACCCAACTAAATATATTTTAGATTTGTTTACAGTAAATTAATACTAAACAAACACAGTGAAATATATTTTTTTCGTTAGGTTCAGATTGATTTTGGCGAAATTATTGCATACACAAATTTTCACTTGTCCTATATGGCAAGATGAGCGTTGCTATTTAAGCCAAGATATATATATATATATATATATATATATATATATATATATATATATATATATATATATATATATATATATATATATATATATATATATATATATATATACACACACACACTAAAGCCATAAATGAATTGAAAGAAACCCAAATTATTTCTTTTCTTATGCTAAATCAAAGTCGAGAACAACATCCAGTATTCGGTTCACCTACTTAAACGGGATGGGTCCTACACAGATAACAGGAAATGAGTGAGCTACTCAAGTCCCATTATGACTCGGTTTTTAGCGAGCCGCTAACGAGACTGAGAGTTGAAGTCCTAAATTAATTTTTTATGAGAGACACAGAATTTGGTAAACACACACCTATCTGATATTATCCTGACGCCAAATGACTTCAAAAAGTCGATAAATAACTTGCCCATGTATTTTTGAGAATGTTTCGTCAATGTATTTTATCTTTAAATAAAATATATATCAAATATAGGGGGTGGTAGGAGAAAATTCTCAAACAGCTTCAGGGAAAACCTTGAGTTTTCCCTGAAGCAAGTTTATTCTTTTCTCTGAGGATGAGGGTCCCCACGACAGTTCCAAAGGTGGTACCTCCCTATTTTATATATATACAAACATTGTCTCTACGTCCACAGCAGGACTCGAACCTGCAGAGTTCGCAGGTTTGCAATCCTGCTGTGAACGTCGAGTCAATGTTTGTAAATAATTTCGCCTGTTTGCAAATTGTTAAGCATTTCAAATCTCTTTCGTGGTCCATTGCTTGACTTGTCAGTAAGCAGTTTGAGAACAATAATACGAAAAGAACTTCAACTGAATTTTATTGACTTAAGACTCAGGGAGACTGACACCAGTCAGTCCATCTATCATCATTCCATCATGCAGGAGGAACCACATGTCTAAAGTGCATCCACCAAAATAAGCAGACTCTTGGATGTCACTACCGCCCGGCTCCGGCTGGGTTACAAGTATCTTTGGTATCTTTGGCAGGTTAAATCACCATCACCAGATGTAGACCAAACGAAATGTAAACTTTGCCAAATGGACTATTGTCACACCCTGTGTCATCATGTATTGGAGTGCGTCACACCCTGCGTCATTATGTACTGGAGTGCGTCACACCATGCGTCATTATGTACCGGAGGGCGTCACACCCTGCGTCATTATGTACTAGAGTGCGATAAAATTAATGAATTCAAAGATAACTCACTCAGAAATGTTCAAGATTTGTCAAAGTGGTATATTACAGACCATTCTGGAAAAATACCCTGACTTTGCTCCCTGTGAATAAAGCATTACCACGTGTGTGTGTGTGTGTGTGTGTGTGTGTGTGTGTGTGTGTGTGTGTGCGTGTGTGTGTGCTTGTGTGTGTGTGTGTGTGTGTGTGTGTGTGTGTGTGTGTGTGTGTGTGTGTGTGTGTGTGTGTTTGTGTGTGTGTGTGTGTGTGTGTGTGTGTGTGTGTGTACTCACCTATTTGTACTCACCTATTTGTGGTTGCAGGGGTCGATTCACAGCTCCTGGCCCCGCCTCTTCGCTGATTGCTACTAGGTCCTCTCTCTCCCTGCCCCATGAGCTCTATCATACCTCGCCTTAAAACTATGTATGGTTCGTGCCTCCACCACATCACTATCTAGGTTATTCCATGGCCTGACTACTCTATGACTGAAGAAATACTTCCTAACATCCCTTTGATTCATCTGAGTCTTCAGCTTCCAATTGTGACCTCTTGTGTCTGTGTCCCATCTCTGGAACATCCCGTCTTTGTCCACCTCGTCTATTCCGCGCAGTATTTTATATGTCGTTATCATGTCTCCCCTGACCCTCCTGGCCTCCAGTGTCGTCAGGCCGATTTCCCTCAACCTTTCTTCATAGGACAATCCCCGTAGCTCTGGGACTAGTCTTGTTGCAAACCTTTGCACTTTCTCTAATTTCTTGACGTGCTTGAGTAGGTGTGGATTCCAAACTGGTGCTGCGTACTCCAGTATGGGCCTGACGTAGATGGTATACAGAGTCTTAAACGAATCCTTGCTGAGGTATCGGAACGCTATCCGTAGGTTTGCCAGGCGCCCGTATGCTGCAGCAGTTATCTGATTGATGTGCGCCTCAGGAGATATGCTCGGTGTTATACTCACCCCCAGATCTTTTTCCTTGAGTGAGGTTTGCAGTCTTTGGCCATCTAAACTATATTGTGTCTGCGGTCTTCTTTGCCCTTCCCCAATCTTCATGACTTTGCATTTGGCAGGGTTAAATTCAAGGAGCCAGTTGCTGGACCAGGCTTGTAGCCTGTCCAGGTCTCTTTGTAGTCCTGCCTGATCCTCGTCCGATTCGATTAAGATAAGATAAGATAAGATTTCGTTCGGATTTTTAACCCCGGAGGGTTAGCCACCCAGGATAACCCAAGAAAGTCAGTGCGTCATCGAGGACTGTCTAACTTATTTCCATTGGGGTCCTTAATCTTGTCTCCCAGGATGCGACCCACACCAGTCGATTAACACCCAGGTACCTATTTGCTGCTAGGTGAACAGGACAACAGGTGTAAGGAAACGTGTCGAAATGTTTCCACCCGCCGGGAATCGAACCCGGGCCCTCCGTGTGTGAAGCGGGAGCTTTAGCCACCAGGCCACCGGGCCACCTCACATCATCTGCAAACAAGGACACTTCTGAGTCTATCCCTTCCGTTATGTCGTTCACGTATACCAAGAACAGCACAGGTCCTAGGACTGACCCCTGTGGAACCCCGCTTGTCACAGGCGCCCACTCTGACACCTCGTCGCGCACCATGACTCGCTGTTGCCTCCCTGTCAGATATTCTCTGATCCATTGCAGTGCCTTTCCTGTTATGTGTGCCTGGTCCTCTAGCTTTTGCAGTAACCTCTTGTGAGGAACTGTGTCGAAGGCCTTCTTGCAGTCCAAAAATACGCAGTCGATCCACCCCTCTCTCTCTTGTCTTACTTCTGTCACCTTGTCATAAAACTCTAGTAGGTTTGTGACACAGGATTTTCCTTCCCTGAAACCGTGCTGGTTGTCAATTATACACTTGTTTCTTTCCAGGTGCCCCACCACTCTCCCCCTGATGATCTTCTCCATGACCTTGCATACTATACACGTTAGTGATACAGGTCTGTAGTTTAGTGCCTCATGTCTGTCTCCCTTTTTAAAAATTGGGACTACATTTGCCATTTTCCATACCTCAGGGAGTTGCCCAGTTTCAAATGATGTGTTGAAGATCTTTGTTAATGGCTCACACAATATCTCTGCTCCCTCTTTAAGGACCCATGGAGAGATGTTGTCTGGTCCCACCGCCTTTGAGGTGTCAAGTTCGCATAGCAGCTTCTTCACCTCCTCCTTGGTTATATGTACCTCATCCAGCACTTGCTGGAGTGCCCCCCTGTTCTGATTTCTTGGAGTCCTACTGGTTTCCACTGTAAATACCTCTTTAAATCTTGTGTTGAGCTCCTGACATACCTCTCGGTCGTTTCTTGTGAATTCCCCATCACCCTTCCTCAGTCTGATTACCTGGTCCTTGACTGTTGTTTTCCTCCTGATGTGGCTGTACAACAGCTTCGGGTCAGTCTTTACTTTTGATGCTATGTCATTTTCATATTGTCTCTGAGCCTCCCTTCTTATCTGTGCATATTCGTGTGTGTGTGTGTGTGTGTGTGTGTGTGTGTGTGTGTGTGTGTGTGTGTGTGTTTGTGTGTGTGTGTGTGTGTGTGTGTGTGTGTGTGTGTGTGTGTGTGTGTGTGTGTGTGTGTGCGTTTGTGTGTGTGTGTGTTTGTGTGTGTGTGTGTGTGTGTGTTTGTGTGTGTGTGTGTGTGTGTGTATGTGTGTGCACTCACCTAGTTGAGATTGCAGGGGTCGAGTCCAAGCTCCTGTGTACTCACCTATTTGTACTCGCCTATTTGTGGTTGCAGGGGTCGAGTCGCAGCTCCTGGCCCCGCCTCTTCGCTGATTGCTACTAGGTCCTCTCTCTCCCTGCTCCATGAGCTCTATCATACCTCACCTTAAAACTATAGACTGTTCCCGTGTGTGTGTGTGTGTGTGTGTGTGTGTGTGTGTGTGTGTGTGTGTGTGTGTGTGTGTGTGTACTCACCTAGTTGAGGTTGCGGGGGTCGAGTCCGAGCTCCTGGCCCCGCCTCTTCACTGATCGCTACTAGGTCACTCTCCCTGAGCCGTGAGCTTTGTCATACCTCTGCTTAATTAAAGCTATGTATGGATCCTGCCTCCACTACATCGCTTCCCAAACTATTCCACTTACTGACTACTCTGTGGCTGAATAAATACTTCCTAACATCCCTGTGATTCATCTGTGTCTTCAGCTTCCAACTGTGTCCCCTTGTTACTGTGTCCAATCTCTGGAACATCCTGTCTTTGTCCACCTTGTCAATTCCTCTCAGTATTTTGTATGTCGTTATCATGTCCCCCCTATCTCTCCTGTCCTCCAGTGTCGTCAGGTTGATTTCCCTTAACCTCTCCTCGTAGGACATACCTCTTAGCTCTGGGACTAGTCTTGTTGCAAACCTTTGCACTTTCTCTAGTTTCTTCACGTGCTTGGCTAGGTGTGGGTTCCAAACTGGTGCCGCATACTCCAATATGGGCCTAACATACACGGTGTACAGGGTCCTGAATGATTCCTTAAGATGTCGGAATGCTGTTCTGAGGTTTGCTAGGCGCCCATATGCTGCAGCAGTTATTTGGTTGATGTGCGCTTCAGGAGATGTGCCTGGTGTTATACTCACCCCAAGATCTTTTTCCTTGAGTGAGGTTTGTAGTCTCTGACCCCCTAGACTGTACTCCGTCTGCGGCCTTCTTTGCCCTTCCCCAATCTTCATGACTTTGCACTTGGTGGGATTGAACTCCAGGAGCCAATTGCTGGACCAGGTCTGCAGCCTGTCCAGATCCCTTTGTAGTTCTGCCTGGTCTTCGATCGAGTGAATTCTTCTCATCAACTTCACGTCATCTGCAAACAGGGACACCTCAGAGTCTATTCCTTCCGTCATGTCGTTCACAAATACCAGAAACAGCACTGGTCCTAGGACTGACCCCTGCGGGACCCCGCTGGTCACAGGTGCCCACTCTGACACCTCGCCACGTACCATGACTCGCTGCTGTCTTCCTGACAAGTATTCCCTGATCCATTGTAGTGCCTTCCCTGTTATCCCTGTTATCCCTGTGTGTGTGTGTGTGTGTGTGTGTGTGTGTGTGTGTGTGTGTGTGTGTGTGTGTGTGTGTGTGTGTGTGTGTGTGTGTGTTTGTGTGTGCGTGTGTATGTGTATGAGTGTATATGAGTGTGTGTGTGTGTGTATGAGTGTGTGTGTGTGCGTGTGTATGAGTGTGTGTGCGTGTGTATGAGTTTGTGTGTGTGTGTGTGTGTGTGTGTGTGTGTGTGTGTGTATGAATTTGTATGTGTGTGTGTGTATGAATTTGTATGTGTGTGTGTATGAATTTGTATGTGTGTGTGTGTGTGTGTGTGTGTGTGTGTGTGTCTCAACAATCAATATTTGCACCAATAACTCACTACAGTTGTGACCGGGTGTGGAAGTGTGAATTGCTCATTACACTATAATTTGTTTATGATTGTAGCCATGTATAAACGTAAGTAACCATTCTTACAGGATTCATTACCTTTGTAACTTGTGAGTTCATTACCTTGTACCTAGTTCAGCCATCACAACTTTGGGAGCCCAGTCCCTGGACCCATTACGTACCTCTGTAATCTGTAAATACCTTTGTAACTTGTCATGATTGTGACTAGACCTACCTGGAGTTCATTACCTTTGTAAATTGTGAGTTCATTACCTTTGTAAATTGTGAATTCATTACCTCTGTAACTTGCTCAGCTATCAAAACTTTGGAGTCCAGTCCCTGGACCAATTATGTACCTCTGTAACCTTTTGACTACCGCCCACAGGATGGGTATGGGGTGCATAATAAACATATTAAACTAACTGCACCATAGACATGTGGCTCCTCCTGCATGATACGTGTGAAGGCGTTACCTGAGGGTGGGAGGGGAGAGGGGTATGAGAGTGGGAGCAGTCATGGAGGATGTGAGGAAATGGTGAACGGGGAAGGAGTTATTGGTGTGTGAAGATATGGTGTGCAATTTGTTGACAACACAGGATGCAAGGAAGGTAAGGGTAAGCAGGCTTGCAAGAACAGGTAGGCAGGGGGAGGTGATACAGGGAGTAGAAACGTACCCGATGTATGACTGGAGGGGGATTTGGGGAAACTTTAGAAGCTCAGATTACAGCCGTGGGTTCGGGAGCTGGTGTACAGGTTTTTGTTGGGACTTTTAGCTTCGAGGTCTGTGCTTTTTTGGATGGGTTATGTGGGTGTGGGGAATTGTCCACTATGTGGGGAGGAGAAGACAGCTTTCCATGATGCGTATTTTTGTGGAACCCTGGGGGTTGTCGGGATATGGTTAGCGAGGGTTCTTTGTATAGTGGCCGAGGGGAAGGGGTAACATTTCGACTTTGAGGGCTTTGGTTTTTGATGTGGGAGAGGTCACCAAGTCTGTTCGATGGGCTGTGATGTATGTGGTGGCAGATTTTTTGTGTGTTTCATGGGGAATGAGGGAGGTGGGGAGTGGTTGTAGGGTTTGGACACTTGCGGTGCATGTGTACCGCATAGTTTGCAGGAATAGGCTTTTATATGGGAGGGTGTGGGAAAATAGTTTTCCCTTGGGTTATCACAATCTGACGGTAGGTGTGTTGGTAGGGTTGGGAGCAGGGTAGCACTGGGATGGGTTGAGTTCCCGGGGACAGTCTTTTTTGTTTGATTTTGGAGTTGTTTGAGGTTCGAATGTGGTAAAGAGAGTGAGTGGTAGTGGTGTATGTGGGTGTGCAAACGTTAAAGGACCCCAATGGAAATAAGTCACTCTGTCTGACTTTTTTGGGTTATCCTAGGTTTTCTACACATATGCTGCTATGTATGATAATTCTATGTAACTGTATTTGTGTATACCTGAATAAACTTACTTACTTACTAAACATGAGGGGGGGTATGGTGGGGGGGGGGTGGACGGAGGACATGCGGATATCAGGGACTGGGGTTTTGAATTAAGACGGAAGGTGTAGATTGTGAGAGTGGAATTGAGTATAATATAGTTGGTATGGGGTCAGGGGTTGAGGGGGGGGGGGCTTTCTGACGTGTTCAGGGGCCAGGAAGGTTTTTGAATGCTAATAGTAGTACGGTTCTGCATGTGTATTATGGGCCTTATGTACGATATCAGATTTTTTATTGCTTTATTCTTTGTTTCCCTGTTAGGTTGGTACTCCAGGGGGGTAATTATACTTTGCAATTCTTGGGATATAATAGTTTATTACCTGAAACATTATGTCTTTTATATACATGAATTTTGGAAAGCTACCTTTCTATGTTCAAAATTTTTTCTTGAGTGATGTGGACCTGTTTTTATGTAAACGATGATACATACTGATGTAATGTGTTGTCATTTGCAAGTGCTGTAAGACATGTCCAACTAGTAGACTGTAGCTTTGGGTTATGTTTCAGGACCTTTGTGTAATTTGAGTTTTATGTGTTAAGTCCTTTTGTGTTGTAAGTTAATGATATATTTGGACTGTATTATATATATGTGCTTTTAAGTTAAAGCATAAGTTCTGTGAGCACTTTTCGTAGCCTTCCTTTCTTTTAACTCAGATAAGGGAGGGGGTTGCCTGGGGACAGGGGGGCTTAGTTTTATGGGGCATTATGGATAATACCATGCTATGTTACTTTCTATTAGGGTTGCATTGGGTATTAGTATTGGAAACAGGAGAAACCTTATCGTAAAAATTTTGAAGGTGTTTGAGTACGGTACTCTCCTTAAGTAAATTACTGTTTATCTTTGTACCTTGTTATACGATGTTAATAACTGTATGTACTCTGTATATGTACTGTCATTCTAAATCAAAATATAAAAAAAACTACAATGTCAAATCTTTAAGCAAACATTATGATGACCTCACAGCATTACTAAATTCCCTGCATATATATATATATTTATATATATATCAATGCCATAGAGTGGGTAGGGGATGTGTAGATCAAGTGTTTACACTGAAGCATATACGTGAATAGTATTTAGATAAAGGTAGGGAAGTTTTCATTGCATTTATGGATTTAGAAAAGGCATATGATAGAGTGGATAAGGGAGCAATGTGACAGATGTTGCAAGTGTATGGAATAGGTAGTAAGTTACTAAATGTTGTAAAAACTTTTTATGAGGATAGTGAGGCTCAGGTTAGGGTGTGTAGGAGAGAGGGAGATTATTTTCCGGTAAAAGTAGGTTTTAGAGAGGAATGTGTAATGTCACCATGGTTGTTTAATGTATTTATAGATGGGGTTGTAAAAGAAGTAAATGCTATGGTGTTGGGGAGAGGGGTGAGATTAAATTATGGGGAATCAAATACAAAATGGGAGTTGACACAGTTACTTTTTGCTGATGATACTGTGCTTTTGGGAGATTCTAAAGAAAAGTTACAAAGGTTAGTGAATATTTTTGGGAGAGCGTGTAAAGGTAGAAAGTTGAAAGTGAACATAGATAAGAGTAAGGTGATGAGGGTGTCAAACAATTTAAAGAAAAATTGGATATCACATTGGAGAGAGGAAGTATGGAAGAAGTAAATGTTTTCAGATATTTGGGAGTTGACGTGTCAGCAGATGGGTTTATGAAGGATGAGGCTAACCATAGAACTGATGAAGGAAAAATTGGTGAGTGGCGAGTTGAGGTATCGGTGGGAACAAAACACGTTATCCATGGAGGCAAAGAATGGAATGTACGAAAGTATAGTGGTACCAACACTCTTATATGGGTGTGAAGCTTGGGTTGTAAATGCTGCAACGAGGATGTGGTGGGAGACGGTGGAGATGTCCTGTCTAAGGGCAATGTGTCGTGTAAATATTATGCAGAGAATCTGGAGTGTGGAAATTAGGTGTGGTTACTAAAAGTATAAGTCAGAGGACTGAAGACGGGTTGTTGAGGTAGTTTGGTCACTTAGAAAGAATGGAACAAAGTAGAATGACATGGAGAGTGCATAAATCTGTAGGGGAAGGTAAGCAGGGTAGGGGTCGTCCTCGAAAAGGTTGGAGGGAGGGGGTAAAGGAGGTTTTGTGGGCGAGGGGCTTGGACTTCCAGCAAGCATGCATGAGCGTGTTAGATAGGAGTGAATGGAGATGAATGGTTTTTGGGACCTGATGAACTGTTGGAGTGTGAGCAGGGTAATATTTAGAGAAGGGATTCAGAGAAACCGGTTAGCCGGATTTGAGTCCTGGAAATGGGAAGTACAATGCCTGAACTTTCAAGGAGGTTTGGGGATACTGGCAGTTTGGAGGGACTTGTAAACTGTCGTATCTGAGTGCCTCTGGAAAGACTGATTATGTATAGGTGATGGTGAAAGTGTTGAATGATGAAAGTATTTTTCTTTCTTTTTTGTTTTTTCTTTCTTTTTTGGGTCACCCTGCCTCGGTGGGAAACGGCCGATGTTATATATATATATATATATATATATATATATATATGTCGTGCCGAATAGGCAGAACTTGCGATCTTGGCTTAAATAGCAACGCTCATCTTGCCATATAACAAGCGAAAATTTGTGTATGCAATAATGTCGCCAAAATCATTCTGAACCTAACGAAAAAAATATATTTCACTGAGTTTGTTTAGTATTAAATTACTGTAAACAAATCTAAAATATATTTAGTTGGGTTAGGCTAAAATAAATTACTCTTGTTATAATAAGGTTAGGTAAGTTTTCTAAGATTCTTTTGGTGCAAAATTAAATTTTTTTACATTAACATTAATGAAAAAAATATATCTTTAAACGTATAAGAGAAAATTTTCGAAAGGACTTAATTTTAAATTAGTTCTTGCTAATTGACCAGTTTTACATATTCGGCACGACATATATATATATATGTGTGTGTGTGTGTGTGTGTGTGTGTGTGTAATCACAATATGCAAAATATCTCAAGTGAAAAATTAGTGAATGTCCAACTACTTTCTTGATTTCTTAAATTATCAAGGAATAGTATAAATAATAGGAGACCAGAAGACTTATAAGGCTTATAATGACTTCACACACAACCCGTCCCACTGAACGTGGCCAGGTCACAAGTCAAGTAATTTTTCGATGAAAGAACTGTCAGGTATAGCTTAAATTCTTGGCAAATTTTATATACTATGTATTAATCTAGTTTATATCAAGCTGAACTAATATTCATAATATAATCTACTATTTTTGATGAAATTTTATTCAATTATATTTCAACCATGGACTGGCAACTTTCTCGGCCTGGTGAGAAACATTGCATCGCTGGTTAGATACAAGGCATCGCTGGTTAGAAACAAGGCATCGCTGGTTAGAAACAAGGCATCGCTGGTTAGATACAAGGCATCGCTGGTTAGAAACAAGGCATCGCTGGTTAGAAATAAGGCATTGTTGGTTAGAAACAAGGCATTGCTGGTTAGAAATAAGGCATTGTTGGTTAGAAACAAGGCATCGCTGGTTAGAAATAAGGCATTGCTGGTTAGAAACAAGGCATCGCTGGATACAAGGCATCGCTGGTTAGATACAAGGCATCGCTGGTTAGAAACAAGGCATTGCTGGTTAGAAACAAGGCATCGCTGGTTAGATACAAGGCATCGCTGGTTAGATACAATGCATCGCTGGTTAGAAACAAGGCATCGCTGGTTAGATACAAGGCATCGCTGGTTAGAAACAAGGCATCGCTGGTTAGATACAAGGCATCGCTGGTTAGAAACAAGGCATCGCTGGTTAGAAACAAGGCATCGCTGGTTAGAAACAAGGCATCGCTGGTTAGATACAAGGCATCGCTGGTTAGAAACAAGGCATCGCTGGTTAGAAACAAGGCATCGCTGGTTAGATACAAGGCATCGCTGGTTAGAAACAAGGCATCGCTGGTTAGATACAAGGCATCGCTGGTTAGAAACAAGGCATCGCTGGTTAGATACAAGGCATCGCTGGTTAGAAACAAGGCATCGCTGGTTAGAAACAAGGCATCGCTGGTTAGAAACAAGGCATCGCTGGTTAGAAACAAGGCATCGCTGGTTAGATACAAGGCATCGCTGGTTAGAAACAAGGCATCGCTGGTTAGAAACAAGGCATCGCTGGTTAGAAACAAGGCATCGCTGGTTAGATACAAGGCATCGCTGGTTAGAAACAAGGCATCGCTGGTTAGATACAAGGCATCGCTGGTTAGAAACAAGGCATCGCTGGTTAGAAACAAGGCATCGCTGGTTAGAAACAAGGCATCGCTGGTTAGAAACAAGGCATCGCTGGTTAGATACAAGGCATCGCTGGTTAGAAACAAGGCATCGCTGGTTAGAAACAAGGCATCGCTGGTTAGATACAAGGCATCGCTGGTTAGAAACAAGGCATCGCTGGTTAGAAACAAGGCATCGCTGGTTAGAAACAAGGCATCGCTGGTTAGATACAAGGCATCGCTGGTTAGAAACAAGGCATCGCTGGTTAGAAACAAGGCATCGCTGGTTAGATACAAGGCATCGCTGGTTAGAAACAAGGCATCGCTGGTTAGAAACAAGGCATCGCTGGTTAGAAACAAGGCATCGCTGGTTAGATACAAGGCATCGCTGGTTAGAAACAAGGCATCGCTGGTTAGATACAAGGCATCGCTGGTTAGAAACAAGGCATCGCTGGTTAGAAACAAGGCATCGCTGGTTAGAAACAAGGCATCGCTGGTTAGAAACAAGGCATCGCTGGTTAGAAACAAGGCATCGCTGGTTAGATACAAGGCATCGCTGGTTAGAAACAAGGCATCGCTGGTTAGAAACAAGGCATCGCTGGTTAGATACAAGGCATCGCTGGTTAGATACAAGGTGCGGTTAACATAGCTCTTGCTTTAATTTTACAAAATAACGTTGTTACGGGCATGTCCATGCCCGATATATTTTATACTAGAATGTGCTCCTTTTTATTATTATTATTATATATATATATATATATATATATATATATATATATATATATATATATATATATATATATATATATATATATATGTTAATGGTAATATTGCTATATTATATTGTCAGGCATTCATAATGTTACTGTCATGTAGTGGGAAACCACTAATTACAGTGCCAGTTAGCAGATCAGGTACTGACGTCTCCCCCAGTCACGTGACCAACCTGATCTCCGCTTACCACTCAGTGGTGCAGTCAGTAGGTTCACCACCCTTGCTCTTTGTAGGTTCCCACACTCGCTCAGAGTAGGTTCTCAGCACTCTTGAGTAGATTCATACACTCTTCTGAGCAGATTCAGGTGCTCAGTCTTTAATACAGTTCCTCCCACTAGAAGATTACTTAGTCCCAGACAACGTGTACTTTTATGTATAACACTACAAGAGAGAGAGAACTTTGTATCACATACTAAGTTTTATATGGATTCTTCTATAATAAAGATCACATTTTATTTAGTTGGATCAGTCTCCTCATGATAATCCCCATATTAAAATGACATGTGTCTAAGGACAACTAGACCAGAGCTGGAATCCACATCTTGTTACCAAAAGGGGCCAAAACAGGCCTATAGACATGGCCCCTGACGTAACAAATGGGGGCCTGTCCAGGCCTTTTGACCCAAGGTGTTGGAGATTTGTTACGTCAGGGGCCATGTCTATAGGCCTGTTTTGGCCCCTTTTGGTAACAAGATGTGGATTCCAGCTCTGGTCTAGTTGTCCTTAGACACATGTCATTTTAATATGGGGATTATCATGAGGAGACTGATCCAACTAAATAAAATGTGATCTTTATTATAGAAGAATCCATATAAAACTTAGTATGTGATACAAAGTTCTCTCTCGTAGTGTTATACATAAAAGTACACGTTGTCTGGGCTAAAGCTCCCGCTTCACACACGGAGGGCCCGGGTTCGATTCCCGGCGGGTGGAAACATTTCGACACGTTTCCTTACACCTGTTGTCCTGTTCACCTAGCAGGAAATAGGTACCTGGGTGTTAGTCGACTGGTGTGGGTCGCATCCTGGGGGACAAGATTAAGGACCCCAATGGAAATAAGTTAGACAGTCCTCGATGACGCACTGAATTTCTTGGGTTATCCTGGGTGGCTAACCCTCCGGGGATTAAAAATCCGAACGAAATCTTATCTTAACTGTATTAAAGGCTGAGTGCCTGAATCTGCACAGAAGAGTGTATGAATCTACTCAGAGTACTGTGAACATACTCTAAGTGTGTGTGAAAATCTACTGCCCTGAGTGGGACCCTACTCAGAGCGAGTGCTGAGAACCTACTCTGAGCAAGGGTGGTGAACCTACTGACTGCACCACTGAGTGGTAAGCGAAGGTCAGGTTGGTCACGTGACTGGGGGAGACATCAGTACCTGATCTGCTAACTGGCACTGTAATTAGTGGTTTCCCACTACATGACAGTAATATTATGAATGCCTAACAATATAATAAAACAATATTACCATTAACATTATATATATATATATATATATATATATATATATATATATATATATATATATATATATATATAATAAAAAGGAGCACATTCTTGTATAAAATATATCGGGTATGGACATACCCGTAACAACTTATAGACCAAGGTACTCACACAATGTAGTTGTATAACTGGAGAAGGTTTCGGGGGTCCACGTCCCCACAGCCCAGTCTGTGACCAGGCCTCATGGTGGATCAGGGCATGATCAACCAGGCTGTTATTGTTGACCGCACACAACTCGACGTACGAACCACAGCCCGGATGGTTAGGTACTGACTTTAGGTGCCTGTCCAGTGCCTGCTTGAAGACAGCCAGGGGTCTATTGGTAATCCCCCTTATATATGCTGGGAGGTAGTTGAACAATCTTGGGGCTCCTGACACTTATTATGTTGTCTCTTATCGTACTAGTGGCACCCCTGCTTTTCATTGAGGGGATGTTGCATCATCTGCCAAGTCTTTTGCCTTCATACCTGGAGTTTACCTGGAGAGAGTTCCGGGGGTCAACGCCCCCGCGGCCCGGTCTGTGACCAGGCCTCCTGGTGGATCAGAGCCTGATCAACCAGGCTGTTACTGCTGGCTGCACGCAAACCAACGTACGAGCCACAGCCTGGCTGATCAGGAACCGACTTTAGGTGCTTGTCCAGTGCCAGCTTGAAGACTGCCAGGGGTCTGTTGGTAATACCCCTTATGTATGCTGGGAGGCAGTTGAACAGTCTCGGGCCCCTCACACTTATTGTATGGTCTCTTAACGTGCTAGTGACACCCCTGCTTTTCATTGGGGGGATGTTGCATCGTCTGCCAAGTCTTTTGCTTTCGTAGTGAGTGATTTTCGTGTGCAAGTTCGGTACTAGTCCCTCTAGGATTTTCCAGGTGTATATAATCATGTATCTCTCCTGCCTGCGTTCCAGGGAATACAGGTTCAGGAACCTCAAGCGCTCCCAGTAATTGAGGTGTTTTATCTCCGTTATGCGCGCCGTGAAGGTTCTCTGTACATTTTCTAGGTCAGCAATTTCACCTGCCTTGAAAGGTGCTGTTAGTGTGCAGCAATATTCCAGCCTAGATAGAACAAGTGACCTGAAGAGTGTCATCATGGGCTTGGCCTCCCTAGTTTTGAAGGTTCTCATTATCCATCCTGTCATTTTTCTAGCAGATGCGATCGATACAATGTTATGGTCCTTGAAGGTGAGATCCTCCGACATGATCACTCCCAGGTCTTTGACGTTGGTGTTTCGCTCTATTTTGTGGCCAGAATTTGTTTTGTACTCTGATGAAGATTTAATTTCCTCGTGTTTACCATATCTGAGTAATTTAAATTTCTCATCGTTGAACTTCATATTGTTTTCTGCAGCCCACTGAAAGATTTGGTTGATGTCAGCCTGGAGCCTTGCAGTGTCTGCAATGGAAGACACTGTCATGCAGATTCGGGTGTCATCTGCAAAGGAAGACACGGTGCTGTGGCTGACATCCTTGTCTATGTCAGATATGAGGATGAGGAACAAGATGGGAGCGAGTACTGTGCCTTGTGAAACAGAGCTTTTCACTGTGCCTGCCTCGGACTTTACTCGGTTGACTACTACTCTCTGTGTTCTGTTAGTGAGGAAATTATAGATCCATCGACCGACTTTTCCTGTTATTCCTTTAGCACGCATTTTGTGCGCTATTATGCCATGGTCACACTTGTCGAAGGCTTTTGCAAAGTCTGTATATATTACATCTGCATTCTTTTTGTCTTCTAGTGCATCTAGGACCTTGTCGTAGTGATCCAATAGTTGAGACAGACAGGAGCGACCTGTTCTAAACCCATGTTGCCCTGGGTTGTGTAACTGATGGGTTTCTAGATGGGTGGTGATCTTGCTTCTTAGGACTCTTTCAAAGATTTTTATGATATGGGATGTTAGTGCTATCGGTCTGTAGTTCTTTGCTGTTGCTTTACTGCCCCCTTTGTGGAGTGGGGCTATGTCTGTTGTTTTTAGTAACTGTGGGACGACCCCCGTGTCCATGCTCCCTCTCCATAGGATGGTAAAGGCTCGTGATAGGGGCTTCTTGCAGTTCTTGATGAACACAGAGTTCCATGAGTCTGGCCCTGGGGCAGAGTGCATGGGCATGTCATTTATCGCCTGTTCGAAGTCATTTGGCGTCAGGATAACATCAGATAGGCTTGTGTTAACCAAATTCTGTGGCTCTCTCATAAAAAATTCATTTTGATCTTCGACTCTCAGTCTGGTTAGTGGCTTGCTAAAAACTGAGTCATATTGGGACTTGAGTAGCTCACTCATTTCCTTGCTGTCATCTGTGTAGGACCCATCTTGTTTAAGTAGGAGCCCAATACTGGACGTTGTTCTCGACTTTGATTTGGCATAGGAGAAGAAATACTTTGGGTTTCTTTCGATTTCATTTATGGCTTTTAGTTCTTCCCGCGATTCCTGACTCCTATAAGATTCCTTTAGCTTAAGTTCGATGCTTGCTATTTCTTTGACCAGTGTCTCCCTACGCATTTCAGATAGATTGACCTCTTTTAGCCGCTCTGTTATTCTTTTCCGTCGCCTGTAAAGAGAGCGCCTGTCTCTTTCTATTTTACATCTACTCCTCCTTTTTCTTAGAGGAATAAGTCTTCTGCATACATCGAGTGCCACCAAGTTAATCTGTTCTAGGCATAAGTTGGGGTCTGTGTTGCTTAGTATATCTTCCCAGCTTATATCGGTTAGGACTTGGTTTACTTGGTCCCACTTTATGTTTTTGTTATTGAAGTTGAATTTGGTGAATGCTCCCTCGTGACTAATCTCATTTTGTCTGTCTGGGGCTCTGCGCATACATGTTTGAACCTCAATTATGTTGTGATCTGAGTATATTGTTTTTGATATGGTGACATTTCTTATCAGATCATCATTGTTAGTGAAGATGAGGTCTAGTGTATTCTCCATTCTAGTAGGCTCTATTATTTGCTGGTTTAAATTGAATTTTGTGCAGAGATTTAAAAGCTCGTGTGAGTGTGAGTTTTCATCAGAGCTGCCTCCTGGTGTTATTACTGCAACAATATTATTTGCTATATTCCTCCATTTTAGGTGCCTTAAGTTGAAATCCCCCAGGAGCAAGATGTTGGGTGCAGGAGCTGGAAGATTTTCCAGACAGTGGTCAATTTTTAACAGCTGTTCCTGTAATTGCTGGGATGTTGCATCCGGAGGCTTGTAGACTACCACAATGACTAGGTTTTGGTTCTCGACCTTTACTGCTAAAACTTCCACTACATCATTTGAGGCATTAAGCAGTTCTGTGCAAACAAGTGACTCTGCAATGTACAGGCCAACCCCCCCTTTTGCCTGTTCACTCTGTCACATCTGTATAGGTTGTAACCTGGGATCCATATTTCGTTGTCTAAGTGATCCTTTATGTGGGTCTCAGTGAAAGCCGCGAACATTGCCTTTGCCTCTGCAAGCAGTCCACGTATGAAAGGTATTTTGTTGTTTGTTGCTGGCTTTAGACCCTGTATATTTGCAAAGAAGAATGTTATCGGACTGGTGGTATTGTTGGTATTGGGGGGGGGGATTTTTTTTCTGGCATTAGTATCTGTATCTGTTGGTTTGGAGTGGAGGCCATCGACTGTGGTTCCACTCCAGGAATGACTGGATTTGGTGTACAATTTCTGCCATTTCCTGCCAGTTTTTTTTCCTTCCTGGCACTAAAAAACCTCTCCCTCTTGAGTGGCTGTGGCTACCCAGGTTTTCCCATGGCCTGGATGTTTTGTATCTTTTTGTCCCCTTTAGATGGTGTGCCTGGCAATTTAAGTTATAACACAGTCTTTCCTGTACTGAAGAGGTACACATTTCAGGGTGAAAAAGCTTACAGGAAGGGAGTTTGCATTTTCCTGTTGTCATATGGGCACGGCATTTTCTAGGGTGGTCATAGTTGCACGTCCCATGTTTTTCCAGATTTTCCATGTCTGCAGATACCAAGTGCATAGTATGTGCACAGGCTTGGTTTCCATTTGCCTTTGGTTTCTGTGACTGTATTCCCTGTTGGTGCATGTTTACCTGTCTTATTCCTATCTTCCCTAGCACCAACAATGGAGCTCCCACCAGTTGTTTTTGGTAATATATCCTCACTATTGCTAGTGGAGTCCTCTTGTTTGCTATTTCCTGTTGTATTTCTTGTTTGCAATATTGGTTTTATCTTATATTTGACTACACTTGTTTCCCCACTACGGCTCCTGTCCCCTATGAGGTCATTTATATGCATTCCTTCCTGAGTATAATTCCCGACTACCTGGACAAAACCTCCAGCTTCACCATTACTGTCTCCCAGGACAGCACCTCCAGCTTCACCATTACTGTCTCCCAGGACAGCATCTCCAACTTCACCATTACTGTCTCCCAGGACAGCATCTCCAGCTTCACCATTACTGTCTCCCAGGACAGCACCTCCAGCTTCACCATTTCTGTCTCCCAGGACAGCACCTCCAGCTTCACCATTACTGTCTCCCAGGACAGCACCTCCAGCTTCACCATTACTGTCTCCCAGGACAGCACCTCCAGCTTCACCATTACTGTCTCCCAGGACAGCACTATCAGCCCCACATTTACTGACTACCAGGACATCACCTCCAGCCTTACAGTTTCTGACTACATGGCCAGTATCAAGGGCAGTACCATTCAGCCCAGACTTTTTATGTTCCCATCTGTTGTAGAAAGCTTCCAGGTTGTCTATGAAAGCAGCTTTGATGTTATCCTCTTTTAATACCCTTGTGATTTTAGCCCACAGATTTATCTCCTTTGGGCATACCCAAAAACACTTCCCTGTTTTAATACTGCTTGTAGCTAGTTCTTGGATATCTGCACAAGGGGCGTGACACCAATTTCCACAAAAATGACAATTTATCCATGTGGAAGCCCGTTTGTTTGATTTATTGCATACTACACACAGCTTCATAATGATTTGAATGGTTGATTTACTGTAATTCTACTAGCAACCTCTTGAATACTCTATTAATAACCTCTTTAAGTAAAGCTCTAGCTATCTGTATTTCTATTTCTACCTGTACTTTTATATCAGGACAGCTTACCGGAGTACGCTCCTGGAGTTTGTTTTATATTTATTGTTTGTGTTTATAAGGGCGCCTACAACCCCATCCGTTTACAGTCTGCTTTATTGTCCAACGAATCCGTTTGAAACCGGCCAAGGGTTCAACCAGTCGAGGGTTCGGTCCAGTCGAGGGTTCGGAGCCAGTCTGATCTGATCAGTGGGTCACTTATTTAAAACATACTGGTCGGTGATTTGGGCTAACACATGAAAGATCTACTGGAAAATTCTACCCAAGTAATATGTTATTTGATTGATACAAAAGTATAACTTGCGTGTTGAAGAAACCGGTGACTGCTGGCAACTCCTACAGTGACGAACGGTCGAGCCTCAACCCTTGTTTATCAATCGCTGTATCTAGCTTTTCTAGTTTTTCTTTTTGGCCTCCACCACAATAAATGCTATATTATCACTATAGTTGACTGGTGGAAATTTTGGGGGAGGGACGCTTTTTCTGTAGTAATAATTATTGCTTCTCGTTGTGTATATTGCGACCGCTGGTAACTACAGGTTATATGAAATTCACAGTAACTTCTGGTATTTCAAGAAAAAGAAACTAATGAAAGTCACTCCTCTCCACTAAGTACCATTATAATACTGGTTAGTTGCTACTACAGCACTGTATTCTGCTATTCACTGGTATCACTAGATTATATGCGAGTACACTAGCAGGCCAGGAAGATTATTAAAAACAGCTGACCTTTGGTAGGGAGTGATTTTCGTGTGCAAGTTTGGTACTAATCCTTCTAGGATTTTCCAAGTGTATATAATCATGTATCTCTCTTGCCTGCATTCTAGAGTACAGGTTAAGGAACTTCAAGTGTTCCCAGGAACTGAGGTGCTTTATCGCAGTTATGTGTGCTGTGAAGGTTCTCTGTACATTTTCTAGGTCAGGAATTTCACCTGCCTTGAAAGGTGCTATTAGTGTGCAGCAATATTCCAGCCTAGATAGAATAAGTCATTCATCTCTCAACCTGCGGGCTGGGAGGACGCTTTCTGAGCCTGCTCCTGCTTACACCTGGTGGCGAACCATGTACAGTGAACCCTCGACTAACGCTATTAATCCGTTCCTGAGAGCTCATCGTTAGTCAAAATAATCGTTAGTCAAGTTAATTTTCCCCATAAGAAATAATGGAAATCAAATTAATCCGTGCAAGACACCCAAAAGTATTGAAAAAAAAAATTAACACATGAAATATTAATTTTAATACACACAAACTGAAGAAGACATGCACAGTTACATGACACTTACCTTTATTGAAGATCTGGTGATGATTGATGGGATGGGAAGAGGGGAGTGTGTTGATGGTCTTAGTGTTTAGAAGGGGAATCCCCTTCCATTAGGACTTGAGGTGGCAAGTCCTTTTTCGGGGTTACTTCCCTTCTTTTAATGCCACTAGGACCAGCTTGAGAGTCACTGGACCTCTGTCGCACAACATATCTGCCCATAGAGGCCTGTACCTCCCGTTCCTTTATGACATTCCTAACGTGTTTCACAACATTGTCAGTGTCACCATTAAACACTTGTTCAGGTTTCAGTCCTTCACTGTCTATGTACTCCTTGAATTCCTGCACATATTTTTCAGCTGCTTTTTGGTCCAAACTGGCAGCCTCACCATGCCTTATCACACTATGTATGCCACTACGATTCTTAAATCTCTCAAACCAACCTTTGCTGGCCTTAAATTCACTCACATCACCACTAGTTGCAGGCATTTTTCTAATTAAATCGTCATGCAACTTCCTAGCCTTTTCACATATGATCGCTTGAGAGATGCTATCTCCTGCTATCTGTTTTTCGTTTATCCATACCAATAACAGTCTCTCAACATCTTCTATCACTTGTGATCTCAGTTTCGAAAACATAGTTGCACCTTTGGCAAGAACAGCTTCCTTGATTGCCGTTTTCTTGGCCACAATAGTAGCGATGGTTGATTGGGGTTTTGTGTACAGCCTGGCCAGCTCGGAGACATGCACTCCACTTTCATACTTAGCAATGATCTCTTTCTTCATATCCATAGTAATTCTCACCCTTTTTGCTGTAGGGTTGGCACTAGAAGCTTTCTTGGGGCCCATGGTGACTTATTTTGCAGGTGCAATCACTAAAAAGGCTGTGATAATATGAAATGTTCCGATTGTATGCTTGGAAGCGACCGCGGTGGCTGGCTGGCTTGTAAACACTGGCCAGAAGTGGACGCGTCTCAGATGGAAGGAATAGTGTTGGTCGAGTTTTTTAGCGCTAATCGAGGCAAAATTTTTGCGATAAAATGTATCGCTAGTCAGATTTATCGTTAATCGATGCCATCGCTGGTCGAGGGTCCACTGTACTACAGTATGCAAGACGGCAGACTGTCAGGGTAGAAGAGTAAACACAGTCTGTGTTGAATTCATCCATGGCTCTCTCAGTGGTGCAACAATGCATGTCTTGTTGCCTAACATTATTCACAACGTCTACAGCATCCCCAAAGAGGAATTATATGGTGTAGCTCTCAATGGGATGTCGAGAATTTTTGTGAAATTTGCTTTTACTCCAGGATTGTGGAAGCTTTCCGAGAAGAATGGCGGTGAATTCAGCTGTAGAAGTATGTCTGCATGACGTCTCCACATACGTCACCTGGGTCAAAGTATGGAACGTGCCTTCGAGGCGGAGGAATATGATCTTTGGAAAGTTTTTGGTAGATACGGCATGGTGCATGCAGCGACCAAGGGAGTGTGGAGGGAGGGCCCATATGAGGGGCTCCCGGAGAGCTCCTTCACCCTCAAGATGACATTGAAGCAATCAATTTCATTTTATGTTCATCTGAAAAACTACAGGACCCAGGTTTTTGTTCACTATGCAGGCCAATGGAAGACATGCAGGTTATGCAACTCATATGACCATATGGCTGCTCAGTGCTCCAGGTGCCTGGTTTTCTGCATCCAAGAACCTTCTCCTGTGGTCCTACAAACTGAGGCCTTCGATCTTGGGACTGGTCCCTCAACTGGACAGGGAACTAAGCTTTGGAGTGAGGAGGTACAACAAGAGGAAAAGCAGTCTATGGCATGTGCCACCCTGTTGGTGGACACTACAAACGTGCCCGCACCATCTGTGGGGCTTGGGGAGCCTGTGGAGTTGTCACAGGAGAGTTTGCTGGAGAACGTGCTACACAATCTCCTGGATGGGGCAGAGCATGACCCTAACGTTCCACTGGAGTGTCAAGAGTTGCTGAAGGAGGATTTGCTGAATGTGGGGGACCTGGATGAAACTACAATGATGTGGTTGCATGGGGTGGTGGTGGAAGTCCACCAGGAGGCCTCGCCTGGTGAGATGTGTGTGGAAGGTGGTTCCCACAAATGGATGGCGGGAGTGTCAGATATGGATGAGGTCCTGACACCGGGACAGAGTCCAGGGAAGAAATTATGGTCGAAAGTGGCTGAGGTGCCTCTTACGGAAGGAGTTGTAGCAAGTACCCATCATACGGGTAGGGCACGGGGGGTGGGGGTCTTGGGAAGTCAAATGTCAAAGAAGGTCAGTGTAATGTACGTGTGGGAATGGGAAAGACCCACAAACATAGAGGAAAACCTCCTTTTGTGAATTCAAGTGTGTTACCATCAACGTAAATGGCCTGCGGGTGGAGATTAAGTGTATATGGATGGAGTGGTTTTTGCGCAGGTATGCTGTGGATGTATGTTTCATACAAGAACACAATTATAAGTTTGGGTGAGAGTTATGGTTAAAAGGCTACTGAATGTATGTTAGCAGTTCTTTAAAATTTAAGGGTGGGGTAGCTATAGTAGTGAAGGAGCCCAGCCCTTGGCATAACCTGAGATGGGAGGAGGGGGGAGGCAGGAGGGTGGTAAGGGTAGATGGGTACTGGGGTGAGGTGAGGGTTTGTTTTATTGGAGTTTACATGCCTGTGGAAAGCAACTCTGAAGTTAAAATAGATTTCGTGATGGAGGTTTTAATGTTTCACACTCAGGGATTGCCTTTAATTACAGTCATGGGTGGGGATTGGAATTGCGTTATCTGCCATGGCAATGTTGAGCCGAGGGGGGCGGGGTGGGTTTTACCTGTCTTAAAGAATCTGCTGGGGGATGCAGGGGTTTATGACGTGGTGGGGCGGGGTGGGTGGGGGAGGAGCACACGTTCACATCCACAGGAGCTATGCGGCCCATCTGGATAGACTTTATGTAACACAAGGAATTCGAGTTGGGCACGTACAGACCTTTGATGTGGGGTTTTCAGACCACCGTGCAGTGCAAGTGGACTTGGACTGGGATGGAATGATCTGGATTTATCCAGGTTATTGGAAACTGAATGTGCGGCTCTTGGAGGGGGAGGGGGATGGGTCCATTTTTCAGGATTGATGGAAGGATCTCTGGGAAATGTGACGGGCAGGTGAGTGTTTGTTGGAATGGTGGGAAACACATGCTAAACCCAGAATAGCAAGTTATTATAGAAAGTGGGGGAAGGAGGAGGTGAGGTGGAGGTATGGGCTACAAAGTTATCTGGAGGGGCAGCTAAATGATTATTATGTGGGGGGGAGTAGTAGGTATGACGACATTGAATATCTCTGTAGTCGACTTGCAGAAATTCATAATGAACGTTTCAATGTGGTTAGAGTCAGAGCAGGTATGGAAGAGGTGCTATGGGGTGACAAACCTTCGGGTTGTGTCTTGCGCAATTTTAGGGTCAGACAACAGGTGACGTACCTCTTGCAATTGGAAGTATGCATGGGTTTGAGTGGTTACCTGCCAGGTCAGGTACTCCTCACCATGGATGGCATGAGTTTTTATGTTGATCTTTGGTTTGGGGAAAAGCTACAGCGGGAAGTAGGGGGGGTTCATGCGGGTGGCCTAGTGGGGGAATATTTCAAAAAAGTTATAAGTGACAGGGATCGGAAGGTACTAGAAGGTAGAATTCGAGTGGACGAGGTAGAGGAGGCAATTTTTAGTATGAGCAAAGGAAAGGCACCAGGTATAGATGGCATTTCGAATGATTATTATAGGGTGCACTGGGGAAATATTAACCATTGTTTGGTTGATGTACTGAATTGCATGCTCACGGAGGGGAGGTTAGGTATGACACAAAGTATGGGGGTAGTTGTGTTGGTGCCAAAAAAGGGAGGGGGAGGGGTCTGAGCACATATAGAGCAATATCTCTTATGTGTTCGGATTATAAAACCTTTGCAAAAGTTTTAGGAAACAGGATGAGGAAGGTCATGAGGTCGGTTGTTCACGAGGGACAGCTAGAAATACCAGGTAGGAGCATGAGGGAAGGACATGTACATATTAAGGAGTTTTGGGGGAATGTCAAGGTTGGGGTGTCCTCGGGCTTGACTGGCAAAATGCTTACAACTATGTTGATAGAGATTTATTGAGCCTTATTTTATTGAAGCAGGGTTTTGGGGAGGGGATTGTAAGATGAGTTGATACTTTGTATGCCTCAGCAATGGTACGAGTACAGGTAAACGGTAAACTGGGGCAGCTGGTCTGTATGGAAATGGGTTTGAGGCAAGGGTGCCCCCTCTCCCAGCTGTTTTTTGCTTGTATGCAAAACCCCTTTTATGAACTGGTGGATGGTGGTTTGGGGCGTGGGGCACTGGGCAGTGACTGTGCAGCACGTGTGGTTGGGTACGTAGATGATACCATGATTTTGTTAAAAGGGGAGGAGGACTTGCAGACCGTGGGATGGGTTGTTGAGTTTTTTGGGGGAGAGACTGGCATGTGCATCAATAGGGCAAAATCGAATTTGTTGGAGGTGGGCACATGGATGGGGGGGGGGAAGGTATGGGTGGTCAGTTGTGGTGCAACTTAAAATATGTGGTATTGTGTACATGACAGATGAGAGGAAGGGACGAAGGGTAAATTTTGAATTGGTGGTCAAGGCTTTAGGTCGACTTCGGGGGTTAAGAGCTGGGGAGGTCTCATTGCAACAGAGGGCAGTAGTGGTTAATACACTTGTTTATAGTAAGGGATGGGGTGTGGCTGAGGTGTACCCTTTAAGAGATGCGGATATTCAGGAACTGCAGAGAAGGGTCTTACATTATGTTTGGGGTTTTGGGAGAGCTTGGTTAAGTCGGGAGGTTGTCATGACTCTTGTTCATCATGAGAGTTTAGGTCTCTTGGCTTTGGGGCCATGGGCAAAGGCCCTCTATGCAAAGCAGGGGTTCCTCAGGGTGGGCAGTGAGAGGTGCACTTGGGTGGGTCAGGTAATGATCGAAATGTGCAAATGGTGGAGTGGCAGGGGATTAATCGAGTGTGAGGACATGTTGCATTTGTTGTTAAAGTTGAGAAATGTGGAATGGATCCAGGTGGGGGAAATGGTCAGCATATGTTGCTGTAGGGAAATTGTGCAGGGGTTGTCTGTTTTTTCTGCTGTATAATGGGGGGGGGAAAATATGGGATGGATTTTGTAAATTTAAGTTGGCACCGAGGGTTCGTGAATTGGTGTACAGATTTGTCATGGGGATTATATCATCAAAATCGGTCATAAATAGGATGGGTTTGGTAAGGGAGGTGGATTGCTTACATTGCGGTCTAGAAGAAACAGCTTTTCATGTGGTCTACTTTTGTGATACCTTGGACAAAGTTCGTTCGTGGTTGGGGCGGGTTTTCGATTTTCTTAGTGGGGGAAGTATCTCAACCTTACGGGCCTTAACATTGGACGTTAGTGGAGTGTCAAGGGAGGTATGAAGAGCAATAATGTACGTGGTGGCTGATTTCCTCTATATCTCGTGGGGTATGCAGGAAACCGGGGGAACAGTTAGATCAGGGCGATTGTGGCAGACATCTACAGAATGTCTTGTAGAAATAAACTCATATATGGTAGAAGTTGGGATAAAAGTTTTCCTGCAAACTATTGGAGTCTTACGGTTCAAAGGTTGCTGCAACTGGGAGTGGGGTAAGGCAACGAGGGGCTGGACTCCCCCCGTGGTAGCACCAAATGGTATGTTCGGGACTTCAGGGTGGAGGGCGGGAGTTAGTGAGTGGCGTGTATGTATTATGGATGGTTCTGTGCATCTAAGTGTGTATGGATATGGCGTGTGTGGAATTGAGATCTTGGATTAATTCTAAAATGGTCATGCATCTCGATAATACAGTTAAAATGCAATATTTCGGAGTATGTTCCAGCCTCTTGCAAGACTGAACCAGTTCCCGACTATGGCCGAGGTTTGTTGAAATACGTTGGGTCTTTCCCGGGATTCCCATTGGGTATTTGTTTAGCCATATGTAAGCGGATGTCATGCTGATATCACCGCTAAAAGTACAACGTTATACTGGCCTTTTAGGGGAATGTTCATAAGCAGACCTTTTAATGTTTGAAAACTTTTGATGAAGGGCACAAAGTTTCATTTGCGTAAGGTTGTTTTGTATATGTGGTAGCAGTCACCGCTGTGGGGGGGGGGATGTATAATGTCCTATATTGTAATCTTTGGGCATTCAAATTCCTTGGGCAGCACGCTTTTGGGGTAATATGTTGCTCTGTCTCCCGGTGATATCACATGTATTTTTTTTATCACTTATGGTGCATATAGTCAGTTGATGTTCAATCAAGCACCTTTTACTAATATCACTGTATACAGGCAGGGTATATTTTTTGTGGGTTTATAATTAAAGAAACTAGGTAGGGGGTTGGTAGGCTTATTAGGTGTCTTAGTGTTTCTTTGTATGTGATCATACATTCTAGATCTGTAAAAGTCTTATGTTAATTATTAAGGGCTTTTTGCATATTTTGGTTAGATTTTAAATATATAAAAAAAAAAAGAATACCATGATTCAATTTCAAGTGTCATGTAGGTTTTTGTTAGTAATTTTATATAAGTATTGTACCATTGAGTGTGCAATGTATTAGTTTATGAGATTGTTGTTTGTATATAAAGTTTCATACACAATATGAATAAGAGTGTCAGGTTTTGGATTGTATAGCTATTTTGTGTTTAAGGTATGTTCAGGTGTGGGTTGTCCTCTGTTTAGTTATATGTATGTTGTTTTCTTATATAATGCTTCACATTTCTTGTTTGAAGTCAGTTTTGTATACCATACATGTAAACTGTGTTTTTTAAATAAAATATAAAAAAAAGATAGAATAAGAGACCTGAACAGTGTCATCATGGGCTTGTCATCCCTGGTTTACCTGGAGAGAGTTCCGGGGGTCAACGCCCCCGCGGCCCGGTCAGTGACTAGGCCTCCTGGTGGATCAGAGCCTGATCAACCAGGCTGTTACTGCTGGCTACACACAATCCAACGTACGAGCCACAGCCCGGCTGGTCAGGTACCGACTTTAGGTGCTTGTCCAGTGCCAGCTTGAAGACTGCCAGGGGTCAATTGGTAATCCCCCTTATGTATGCTGGGAGGCAGTTTGAACAGTCTTGAGCCCCTGACACTTATTGCATTGTCTCTTAACGTGCTAGTGACACCCTTGCTTTTCATTGGGGGATGTTGCATCGTCTGCCAAGTCTTTTGCTTTCGTAGTGAGTGATTTTCGTGTTCAAGTTCGGTACTAGTCCCTCTAGGATTTTCCAGGTGTATATAATCATGTATCTCTCCCGCCTGCCTTGTGGAACAGAGCTTTTCACCGTAGCCGCCACGGACTTTACTCTGTTGACTACTACTCTTTGTGTTCTGTTTGTGAGGAAATTATAGATCCATCTACCAACTTTTCCTGTTATTCCTTTATCACACTTTTTGTGTGCTATTACACCATGGTCACATTTGTCAAAGGCTTTTGCAAAGTCTGTGTATATAACATCTGCATTCTGCTTGTCCTCAAGAGCATCTAGGACCTTGTCGTAGTGATCCAATAGTTGAGACAGACAGGAGCGACCTGCTCTAAACCCATGTTGCCCTGGGTTGTGTAACTGATGGGTTTCTAGATGGGTGGCGATCTTGCTTCTTAGGACCCTTTCAAAGATTTTTATGATATGGGATGTTAGTGCTATCGGTCTGTAGTCCTTTGCTAGTGCTTTACTGCCCCCTTTGTGGAGTGGGGCTATGTCTGTTGTTTTTAGTAACTGTGGGACGACCCCAGTGTCCATGCTCCCTCTCCATAGGATGGTAAAAGCTCATGATAGGGGCTTCTTGCAGTTCTTGTGGTACAGAGCTTTTCACCGTAGCCGCCTCAGACTTTACTCTGTTGACTACTACTCTTTGTGTTCTATTTGTTAGGAAATTACGGATCCATCTACCAACTTTTCCTGTTATTCCTTTATCATGCTTTTTGTGTGCTATTACACCATGGTCACATTTGTCAAAGGCTTTTGCAAAGTCTGTGTATATAACATCTGCATTTTGCTTGTCCTCAAGAGCATCCAGGACCTTGTCATAATGGTCCAGTAGTTGGGACAGACAGGAGCAACCTGCTCTAAACCCATGCTGCCCTGGGTTGTGTAAATTATGGGTGGCAATCTTGCTTCTTAGAACCCTTTCAAACATTTTTTATGATATGGGACATTACCGCTATCGGTCTGTAGCTCTTTGCTATTGCTTGACTGACCCCTTTGTGGAGTGGGGCTATGTCTGTTGTTTTTAGCAGCTGTGGGACAACCCCAATGGAAATAAGTCACTCTGTCTGGCTTTTTTGGGTTATCCTAGGTTCTCTACGCATATGCTGCTATGTGTGATAATCTATGTAACTGTATTTGTGTATACCTAAATAAACTTACTTATCCTGTGTCCATGCTCCCTCTCCATAGGATGTTTAAAGCACATGATAGGGGCTTCTTGCAGTTCTTGATGAACACAGAGTTCCATGAGTCTGGGCCTGGGGCAGAGTGCATGGGCATGTTATTTATCGCCTTTTCGAAGTCTTTTGGTGTCAGGATAATATCAGATAGGTGTGAGTCTACCAAATTCTGTGTCTCTCTCATAAAAATTCATTTAGGTCTTCGACTCTCAGTCTTTTGGAAAATATTGTATATATTTTCCAGAAATACAGTAGTTATGTGTAAAAAGATGGCCATATTGTATTTAATAAAAACTGTTATAAAAATGGGAAGCCTGCGCCTGCGCAAGGACAATTGCCATTTTTGTTTTTTAATTGAGTAACAGACATTAGTAATGGGAAGAATTTTTCGTGCTCTAGAGGTTAAATTTGGGCTGACACCTCTCAAATAGGAGCCTAAATTGTTGGATGTGCATTCCTGGATAATTTGAGTATCAGGTGACAGGACAGGATAACTCCGGGAACCTCATATAAGCTGTTTAATTTATGTTTAAATTCTGGCCAGTAAATTTTTCATAAATGTAGGCAAAAGGGGGGGGGGGGGTCCTGTACATGACACATTAATCTCCAGTCAAATTGGTGAGTGTTTTGATAAAGATATATTCTTCTTCTGTTATATAAATGTGTGTATATATATATATATATATATATATATATATATATATATATATATATATATATATATATATATATATATATATATATATATAATCATTTATTAATTTTAATATACAGTCCACAAACATATATTTACCAGAATTATGTACATTTTATTTGTAATTAATAGGTCCAGAGCAACTTGTGGATATGACAGTGGTAGGTATCGAAGGGGGGCATTTTTTGCGACCTAGGTGTTCCAAATTCCTACTTGTCTAACTGGAGTTTACCTGGAGAGAGTTCCGGGGGTCAATGCCCCCGCAGCCCGGTCTGTGACCAGGCCTCCTGGTGGATCAGAGCCTGATCAACCAGGCTGTTGCTGCTGGCTGCATGCAAACCAACGTACGAGCCACAGCCCGGCTGGTCAGGAACCGACTTTAGGTGCTTGTCCAGTGCCAGCTTGAAGACTGCCAGGGGTCTGTTGGTAATCCCCCTTATGTATGCTGGGAGGCAGTTGAACAGTCTCGGGCCCCTGACACTTATTGTATGGTCTCTTAACGTGCTAGTGACACCCCTGCTTTTCATTGGGGGGATGTTGCATCGTCTGCCAAGTCTTTTGCTTTCGTAGTGAGTGATTTTCGTGTGCAAGTTCGGTACTAGTCCCTCTAGGATTTTCCAGGTGTATATAATCATGTATCTCTCCCGCCTGCGTTCCAGGGAATACAGGTTCAGGAACCTCAAGCACTCCCAGTAATTGAGGTGTTTTATCTCCGTTATGCGCGCTGTGAAGGTTCTCTGTACATTTTCTAGGTCAGCAATTTCACCTGCCTTGAAAAGTGCTGACTGTGTTAATATTAAAAATACTTTTGTTAGAGATGTCTTGGTATATTATTTGAGGTCCCTGCCAGAAATTACAGTGGTTGGTGGTGACTGGAACTGTGTGGTGCGCCGTAAAGACGTTGAACCGAGGGGGGCGGGTTTCTGTTCGCTTGTTTTGGGTGACTTGTTGTCTGGGTTGGGGTTGGTAGATGTACGCAGAGGACGTGACTTGGGGATTGAGTATACTTTTGTGCATAGGGGCTATGCAGCATGTTTAGATAGGGTGTATGTGTCTTGGCGGGTGGTCGTAATCAATGTGCGTGTATTGAATGTCTTTTTCTCCGACCACTGGGGAGTTTTTGTAGAGCTTGACTGGGGAGGTCTCCCGCATCGTTTTAAGGGATACTGGAAACTGAATACGCGGATGCTACAAAGTGCAGATGATAGGGAACTATTCGCGGACTTCTGGGCGTCTATGGGAGTAGACTCCTGGGAGGGGTGGGATTTAGTACGAAGGTGGGATGAGGTTGTGAAGCCTCAAATTAAGAATTTTTATGTGCATTGGTGTAAGGAGGCCACTCGCTTGGAGTATGGTTTTCAGAGGTACCTGGAGGGTCATCTACGACAATGTTATGTGCAGGGAGAGGCATCTGGGGTTTACCCAGTGGATGAGATCGATACTATTAAAGAACAAATCCAAGTATTGAAAAATAAGGTTTTCGATGGGGTGCGCATTTCGAGTGGGGTGGAGGAGGCTTTGTGGGGTGACAAGCCGTCTGCTTGCGTCTTACAAAGTCAGACACAAAGGCGAAAAGCGACTGAAATTGTGAGTTTAGTGGTGCAGGATGAAGTTGACGGGTATAGTGAGGGACAGGTCTTAACAACAACTGAGGGGATAAGTTTTTATGTCGATACTTGGAGTAAGCTCCAGATGCAAAGTAAAGACGTGAGCGAGCATGCGATACAGGATTTGGGGAGAGGAGTACGATGCGAGTTAAATGATTATGATCGCCTTCTCATGGGTGGGCCTATATCTGAGGCAGAGGTGTGGGAGGCACTACAAGGAATGAGTAAGGGGAAGGCTCCAGGCATTGATGGCATCCCTTGTGAATTTTATATCAAACATTGGGAGGTAATACGGACTTTTATGGTTTGTTTACTCAATGCGATGAAGGAGGGGGGGGGGTGTTAGGTCTGTCTCAGTGTATGGCAGTGTTGGTCTTAGTTAGGAAATGTGATGTGCCGTTAGCGATTAAGGACTACTGTCCCATATCGCTGATGTGTAGTGACTATAAACTATATGCAAAAATATTGATGAATAGAATTAAGAAAGTGTTTGATAAGGTAATCCATAAGAGTCAGTTTGGTGTGCCAGGTAGGTCAATGTATGATGGTCATGGGAATATCAGGGAGTTTGTTGAGGAATGCGGGGTGAGGGGTGGGGGTGGTGTTTTGGCTTTAGACTGGCGAGCCGCTTTTGATAGTGTGGAAAGGGAGGTTCTGTGGAAATTTATGAGATGGCAGGGTTTTGGAAATGAGGTCATTGTACAATGGAGCGGGTTTTAAAGTACAAATTAATGGCAAGTTAGGTGTTTTTGTCCACTTGAACAGGGGCATTCGTCAGGGATGCCCCATGTCTCAAATGCTTTTTGCATGAATGCAGGACCCTTTTTACTGGGCTGTTTGTGGGCGGGGAATAGAGACATCGTGGGGTTCGAGTAGTGGTCGACCGACCCTTGTGGGTTATGTAGATGATACTACTGTGTTATTACGTTCACGAGAGCAATTGGGTTTTGTTGGGAGACTTGTTGACATATTTGGCATATATGTGTGTTAATAGAGAAAAATCGAAGATTATGGAGTTGGGGGAGTGGGTGGGGGATGGGGTGGATGCAGAGGGGTGGACTGTGGTTGATCGTATCACTATATGTGGTATTCATTATATGCGGGAGATCGATCAGATGAGGGCGTGCAATTCGGGGAGGGTTGTACATAGTGTCTTGGGGCGCTTAAATAGTCTACGGCCGCGACATTTAACCCTGCATCAGAGGGCGGTGGTCATTAATGTCCTGCTTTATAGCAAAGTATGGCACGTTGCTGCACTGTATCCTCTGTTGCAGGGGGACATCAAATGTCTTTTGCATAGAGTTTATCGATTTTTGTGGGGTTCAGGATGCGATTGGCTCACAAGAGCGGTGATGGAGACACCAATGCATCAGGGAGGGTTGGGTCTCATTCCTCTAGAGCAGTGGTTCCCAAACTTTTTCAGCTTGTTACCCAATTTAACATGCCACATAAAGTATGTTACCCCTTTCACAAAATGTTGTTATTGATATATATGGCTAAACGTGAACGTATACAGCCTCGCATACTCTGCTAATCCTAGCAAAACCATTGAAAACGTAAGAACCACACATACGTTATATATAAAATTAATAATAGCTACAAATTCACAGTAACAGTGGGTAAATACTAACTATATACTGCACAGGGCCCGGTGGCCTGGTGGCTAAAGCTCCCGCTTCACACACGGAGGGCCCGGGTTCGATTCCCGGCGGGTGGAAACATTTCGACACGTTTCCTTACACCTGTTGTCCTGTTCACCTAGCAGCAAATAGGTACCTGGGTGTTAGTCGACTGGTGTGGGTCGCATCCTGGGGGACAAGATTAAGGACCCCAATGGAAATAAGTTACAGTCCTCGATGACGCACTGACTTTCTTGGGTTATCCTGGGTGGCTAACCCTCCGGGGTTAAAAATCCGAACGAAATCTTATCTTATCTTATCTTACACATACATACCAGCTTATGTCTACCTCGGCTGATGCTCACAGATAAACTGACAGTGTGAAATAGAGGCAGCCTCAGGAAGTGAGTGACGAGTACTGGACAGGTCGATCTGGGCTACTGAGTGACTTTTGTCCTGAAGCATACTTGTCAAAATACTTTTGGGTTTCCACACACTTAGCTATATATTTCTTCTTTTCTAATACTGTATATTAGTTTTTGATGTTTATTGTTATTTGGTTTAACTTTATTACTTACTTATAATAGGTTTACTTTACAACTTTATATACTAAGACAAAGTTAACAATAATCCTCATACCGGGTACCGCATCGTTTTCTTGATTTTCAGAATTCATAACTTTTTTCTGTCACCCCTCCATTACCCCCCAAAAATGGTCAAATTACCCCCAGGGGGTAATTTACCCCCAGTTTGGGAACCACTGCTCTAGAGGCTCGTGTCATGGCATGTTACGTGAAGCGTCGTTTTCTCGGACTGGGTGGGATGCATGGTGGGTTAAGTGAATTGTATCACGACCTGCGCAGGTGGTGGAGAGGGAGGAATTTAATTTGGTGCCACGCGATGCTTCGCGTATTATTGAACATGAGGGACGTGCGCTGTGTAAAATTATGTACCTTAGAAAGGGCGGGTAGGGAGGTAGTCGTGGTGCGAGTTGAAGGAATGTATCCCATGTATGCGTGGGGTAATATATGGAGGCGAGTTCAACAGTTGCGTCTGCCTGCTCAAGTACTGGAAGTGGTTTTTAAATTTTTACATGGGATCTTGCCGTCCAGGGTGGTGTTGTATAATAGGCGTTTGGAGGAAGACTGGGGTTGTCCGGCGTGCGGGATGGAGGAATCTGCTTTTCACGTTGTGTATTTCTGTGAGACTTTAGGTATAGTACGGGAGTGGTTCAGTAGGGTTTTGCGTTTGGTAGGGGGGAGGGTTGTCGGTACTCCGGGCATTGAGCTTTGATGTAGGTGGGGTTGACTTGCGTGTACAACGTGCGGTGTCATACGTTGTGGCCGATTATATTTTCGTGTCATGGGCTATGAGGCACGTTGATGGTAACAGTAGAATTAGGGTTTTAGCGGGGACGATTTATAGGACAAAATGTTGAAATAGGTTGGTATATGAGGGGAGATGGGAGAGAGACTTCCCGCCTGAATATAAAGCCTTGGAGTTACGAGATTTGAGATAGTTGTGAGTGTTCAGTGGGTAATCTAACGGGCTGGTCAGCTGTGTCTAATTGTGTTTGTCAAGTGCGTGAATGTTTTGTGTTCTTCGAGAAAAAAAAAATTGTCTAACTGATAAATAATAATTATCTTTGTTCATTTACTGTTATGTACATAATGATACATTCAGATAAATGTAATTTTCCGCAAGTCTGGTTAGCGGGATTTGAGTAGCTTACTCATTTCCTTACTGTCATCTGTATAGGACCCATCTCGTTTAAGTAGGGCCCAATACTGGATGTTGTTCTCTACTTTGTACTAATGTTTTTAAAATATGTTCACTGTACACCCCATGACTGCGGCATGGCATGCCTTACTGTACATGAAGACGCTTCACACTGCATAAGATCAAGTGTGCATGTTTCTGAGGAATGAAAAGACTGCTTTGTATGCCAGTCCCCTTCCTGTCAGAAGTTACCATAGTGTTTATGTAATTTACTTTCATTTTTATTTTATGGCTTGAAGTACATGTAATGTTAACATTTAGGTGAAATGCAGCCTTAATTAAGAACCATTAGGTAATAGATAGGCATTAAGTCTAACAAACTAAATTTGGGAATCATTCCCTGAACCCATCGTGTAACTGATCTCTTAACAACCACAGATAGGATAGGTGTGAGTAAAGTCAGTACTCTGTAAAACTATCTACAGTAGGTATGGAGCACACTTAACCTATTAAAGTAAACGAAAGGACCTCACTACTGTCTTTAGGTGCCTGGACAGGCACCTAAGTCAATACTGTGGCTGTGGTTCGTACGTCGGGTTGCGTGCTGCCAGCAGTAACAGTCTAGTTGATCAAACCTTGATCCACCATGAGGCCTGGTCACAGACCGGGCCGCGGGGGCGTTGACCCCCGAAACCCTCTGCAGGTATACTCGGCTAAGCTGGTTGGTTAACTGGGTTGAAAACCTATTTGTACACAATGTTATTAAGTCAAAGATACACTAATTCCTAAATTAAAGTAAGCTCAGCATTAAGTACATACTGGGACATGTGGATAAGTTTTACTCCTGCTGCCCTTGATTACTTTTTTGTGAATTAATAAAGCTGTCTACGTTACCTAGTAGTACATTAAGTACCTAGATATTAATCAGATATAAAAATAAAGTAATATTCGGCTTCGTTAGGCTATCTTGGTTAGGCAACAGTTATAATGGAGTCGAGGCTGGCAACAGGGAGATACAGGTGGTGACGTATCAGTTGCCACCCGGACCTTGCTAGGCAGACTACCTTGGTCTTCACTAGTGTTCTGCTGTTACACTATGATGTTACGTAGCCTGCTCCGTCATCCAGTCTTCCTCAAGGCAGTAGGGAAGCCAAATTTACCCTTGGCTGCAGCCTACTCTGCTCCTGCCATCCCTCAACCTATAGTCAAACCTGACGTTCCTTACACAGGGGTAAGTTAGTGCAACAACTGGCAAGTCTGGCCAAAGTGCTGACGTGTAGAAAACTACAGAACTTGATGAAAGCATTAATGTTTTGTCATGACACTGTCATAACACATCATGATGATATGCATGTAATGATTATGACAAAAAAACTGTACAGGGTGGCTGTCACTGTCTAACCTGTTGAAACTACCAAGATACAGTACATTACAGGAACCCCAGTGTAAGTTTATTCAGGTATACACAAATGGTTACATAGATTATAATACATAGCAACGTATGTGTAGAGAACCTAGGATAACCTTTTAAAAAAGTCAGTGACATTTCCATTGGGGTCATTTTACCTTATTACAGTGTAAAGGAGACAATATCTTATTATTATTCTATAAACGAGATAATGTCTTATTATGCTATAAAGGAGATACACTAGGAAGAAGGGAAGATTACATGTGTTAGCTAAAAAAATAATTCTCTTCCCTTTCTGTCGCTACATTTATTGGGCACCTTTTGGCTCTCTTGAACTGGTTCATGCTATGACTGGCTTTGACATGTGCGGGCAGTCTTCCATTCCCTTATTGCTGTACAATAAAAGGTGTTTGAAGCCTGGCCATTGACTGTGGGTACTACAAAGTTGTGCTCTCTCCCCCTAGTACTATGATTGCTCCGGATCCCAGCCTTGACAGAATTGGCAGCAAGATATTCTGGACATTGTTTGTGAGCAATTTTATAAACTTGATTTAACTTCAGTTGTTTTACGCTGTCTTCAATATTCAGCATATCCAACTGTTGTAATTCATCCTGGCCTACATGTTCTCTTGGACCCAGGTCCAGGATGAATCTTACCATTTTGTTCTGCGTGATTTGCATTTTTTTTTCAAGGCAGAGTACCATGAAGAGCAAGCGTAGTCCATATGACACTATAAGGGCTAGACATAGGGTCCTGCGAGCCTCAGTAGGTAGACATTGTGCTTGTCTGTAGAGGAACTTTAGTCTGGCATTCACTTTCTTTACAACACTGTCCCTTATCAGTTCTCCTGACATGCATGGGTCATAGGGGATTCCCAGATATTTTACTGAGGAAACTGAAGTGATGGGTTCCCCATTACACTGGACATTAAAATTATTTACGCTTCTCAGTGTATGTTTCGTGTCAGAGTATGGCTTCCGTTTTCCCGAGGCGTGACGATAGTTTGTTGTCTACTAACCATTTCCTGCAGGACTCCAGTTCTAGTGTTATTACATTAGCTATATCTTGTGGGCCTTTACCTGACACTAACAGAGCACTGTCATCCTCATAAAGTAGGAGTTTGCACTTGACACTGACAGGCATGTTGTTAACATAACACAAATAATAAGGGACCCAGAATACTACCTTGGGGAAGTCCACATACTATCGGCAGGGGTTCTGATTCTGTTTTGTTGATTTTGACAATTTGTTTCCTACTGCTAAGATAGGACTTAAACCAGTCTATGGAACATATGCCGATAGCTTGAAGTTTCTTACTTAGTATATTGCGATTGACAGTATCGAAGACCTTTTGCAAGTCTAAGTTGAGGTTCCCTGTCGACATTTCAGTTCTCATTTAATCCGTCAGATTAATTAAGGAGGTGTCGGTTGAGTAAGATCTAAAGCCTGATTGGTAACTATGATGAATATTTTTGTCAATAAGATACTTAACTACTTGACAGTACACCACCCTCTCAAATTTTTGATATTAGACTTGAGTATACTAACAGGCCTATAGTGGCTGACATCAGATCTGCTATTGATAGGAGTAACTCTGGCCTCCTTGAACCCCTCTGGTATGGTATTAGTGGTGATGGACAAATTTATTATGTGAGCAATGGGGAATGGCAATTCAGAAGCACCATTTTTTAGGAACTTAGACGGGATGTTATTTGGGCCAGCGCTCTTAGTTGGGTTTAATCTGCGTAGTTCTTTTTGCATTAAATCATGAGATGCACTTACTCGTTGACAACTATTTGGGGTTACCCCTTATTGGTATAGTATGTTTTAAACGTATCAGAGTCTGTGTTAAAGGTATTTGATAGTTGGTAGTTTACTTACTAGTGTTTATGCGACAGTCTGTGTATTTGCCACTTCAGTCGTTTCATGGCATACCTCGTTATCTATATTTAGTACTATGTTAGATCTAACTACTGGTTTATGACTATACCCCAACTGTTTGTTGTTGCCAGAGCTTTCTAGGGTTATTCTTGTACTCCTCGATTTTTGCTCTCCTTTTATAAGTCTCTGCACTCTTCCTCACCCTTTGGAATTCATTTAGCACTGCAATATCCTGCCTGTTTGCCTTAAATCTTTTTTAGCAACTGGTCTCTGAATTTCATATCTAATATTTCGGTAGTCATCCAGGGTTCGGTTCTCTGTTTAATCCTACCCTCTAACTGGTGCAATATTATCAAGGATGGCAGTGAACATTGTTTTGAATTTTTCCAGGCATCATTTACGTCTGTGAAACTTATCACTGTCCAGTCACAATTGTGTAGCCTGTTTACCAGTGTTTCTTTACTGTAGTTTCTAGTTGACCTAATTTTTATTGTTCTCTGTAGGCCTATCCATTCCCTAGTGATTTTCCTGGTGCAGTAAATGAATTCATTACCAGAAGATACTAAAGTAACCCGGTCTGAAAATCAATTTAAGACTCTTCTCAAAAGCCACTTAATCACTCTAGACTAAATGCTAAATACTCAGTACACATATACTCACTTATGTACTCCCACATCATAATTTCAACAATTACTTTGAACCTTTTATCCATAGTTGACAGGAATATAATTGAATCATTGTTTTCACAAAAAGCATTTTTGAATACAGTATATGAATATATCTTTTGTCTTGTATAAATTAGATTCACTTATAATTAATAATCTACTGTACAACTATGATATAATTTATTCTACTGTACAACTATGACAATTCTTAGTGTTAAGTAGTCTGTAAGCCAATAATGTTAAGTTGGCCCATAATCCCTAGGCATAATAGAGGCTCTTTGCATTGCAACCCATTATTGTAAATACAAAATCTCAATGTACTATTTGCAAGGACAAAAATAAATAAATAAAACCAAGGCCTGTGGTAATGATGCCTGACTGTGATCTGGGTTGGGGCATTAATTAGTGGAGTGTAACTGTTTAAACCTAGAATTTGCTTATACAAAATACAAATACAAATTTTTATACCTTTTACATAGCCCATTATTTTACTGTTGAAAACAGATATTGAAGTCTCCCAGTATTGCTGTCTCACAATTGTTAAGATAAGATAAGATAAGATTTCGTTCGGATTTTTAACCCCGGAGGGTTAGCCACCCAGGATAACCCAAGAAAGTCAGTGCGTCATCGAGGACTGTCTAACTTATTTCCATTGGGGTCCTTAATCTTGTCCCCCAGGATGCGACCCACACCAGTCGACTAACACCCGGGTACCTATTTGCTGCTAGGTGAACAGGACAACAGGTGTAAGGAAACGTGTCGAAATGTTTCCACCCGCCGGGAATCGAACCCGGGCCCTCCGTGTGTGAAGCGGGAGCTTTAGCCACCAGGCCACCAGGCCTGGACAAGACTTTCGAAAAGCCCCCTAAGAACTGGTCTTGGGTGGCAGGGTATTACAACTAGTTCCTACTAAGATGGGCTTGGTCTTAGGAAGCAACACTTCAAATCATAGAATCTCCAGTTTATTGTCATTTAAATCAGGTCTTAGATTATAGGCTGTCATATCTTATGTAGGCACATACCCCACCACCTTTTCTTTACCTATCTGTGTGTTTTATATTGTAACCTATTTTGACCTCGTCAGTCACTGTATCGTCCAACCAGGATTCAGAGATGGCTATAACTGCTGCCTGAGTTCTGTTAGCTAGAATCGTAATCTCTGCCAATTTTGGAAAAAGTGATCTTGCATTGACATGAATAAAGTGAAGGCCTGTTTTCATAAAACTGTCATAATCATCAATATATGGCAAGGGGTCATTTGTGTTAAACTTAGGTAAATCAATGTCATCATTACTAAAGTGGATGAAAGTAACTACAGTGGACCCCCGCTTAACGATCACCTCCAAATGCGACCAATTATGTAAGTGTATTTATGTAAGTGCATTTGTACGTGTATGTTTGGGGGTCTGAAATGGACTAATCTACTTCACAATATTCCTTATGGGAAAAAATTCGGTCAGTACTGGCACCTGAACATACTACTGGAATGAAAAAAGTTCGTTAACCGGGGGTCCACTGTACTTTTTAGGTTATCCTTGGTAATTGACACTCGTGTTACTACATATGTATGATACAGGTACCAATGTGTACCTGTACCTGTTTAATTTAAGCATAAGATTAAATTACCGTACTTGAACCTCATGGGACTCTATATGATTTGAATGCGCTGTATGACCTTGGTGGTTTAATGCTTAGTGTTGATTATAATACACGATTTGAAATTTTTAGTGGTTTTATGCAGTAAATTATCTTGACTTTATTATAACCAGACTAGTTCGCCTTTAATGATGATAAGAGATGACAATTAGGGAAAGGGTAGGCACTTAGGTTCTAATTCAGTACAATCTTTAGTAATTTAACTTTTTAGGTAAGACTTGAGCCAGTTTAAAAGTAATGTAAGACTGTAGGTAGCTTATATATTAAAATGGTGATAAAACCTTAAGTGGACTCTACATATGTACAGTATCTAGTTTGTGGGAAACTGAAGATGGCAGGTGAACAGTGAAGATGTGATAAGGTGCTCCCAAAAAATTCTGACCACCAGTGGTATAAGATTAAGCCATTGTAGGTGGAACTGATAAGGAAACTGGGAGATAAGTACATACAAAGTGCATCTTTCCTATTAGAATTTTAAGTTTATAGGTAACTTAATGAATAGAGATTATCCCCCTCATATTTACTGTTTATTACGAGTTAAATAAAATTGGAAAGTAGGAAGAATAAAAAGTTCAATCAACCACAAAAAAGGCCCCCCCTTTAGTGATACCTAATTATCAACAGAAATTAAACAATGCTTGTAGCATCCATTTTCAGTATGTATTTATAAAATTTACATATCTTCTACCTCCTCCTCCATCACCAGAATTAGTGTGAAGGAACTGGAAATATTGTTCACATGTTCACACAGATTTAGTAATTCCCTCTTCATTATAATAATATTGCACTGCACCATTTTTAATTTTGTAAATGAACAGTCAAATCTGACATTTCCTGTTTTAGTGGCCAAAGTGAGTAATATTTACATATTTTAGACTGCAGGCTGACTTGAGATGTCTAGACCTAAAATAATTTGGTTCCCAACTTACTTTTTAAGGGTAGATCACCCATCCCAGTTCCCTCAAGTAATAGCATTATGTTCTGTTAATCCTTCTGTGGTACTTATTGAAATACTGTATGTACGTATTTGAACGTTTTGAAACTTTGGTAAATTAAAAATACTGACCAGAGATACTCCAGCCAAGCTGTATTCTTATGTTGGTTTGCATGTGGCTGGCAGCAACAGCCTGGTTGATCAGGCCCTAATTCACCATGAGGCCTGGTCATGGACAAGGCTGTGGGGATGTTGACCCCCTGTTACAAAAAACGCGATTCTAAAAGCTTAGAGATCTCCAGTGAATACTAGAAAGGACTGCCCTTCTAGCATCCAGCCTGTTACTGGGTTTTCGTAACAAGTAGTCAGTATCCTTGTCCAATTATCCATTAAAATTCAGTATGGTTCAATAGTGCTTTAGGATTACAACTGGTAGGCTACTAACTAGAGAAATTAAAATTTAATAAATTTATTAAGTCTATAAGTTGTCTAGAGGTATATTATCAAAGTAAATTAAATCACAGCAATCAAAATAAAATCAATCTCTCGAGTTCAATATTATTGTGCTGAAAGCACATCACATTTATAATTCTTAAGTACCGTCAGGTACATTAACATTTAATAAGATATTACAAATATGTACAAGTAAGTGTGTGTATGCGTGTAAGTGCTCTTAAGTAGTTAGCTATGTCTCAAGACTCGAATAAGACTTAAACAAGTGACTGACAAAGTCCTCAAATAAACTAACTTCTTGACCGACTGGCAACCCGAACAGTCAGCTTGAACAACAAAGAATGCTAAGCCCAATAGCAATACAATATCAAGCGACTGCAACACAGAATTAGGAACTGGGAAATAATATAACGACACTAAGTAGGGACCATCAGCAGATCCTCCACGAAAGTTACAAAACTCCCATAATACTGAAGCTATGTTCAGCATAGGTAAAACTGTGACTGTGACAATACACAGGAACCAGTACAAAATTAGGTCAGAAGCTATAGCTAAGGACCTGAGATGTTCAGAGTGTCTAAGTGACACACAACCTCAGTACAACGTCGAAAATCACTAAGTCTTTACAATGTTCTGAGAACAGAGTTCTACAGAACTAACAAGAATAATGAGACAGACAATCTGTCCAACCACCAAGCGAGTCTCCAGCAGACTGTCAGACAGACAAGCTGTCCAACCAGCAAGCGAGTCTCCAGCAGACTGTCAGACAGACAAGCTGTCCAACCAGCAAGCGAGTCTCCAGCAGACTGTCTGACAGACTATCTGTCCAACCAGCAAGCGAGTCTCTAGCAGACTGACAATTTCACGAGAGGTGAGGACACCCCCCCCTCGATCACGTGATAGCTACATGGACAACTGCAGCTCAGAAGCCGGCAGTATAACGAGCGACAAGCGATAATTACAGTAGTTTGACAATCAAGACTAACTGAGCACATTTTATATACATCCTAACAACATAAGCTAAATAACAATATAAAAGTCAAATAATAATATAAAGTCATACATTTACGATTTAGCTATTATCGCAAATATAAGCAATATAAAATTAAATGAAAAGATAATATACATTACATATATACATAATAATTGTAACCCATTCAGGGGTTGCAACACCCCCCACCTCGAGTACCCTCCAGGTGTACTGTATTTAATCTGCAGGAGTTTGTCATGGAACAGCAGAATTACAGTACTCTTTCCCTCCAATTTTTATAATATCCTGGAGTTTTACCTGGAGAGAGTTCCGGGGGTCAACGCCCCCGCGGCCCGGTCTGAGACCAGGCCTCCTGGTGGATCAGAGCCTGATCAACCAGGCTGTTGCTGCTGGCTGCACGCAAACCAACATACGAGCCACAGCCCGGCTGATCCGGAACTGACTTTAGGTGCTTGTCCAGTGCCAGCTTGAAGACTGCCAGGGGTCTGTTGGTAATCCCCCTTATGTGTGCTGGGAGGCAGTTGAACAGTCTCGGGCCCCTGACACTTATTGTATGGTCTCTTAACGTGCTAGTGACACCCCTGCTTTTCATTGGGGGGATGGTGCATCGTCTGCCAAGTCTTTTGCTTTCGTAGTGAGTGATTTTCGTGTGCAAGTTCGGTACTAGTCTCTCTAGGATTTTCCAGGTGTATATAATCATGTATCTCTCCCTCCTGCGTTCCAGGGAATACAGGTTTAGGAACCTCAAGCGCTCCCAATAATTGAGGTGTTTTATCTCCGTTATGCGCGCCGTGAAAGTTCTCTGTACATTTTCTAGGTCGGCAATTTCACCTGCCTTGAAAGGTGCTGTTAGTGTGCAGCAATATTCCAGCCTAGATAGAACAAGTGACCTGAAGAGTGTCATCATGGGCTTGGCCTCCCTAGTTTTGAAGGTTCTCATTATCCATCCTGTCATTTTTCTAGCAGATGCGATTGATACAATGTTATGGTCCTTGAAGGTGAGATCCTCCGACATGATCACTCCCAAGTCTTTGACGTTGGTGTTTCGCTCTATTTTGTGGCCAGAATTTGTTTTGTACTCTGATGAAGATTTAATTTCCTCATGTTTACCATATCTGAGTAATTGAAATTTCTCATCGTTGAACTTCATATTGTTTTCTGCAGCCCACTGAAAGATTTGGTTGATGTCTGCCTGGAGCTTTGCAGTGTCTGCAATGGAAGACACTGTCATGCAGATTCGGGTGTCATCTGCAAAGGAAGACACGGTGCTGTGGCTGACATCCTTGTCTATGTCGGATATAAGGATGAGGAACAAGATGGGAGCGAGTACTGTGCCTTGTGGAACAGAGCTTTTCACCGTAGCTGCCTCGGACTTTACTCTGTTGACGACTACTCTGTGTTCTGTTAGTGAGGAAATTATAGATCCATCGACTGACTTTTCCTGTTATTCCTTTAGCACGCATTTTGTGCGCTATTACGCCATGGTCACACTTGTCGAAGGCTTTTGCAAAGTCTGTATATATTACATCTGCATTCTTTTTGTCTTCTAGTGCATTTAGGACCTTGTCGTAGTGGTCCAATAATTGAGACAGACAGGAGCGACCTGTTCTAAACCCATGTTGCCCTGGGTTGTGTAACTGATGGGTTTCTAGATGTGTGGTGATCTTGCTTCTTAGGACCCTTTCAAAGATTTTTATGATATGGGATGTTAGTGCTATTGGTCTGTAGTTCTTTGCTGTTGCTTTACTGCCCCCTTTGTGGAGTGGGGCTATGTCTGTTGTTTTTAGTAACTGTGGGACGACCCCCGTGTCCATGCTCCCTCTCCATAGGATGGAAAAGGCTCGTGATAGGGGCTTCTTGCAGTTCTTGATGAACACAGAGTTCCATGAGTCTGGCCCTGGGGCAGAGTGCATGGGCATGTCATTTATCGCCTGTTCGAAGTCATTTGGCGTCAGGATAACATCGGATAGGCTTGTGTTAATCAAATTTTGTGGCTCTCTCATAAAAAATTCATTTTGATCTTCGACTCTCAGTCTGGTTAGCGGCTTGCTAAAAACTGAGTCATATTGGGACTTGAGTAGCTCACTCATTTCCTTGCTGTCATCTGTGTAGGACCCATCTTGTTTAAGTAGGGGCCCAATACTGGACGTTGTTCTCGATTTTGATTTGGCATAGGAGAAGAAATACTTTGGGTTTCTTTCGATTTCATTTATGGCTTTTAGTTCTTCCCACGATTCCTGACTCCTAAAGGATTCTTTTAGCTTAAGTTCGATGCTTGCTATTTCTCTGACCAGTGTCTCCCTACGCATTTCAGATATATTGACCTCTTTTAGCCGCTCTGTTATTCTTTTCCGTCGCCTGTAAAGGGAGCGCCTGTCTCTTTCTGTTTTACATCTACTCCTCCTTTTTCTTAGAGGAATAAGCCTTGTGCATACATCGAGTGCCACCGAGTTAATCTGTTCTAGGCATAAGTTGGGGTCTGTGTTGCTTAGTATATCTTCCCAGCTTATATCGGTTAGGACTTGGTTTACTTGGTCCCACTTTGTTTTTGTTATTGAAGTTGAATTTGGTGAATGCTCCCTTGTGACTAATCTCATTATGTCGGTCTGGGGCTCCGCGCATACATGACTGAACCTCAATTATGTTGTGATCTGAGTATATTGTTTTTGATATGGTGATATTTCTTATCAGATCATCATTGTTAGTGAAGATGAGGTCTAGTGTATTCTCCAGTCTAGTAGGCTTTATTATTTGCTGGTTTAAATTGAATTTTGTGCAGAGATTTAAAAGCTCGCGTGAGTGTGAGTTTTCATCAGAGCTGCCTCCTGGTGTTATTACTGCAACAATATTATTTGCTATATTCCTCCATTTTAGGTGCCTTAAGTTGAAATCCCCCAGGAGCAAGATGTTGGGTGCAGGAGCTGGAAGGTTTTCCAGACAGTGGTCAATTTTTAACAGCTGTTCCTGGAATTGCTGGGATGTTGCATCCGGAGGCTTGTAGACTATCACAATGACTAGGTTTTGGTTCTCGACCTTTACTGCTAAAACTTCCACTACATCATTTGAGGCATTTAGCAGTTCTGTGCAAACAAGTGACTCTGCAATGTACAGGCCAACCATCCCCTTTTGCCTGTTCACTCTGTCACATCTGTATAGGTTGTAACCTGGGATCCATATTTCGTTGTCCAAGTGATCCTTTATGTGGGTCTCAGTGAAAGCCGCGAACATTGCCTTTGCCTCTGCAAGCAGTCCACGGATGAAAGGTATTTTGTTATTTGTTGCTGGCTTTAGACCCTGTATATTTGCAAAGAAGAATGTTATCGGACTGGTGGTATTGTTGGTACTGGGGGGGGATTTTTTTTCCGGCATTAGTATCTGTATCTGTTGGTTTGGAGTGGAGGCCATCGACTGTGGTTCCACTCCAGGAATGACTGGATTTGGTGTACGATTTCTGCCATTTCCTGCCAGTTTTTTTTCCTTCCTGGCACTAAAAAACCTCTCCCTCTTGAGTGGCTGTGGCTACCCAGGTTTTCCCATGGCCTGGATGTTTTGTATCTTTTTGTCCCCTTTAGATGGTATGCCTGGCAATTTAAGTTATAGCACAGTCTTTCCTGTACTGAAGAGGTACACAGTTCAGGGTGAAAAAGCTTACAGGAAGGGAGTTTGCATTTTCCTGTTGTCATATGGGCATGGCATTTCCTAGGGTGGTCATAGTTGCACGTCCCATCTGTTTTTCCAGATTTCCCATGCCAGCAGATACCGAGTGCATAGTATGTGCACAGGCTTGGTTTCCGTTTGCCTTGGGTTTCTGTGACTGTATTCCCTGTTGGTGCATGTTTCCCTGTCTTACTTCTATCCTCCCTAGCACCAACAATGGAGCTCCCACCAGTTGTTTTTGGTAATATATCCTCACTATTGCTAGTTGAGTCCTCTTGTTTGCTATTTCCTGCGGTATTTCTAGTTTGCAATATTGGTTTTATCTTATCTTTGACTACACTTGTTTCCCTACTATGGCTCCTGTCCCCTATGAGGTCATTTATATGTATTCCTTCCTGCGTATAATTCCCGACTACCTGGACAAAATCTCCAGCTTCACCATTACTGTCTCCCAGGATACTATCCAGAAGGAGAACGTAGAATATAACTTTGGTATAACTGTGTCTAGCATTAGGAATAATATTAGGAGAGAAGTAAATAATGAAGATGATTGTTATAGGAATGCAGTTAGAAGCCTGAGTAGATCTATAACCCACTATGATAACATGAACGTAGATAAGTATGTTTATGGAGCAACTTGCAATGTGAACAGACTGACTGATGTTGTAGTGGCCAGGCTTAGGCTTGGTTACAAGTACTTCTGGCAGTTTGGGAGACACACAGATGATGATCAAACTAAATGTAAATTATGTGATCAGGCATATGGTCACTGTCTTGAACACTATGTGCTTAATTGTCCACTTATTGAGGAATACAGAGACAGACAGTATAATAACCTATGTGACATGTCAAGATATCTTATTAATGAAAATAAGATACCAGATATACTAAGCAAATTTCCTAAATTTGCTTGTAACAGATAAGTGAACTATAGATATGTAGATATAAATCCATATGTATTCCTGTTAACCCTTTGGGGCCTAGTTCCTAGGCCTTTTGTGTATCCACATGCTCTCGCGCTACCGTCCACAGGATGGATATGGGGTGCACAATAAACTAGCCACTTCGGTGGCAAAATCTAATCTGTCTCCCAGGACAGCATCTCCAGCTTCCCCATTACTGTCTCCCAGGACAGCACCTCCAGCTTCCCCATTACTGTCTCCCAGGACAGCACCTCCAGCTTCACCATTACTGTCTCCCAGGACAGCACCTCCAGCTTCCCCATTACTGTCTCCCAGGACAGCACTATCAGCCCCCCATTTACTGACTACCAGGACATCATCTCCAGCCTTACAGTTTCTGACTACATGGCCAGTATCAAGGGCAATACCATTCAGCCCGGACTTTTTATGTTCCCATCCAGTTCTATAGTTTTTCAAAATAATAAAATAATGTATTTAAACACAAATGATGTTCAGATTATCACTGTTACTATGCCACCAGATCTTCATCAACAATGAGTTCCATAAATCATCGAGTGGGAAGCAGTTTCCAACAGTCAATCCTTCAACAGGGGAGGTCATCACCATGGTGGAGGAAGGTGACAAGGTAAGTACAGCAGATATTTATCTGTCTGGAAACATATCGTTGCACTATTGTGGTACATGTAGTTTTATCTACTGCTTTTATCTCTTGGTGAACTCAGGGTGAACACTGTATTGAAGCAAAGACCATCATCAGAAGAGTACTGTGTAACCAATGGGAAATACTGTAGTGGGGGATGTAATTGTAAGTGCTTGCAAATGGGTCTTCATCCAAGGAATTGGAGTCGCCCTTCTCTTCATGGGTTAATTCTGATTGCCTACTATTACACAGGCACTATAAGACCCCTAAGAGTATAGCACTCCCTGATGAGTGTAATAGTAATTATAAGGTCTAGATGGTTAGATTCAGTACTATATAAATATTCTTGCCTAACTCACGAAATCGTAATGACACGATTGCAAGCAAACTATACCACGGGCGGGGATAGAACCTGCGATCAGAGTCTCTTGAGACTCTCTGATCGTGGGTTCTATCCCCGCCTGTGGTATGATTCTTACGTGTTAATCAACTTGGTACATATATCACTTCAATCATGCAAGGTATGAGTTTTTATGAGATTGGCACAACTGTGACTTGAGCTAAATCAATGTACCAGATCATGAAACTAGTACTGTACTGTATGCGTAATTTCCCGAGACCTCTAGCATGTTGACTGTAATTAGCTTAGAATGACAGAAACCAGGAAACTCTTGCGACAAAATTCCCATTTAGATATATTTTTCCCCTGAAATCCAGTGTGATTCTAATGTAGTTTTGAAGCTACAGGTAATACGTGTCCAAATTAAAATTTACTGCATCAAGATATTAATCATGGAGGTGGGAAGTAGAGTGCCTCCACTCTATAGGGATGGTGTGGCGATGTTGCAGTACAGATAGTCATCTGAACTGTGATGTCAGCATGCTTCTGGCAAGACAGTAATTGAGTGAATGATGGTGAAAGTGTTTCTTCTATTTTGGGTCACTCTTCCTCACTGGGAGATGGCCAGCATTAAAAAAATGAAAGATAATGTACAGGTATTGACAAAGGGATAGGACAATTCCCAATAAATTATTAATCAAAGGGAGGCAGATTGTGTATGAAGCAAAATATAACCCAAAAAATGGAGGATAGATCATGTACTGGGTCTATTACATTTGTAACTAACCCATAAAATTTGTTATTCACTATAATAAGTTTAACTGTATGATTAACACTTGAATTACCCACATACATATACTGTATAACTGTCAGGGGAAAATCTGTGTATTATTAATGCTCTACTAAATATAAATATACAGGTCTCTTCAACATTCGCGAGGGTTAGGGGATCAAGAGCCTCGCGAATGTTGAAAAATCGTGAATGTTTGGTGCCCCAATATATTGTAGGGAATTATAATACTTCTTCCTTAACTTGTTGAGCCATGAACAATCATAAAATACATGAAAACGTCGTAAATTGTACTAAATACATACATGTTATGGTTTAATAACATATATATTATTAAATACCACTGCCTCCACTTCCTCGACCACTGTGAGTCCCTACTACCCTCCCTCCGACCCCCTGAACTGGCAGCCAGCCCTCCCACCAGTGTGGTGAGTGTTTTGTTTGTTCATTATTTGCTATTAAACTACAGTATAAATAATGTAAACCCATTCATGACTGCATATTGGAATGGCTATTCGGACAGGTATTGGACGGTGACATCATGTGTTTACTCTTGAACACAGCAAAGAATCAAACATTTCTGCTACTGCTAATAATAACAGTAGTAGTAGTAGTAGTAATAATAATAATATAATAATAATAATAAATACGATAGAATTGAAGAAGGAAATTGTACAGAAATACGAGGGAGTGGTTGACACATCGTCAGTGTGGCTTTGTTTATGCTGGAGTGAGCATTAATATCTGTGCTCTTCCAAACATTTCACAATAATTCATTGTGTTTGGTGCTTGTAGATTGGCAGCCTCAACCACTGCCTCAACCACTGCCTCTACCACTGCCTCTACCACTCCAGTCGCACTCAATCTACAAGCACCAAACACAATGAATTATTGTGAAATGTTTGGAAGAGCACAGATATTAATGCTCACTCCAGCATAAACAGCCACACTGACGATGTGTCAACCACTCCCTCGTATTTTTGTACAATTTCCTTCTTCAATTCTATTGTATTTATTATTATTATAATTTATTATTATTATTATTATTAGCATTATTACTACTACTACTACTATTGTTATTAGCAGTAGCAGAAATGTTTGATTCTTTGCTGTGTTCAAGAGTAAACACATGATGTCACCGTCCAATACCTGTCCAAATAGCCATTCCAATATGCAGTCATGAATGGGTTTACATTATTTATACTGTAGTTTAATAGCAAATAATGAACAAACAAAACACTCGCCACACTGGTGGGAGGGCTGGCTGCCAGTTGCGGGGGTTGGAGGGAGGGTAGTAGGGACTCGCAGGTGGCGGGAAACTTAAATGTGATTTGGCGGCTGGGAATTTGGAGGCTGGGAATTTGGCAGTTGGTAATTCGCGAATGTGTGAAGCCCGCGAAAGTTGAAAACGTGAATGTTGAGGGAGACCTGTAATGGCACTTGGCTAATTTAGTCATTGACTACTTGGAGATGTGTAGCTGATTTGTGTAACTACCCTGTTATAAAAAGATCATTTCTCTTGGGGATGAAAGCTGCTACTTTGAAGTTTTTACAGATCATACTTGACTTGGTAAATTGTTGTACAAAGAAGAGTGTCTGCATTGAATTATTAGTCAAATTATATTGAGGAAGAAATATGCCACCCTAGATATGGAATATGGCAAATGATACTTCATTTTATCAAAATTATGTATCTGCAGAACATTGTCAGCCTACATCAGCATCCTGATGTTCTGCTGATGCTTACTTGATAATTATTAAATTTTTGAAATTCCCCTCAATAAATTGAAAGGTAAAAATCTGTCAAATGGAATAGCATGTGAGAGGAGTCGTGGTCAAATATACATGTATTGTAATTTCATTTACAAATGTTCTTAAAGATGTTAGGTTGATGGCATCAGAATTCTGATGTTTCATTGATCTGATTAAGGGTTTTTATGGATATCACGCTAGCCTTTACCCAGGGGTCTAACTTGATACAGCCTCTTCTCACTTAGTGATGTACTCGTTTATCGACAACTCGTACTTACAATGGGCTCTGACCAGTATGCATACCTATATAATGTATATTAGAGCTGATTTCCTCTATTCTGTTTATCACAATATACATGTACAGTACACTTCTGTATAAACATTTAAAAATATACCAGAAATGTTATAAATGGTGCGAAGGTGACATTAAAACATCAGAGATGGTTGACACAAACCCAATACCATTATACGTAGTATGCTCCTCGCTTAGTGACGAATTCGTTTACCGACGTGGTCTTAGGAACGAAATTCCATCGTTAAGTGAGGAGAGGCTGTATTTGTCATGTAAACATTTACCCTGGGTATGCTCCTTCCTGGTAACACATTCCTGGCATTAAAGCTATTATTTTTTTTAGGTAGTGTTGTGTACTAATTAAAGTACTACTAATAAATACTGTGAACACTAATTTGCTTAAAACCACAGGCTGATGTTGAAAAAGCAGTGAGAGCAGCTCGTCAAGCTTTTGAACTTAACTCTGAATGGCGGCAGATGGATGCATATGATCGTGGGCGCCTCATAAATCGGTTGGCTGATCTTGTAGAGCGTGACAAAGTTTATCTAGCTGTAAGTGAAGTTTACATTTAAATAAATGGTACTGTCATTTATAATATAGTATGTTACACAGTACAGTACTGTATCACAAGATTTGTCCACATTTTTATAAATTAGTTTAACTATACATACTAATATTTTTATGAAAAAATTAATAACCAAAGCATTTTAATTTTCCAGAGCCTCGAGACCCTTGATAATGGAAAACCATACACAAATTCTATCATGGTAGATGTTGAACTTGCTGTTAGAAATCTACGCTACTTTGCTGGTTGGGCCGATAAGATTCATGGCCAGACCATTCCCACTGATGGTCCACACTTTGCTTACACGAGGCATGAACCAATTGGTGTTTGTGGTCAGATCATTCCCTGGAACTTCCCTCTTCTCATGCAGGCTTGGAAGTTTGGACCTGCTCTTGCTACAGGTATATAGTAATGTAAACATAAAAAATTTACAGGAAAATTTATTTTTGTTCACCGTTTATGCTTGGATTTGTCCTCGATTTTATCACTTTTGGAAACTAAAATATTTTAGGTTATGGTAAATATATTGAAGGAATAGAACTTGCACAGTATTATGAAAAGCTAAAATAATTCAAGTACTGCATTAGCATTTCAGTCAGTGGTGTAGAATAATTGTGTAAAATACGACAGCAATACTTGGGTCATGGACACTACACCTACCATCCGACTTATGACCTGTTCGACGTACGTCCACTCGACTTACGACCGTGTGTCTGGCAGCCGGGCTGCCAAATGCATGGTCAGACTCTGCAGTATAATGTGAGCCTTTATTAACAATGTTTCGCCCACACAAGTAGAGGAAGTAGTTATACATGTGGTGGAAATATCAGCTGGTACATGAGAAGGAAAGGTTACAAAAGCTATGGCTTGGGTAGCATAAAAAATAGGTAGTGCAAATGTATGTGGATGGATGGATTTGAGAAGGCATGGCCAGTTTGGGACAACAGGCCTGCTACAGTGTTCGTTCTTTTATGTTCTTACGTAATAGAGAAGGGACACTGAAACATGCCTTCTCAAATCCATCCATATAAGAACAAAAGGAAAGAGGAACACTGCAATGGGCTTGCTGGCCCATACTAGGCAGGTCCTTCACAAATCCAACCCACTAACAGAACAAATGCTACCCAAGCAATAAGCTCAGGTGCAAGTCCCGCTCAAATCCAACTCCTATCACTCGATTAATTCCCCCCCCCCCCCCAACAAGTCGGCCGTCTCCCACCGAGGCAGGGTGACCCAAAAAAAAAAAGAAAGAAAATCCCCAAAAAGAAAATACTTTCATCATCATTCAACACTTTCACCACACTCGCACATTATCACTGTTTTTGCAGAGGTGCTCAGAATACAACAGTTTAGAAGCATACACATATAAAGATACACAACATATCCCTCCAAACTGCCAATATCCCAAACCCCTCCTTTAAAGTGCAGGCATTGTAATTCCCATTTCCAGGACTCAAGTCCGACTATATGAAAATAACAGGTTTCCCTGAATCCCTTCACTAAATATTATCCTGCTCACACTCCAACAGATCGTCAGGTCCCAAGTACCATTCGTCTCCATTCACTCCTATCTAACACGCTCACGCACGCTTGCTGGAAGTCCAAGCCCCTTGCCCACAAAACCTCCTTTACCCCCTCTCTCCAACCCTTTCGAGGACGACCCCTACCCCGCCTTCCTTCCCCTATAGATTTATATGCTTTCCATGTCATTCTACTTTGATCCATTCTCTCTAAATGACCAAACCACCTCAACCCCTCTTCTGCCCTCTGACTAATACTTTTATTAACTCCACACCTTTTCCTAATTTCCACACTCTGAATTTTCTGCATAATATTTACACCACACATTGCCCTTAAACAGGACATCTCCACTGCCTCCAACCGTCTCCTCGCTGCTGCATTTACCACCCAAGCTTCACACCCATATAAGAGTGTTGGTACTACTAAATACTCAAGTATTTATCCAACCTAAATTTGAAACTACCCAAGCCTTAGCTTTTATAACCTTTCTTTCTCTTGTAGCAGCTGCAAATGTTCTATGTGGAAAAAGACACTTGTGTACAGTTCAGGACATTTATTAAAGGAAACGTTTTGCCATGAGTGGCTTCTTCAGTCCTAATACAGAGAAAACTAAGAAAACGCGTATATATAGTGGCAGGAGCCAGGTAAAGTGTCGTGTAGGTAGAGGTGGTGGTAACAGCAGTAGTAGTTCCACTACTACTACCACCTCTGAACCAAGATTCCATGATGGAATCTTGATTCAGAGGACACCTACAAGACCTTCACGGCTACTACAACTAACCCATTCCTTTGGGTAGGACCTACTTCCACTGGGGAATCCCGCCTACCAGTGACTGACCTCGTCTGCTACATGTCCCTATCCACTGACGCCTATATAACTGCCAGTCTCCTTGCCTTTGCTCCAGTTTCACCACCATGATGATGTGAACACTAACCCCAAGGCTGAGGGACTGATTACTTCATCTTTTGTATATAGTTCTACTGTCTTCTAATTATGTCCTAGAATCTGTATTGATAAAGCCACTGAATGGCGAAGCGTCTACAATAAAGATATGCAGATGTTGCTCATGTCTTAACTTTCATAGGCCATTAGGCCTGCTGCAGTGTTCCTCCTTTCTTATGTTCTTATTAATGCTGAAGAAGAGTCCAATGACAAGCTGCCTTTTCTATAAGGGACACTGAAACATGCCTTTTTAAATCTATCCATATACATTTGCCCAACCTATTTTTTATGCTACCCAAGCCATATCTTTTGTAACCTACCTTTCTCATGTACCTGCTGACATTTCCACCACATGTATAACTACTACTACTACCCAGTACATCGGCAATCTTCTAAGGTTTGACTTATGTCCATTTTGACTTGCAACCAGTTGGTCGGGACCAAGCTCGGCCGTAAGCCGAGTGGTAGGTGTACTATATTTTGTAACTTTTTAATACGTTGCCTGTTTCCCACCGAAGTAGGGTGACTCAAAAAGAAAGAAAAAAAACTTTAATGTTGCAGTTTAAAAACTGTAGTGTAAAGCACCCTTCTGGCAAGACAGTGATGGAGTGAATGATGGTGAAAGTTTTTCTTTTTCAGGCCACCCTGCCTTGGTGGGAATTGGCCGGTGTGATAATAAAAAAAATAAAAAAAAATACTTTCACCATCACTCATACATAATCACTCTTTGCAGAGGTGCTCGGATATGAGTTTATATGTCCCTCCAAACTGCCAATATCCCAAACCCCTCCTTTAAAGTGCAGGCATTGTACTTCCCATTTCCAGGACTCAAGTCCGGCTAACTGGTTTCCCTGACTCCCTTCACAAAATATTACCCTGGTTACACTCCAACAGCCCATCGGGTTCCAAAAAACCATTTGTCTCCATTCACTCCTATCTAACACGCTTTCTGGAAGTCCAAGCCCCTCGCCCACAAAACCTCCTTTACCCCCTCCCTCCAACCTTTTTGAGTATGACCCCTGCCTCGCCTTCCTTCCCCTACAAATTTATACGCTCTCCAAGTCATTCTACCATGTTTTGGAATTCTTTTTTCAACGCACTTGTCGTATCCCACTGAGGCAGAGTGGCCCAAAAGGAAAAACGAAAGTTTCTCCTTTTACATTTAGTAATACATGTATATACAGGAGAAGGGGTTACTAGCCCCTTGCTCCTTGGCATTTTGGTCACCTCTTGCAATACTCATGGCTTACAGATAAAATATCTAGCCTTTATTATATGCTGTAATGTATTACAAGTTGTGTAAAGACTAGTTCTTGAAGCAGGTAATAATCTGCCGTTATATTTTAATGATATTCCTTTTCCCCGGGATGGATAATACAAGTTATTATTCCTAGGCAACACCATTGTCATGAAATTAGCCGAACAGACTCCCCTGACTGGCTTGTATGTGGCCAAACTGGTAGCAGAGGCTGGATTCCCAGCGGGTGTGGTAAATGTTATTCCTGGATATGGTCCCAGTGCTGGGGCAGCCATTGCTTCACACATGGATGTTGACAAGGTTGCATTCACAGGGTCAACAGAGGTTAGTACAATATACACTCCTTATCATATTACAGCCACCGGGGTAATTTTTTTTTTTTTTTATGCATGTTGAGAAAGACGAATTTTGCATTTAGTAGGTAGTCACTACGACAGACTAAAGTGGTATATGTAAGAATTTGGTGTAGAAAAAAATAAAAATCTGAGTCAAGATTTTTTTTACTATAAATCAGTTGTACACATAACTGCTCTGTAAACATGAATAATAGGTTCTAATATACAATACATTCATTCCCTCTCAAGAAAAAACATGCATTGCTTTTCTGCTGAGCTAGACTAATTTTCACCAGATATTAAATATCAGATGTATGGTATGGTTAATATTTTGCCAGATGCACAGTATATTAAGGAATGGGCTGTGAGAGATGTTTGTTGCATTAAATTTTTAGTGACTTAAGAAATCGTAATGACACGATTGCAAACAAACCATACCCCCGGCTGGGATTGAACCCGCGGTCATAGTCTCAAAACTCCAGCCCATCGCGTTAGCCACTAGACCAGCTAGCCACAATAAGATTCATCCAACTAGGTATATTTCTACCTAGTTGTGGCTAGCTGGTCTAGTGGCTAACGCGACGGGCTGGAGTTTTGAGACTATGACCTCGGGTTCAATCCCGGCCGGGGGTATGGTAAATTTTTAGTTTATGAAGATTAAAACCTTTTGACTGCAGAGCATTTTTAATAGTAATGCGTGAAGTGTAAGATAAGTGGATAAGTCCACTACTTCAAATTACCATCCAGTAAGCCTGACATCTATAGTGTGCAAGTTATTAGAATCAGTTATAGCTGACATTATTAGAAGTCACCTTGAGCATAATTTGATTAGTGAATCTCGGTATGGGTTTGCGAGAGGTCGTTCCTGCCTGACAAATTTACTCACGTTCTTCAATAGAATATTTGAGGCAGTAGACAGTGATAAAGACTATGATATTGTTTATTTGGATTTTAGTAAAGCCTTTGATAAAGTACCTCACAAGAGACTCTAAGAAAAGTGGCAGCTCATGGTATAGGAGGTAAAGTTCTAGCATGGATAGAGGCATGGCTTACCAATAGAAAGCAAGAGTTTCTATTAATGGGGTCAAATCTGAATGGGGATTAGTCACTAGTGGCACTCCACAAGGATCAGTTTTAGGCCCTCTCTTGTTCATAATTTACATTAATGACCATGATGAAAGGATTACGAGTGACATGAGTAAATTTGCTGATGATACAAAGATAGGTCATAAAATACATTGAGGAGGATAGCGGTGAACTCCAGGAGGATTTGGACTAATTAGCCCTTTCAGGGTTTCGGCCGTACTAGTACGGCTTACGTGCAGGGGTTTTTGACGTACTAGTACGCATAAATTCTAGCGCCGTCAAATCTCGCGGGAAAAGGCTGGTAGGCCTAGATGTGAGAGAATGGGTCTGTGTGGTGGGTGTGCGCAGTAGGAAAAAAATCTGGGACCCAGTGGTGCATTGTGGGAACACCATCTTTGTAAAGAATACCCACCATGCCTCGCGGTAAGAAGTTCCTCACTCCTCGGCGAATTGGGACACTTTTGTTCCCCAGTGACAGTTCTAATACAGATGGAAGTGCCAGTGAAGATGAGTTTCAAGGTTTTGGTGAGGTTTTAACCGGAACTAATGACCATAATATCGGTAATAGTGAGGAAAACCCAAACGACCCTCAGCCTTCCACCTCTGGTGCTGGGCCGTCTTGTTCACATTCAGTTGTACCAGAATCAAAGAGGAAACTCCTATTTTCTTAAATCCCAGACTCAGATGTGAGCATTTGTGATGATAGTGAATATGAACTACAAGCTCTTGAAACTAGTTCCAGTAGTGATAGTGAAGTGCAATATTCCCAAGTGAAGCGTCAGTATATACGACGATATATGCGCTCTGGTAGTGTGCCATATGCTATTCCAAGGGGAAGGAGTACATCTCGGAGTACATCCCATGGCTGTACAACAGGAACAGTGAAAATGATGATAGTGTTGCAATTGGGATGGAAAATGTGCATTGTGGTGGTAGTGGTGGTGCCGGCCGTGAGGCACCAGCAGTGGGCCATGCTGCCACCCACGCTGCCACCCACGCCGCTGCCTCAGCTGAACTACAACAAAGGCCACCATCCCCCACCCACCCACCACACCAGCCTCCACAACCTCCACAACCACAACCACCTGTCATTGTCCAGTACTCACCAGCAGACCGCACCTGGGATTGGCAGGAAGCTGTCAGTTTTGTTCCAAATCCCCACCAGTTTGATGACAGCCAAAGTGGAATACGGCCATCCTGTACACTCGGGAACAATGCCAGTGAACTGGAATGTTTCGAGTTATTCTTTGACGAACCCCTGATGGAAAGTATTGTCATGGAGAGCAACACATACTACGAGTACACCATGGCAAACACGATACTTTCACCAAAATCACATCTTCACCAGTGGAAGGAGACAACTGTGGCTGAGATGTATTTTTTTCTTTGCCACAATAATGCTTATGCCACATGTGTATAAGCAGTGTGAAATACTGGTCAACAGACCGCCTGACTGCAACCCCAGGTTTCAGTGATATAATGCCAGTGAATCAATTTGTGCTAATGTTACGTATGCTTCACTTCTCAGACAAAACCAGACCTGACAGGAGCGACAGGTTATATAAGATTAGGCATGTGCTTGTGTATCTGAAAGAGAAATTCAGTATGTATTTTTATCCCTTCAGGAAGCTTGTAATTGATGAGTCTTTGATTCTGTTCAAAGGAAGACTCTCAAGCAGTACATACCAAGCAAGAGGAAACTCTTTGGTATAAAGTTGTTTGTGCTTTGTGATTGTTACAGTGGTCTGGTATTGGATATTGTGTACACTGGAAGTTATACATTGCAAAATACCAGGAAGTTATTGGGCATCTCTGGTGATGTGGTTAGAACAATGATGGAACCATATCTTGGTAAGGGGCATATATTATATACAGATAACTGGTACACAAGCCTCACACTCGGTGATTTTTTGCGAGTGAACATGACAGATGTGTGTGGCACAGTGCGTGCAAATCGGAAACATATGCCCAGGTTTGACACTGGCACTCGTAGAGGTGAGGTGCAGGCATTTGCTGCCAATGACATCATGGCATTTCGGTGGCATGACAAACGAGATGTCACACTGTCGTCATCAGTTCACCCTAATGAAATGGCAGACACTGGCAGGCAGCATAGAGAAAGCAATGAACCCATTCTAAAACCTGCAGCTGTGATGGATTACACCCTCAATATGCGTTCAGTGGACAAATATGACATTCAGATTGGGTTTGCTGATTGTGTTCGCAGATTGTGTTCGCAGATTGTGTTCGCAGATTGTGTTCGCAGATTGTGTTCGCAGATTGTGTTCGCAGATTGTGTTCGCAGATTGTGTTCGCAGATTGTGTTCGCAGATTGTGTTCGCAGATTGTGTTCGCAGATTGTGTTCGCAGATTGTGTTCGCAGATTGTGTTCGCAGATTGTGTTCGCAGATTGTGTTCGCAGATTGTGTTCGCAGATTGTGTTCGCAAGAGTTATAAGCGGTACATAAAACTCTTTTTCCATATTCTGGACATTTCCATGCTGAATGCTTATAATATGTATAAGACGAGGACCAGAAACAAACCACCATACGGCGAATTCTGTTTGTCATCAGACAAATAGTATTCAAGTACCAAGGAACAGCACCTGCAATAGACCGCCCACCAAATTTTCAACAACTTCCTTCTCGTTTGAAGCATGGTGATCACTTCCTGGTAAAACTGCCTGCTACTGCTTTCAAGAAGGCTCAAAAGAGGTGTTACGTCTGTGCACATACAAGAAAACGCCCACGACAACGCAGAGACGCTCGTTTTATGTGTGAAGAATGTAAAACACCACTGTGCATGACACCATGTTTCAAAGACTTCCACAGGCTGCAGAACTAGAAACATTCCCTGTGACTGTATATGTGTATATAAAATATAGAAAAATAGTAATAAACAACATTTCATATTGTTTGTTTGGGCAAATATTTTTTGTAAACAAAACAATGACAACAGTGTTTATGCCCTTATTGTGTAGTATTGAAAAAGAAATAACTTACAAAATACTGATCATACTGGTCTCACAGGCCATAAAAGTTACTTGGAAAAAGAAAAATTAAAAAATAATAGAAATTAGTACATAAGAAAGTAAATAAAAGAATACCGGGTGACGGAAGTCGGCGATGTAGCCACATGGTGCCCCTTTTTCATCAACTTCACACCTCCATATCTCTGTAAGTATTGATAAAAAATTTTTGTTTAGCCTATAATGTTCAGTAAAATAAACTATTTTTCATAAGATTTTTTTTTTTTTTTTTTTTTTTTAAATTTGGCCGACCCTGAGAACAAGTCTCTGACAGGGCCTGTCGACCCTGAAAGGGTTAGTCTTTGTCTGAAAAATGGCAGATGAAGTTCAATGTGGATAAGTGTAAGGTACTAGTCCTTGGTAATGAAAATAACCCTCGAAGCTATAAACTAGGTGAAGTAGAGCTTGATCATACAGAATGTGAAAAAGACTTGGGAGTCATGGTAAGCAGAAATCTAAAGCCAAGACAGCAGTGCCTTAGTGTGAGCAACAAGGCTAACAGATTACTAGGATTTATCTCTAGAAGTATAAGTAACAGAAGTCCAAAAGTTATTTTGCAGCTCTATACATCACTAGTGAGGCCTCATTTAGATTATGCCGCTCAGTTTTGGTCTTGCTACAGGATGGATATAGACTCATTGGAGAACATACAGAGAAGAATGACTAAAATGATTTACTGTGTAAGGAATCTCCTGTATGAAAATAGACTTAAAGCCTTAAATCTCCCCACTCTGGAGAGACGTAGAATGAGGGGAGATAGCGTTAAGTGTATAAGTGGATGACAGGCGTAAACAAAGGAGATAATAATAAAGTACTGAGGGTGTCGAACCAGGTGAGAACCAGAAATGATGGATTTAAGTTGGATAAATTTAGATTTAGAAAGGACATAGGTAGATTTAGAAAGGACATACAGGGTTTTAACCCTTTCAGGGTCGACAGGCCCTCTCAGAGACTTGTTCTCAGGGTCGGCCAAATTTAAAAAAAAAAAAAAAAAAATTATTTTTTCTTATGAAAAGATAGAGAATCTTTTCCCGATCATAATGACACCAAAAGTATATTTCATGGAAAACTTAGGGAACTATGCTCTCGCGAAGTTAGCGGTCTCGACAATGTTTACGCATCGGCGATTTTGCCCACTTTGAGCCCTATTTTCAGCCAATTCCAGTGTACTTGTCGACAAAAATCAAAACTATTTTGCTAGAACTCCATTTTTTCTATGGAATGAGTACAAGAAACCACCCATTTACTGATTTCAACTATCCAATACAGTGGTCAGAATTTAGCAATTTTGCCAATTTCACATAAATTTCAAAAGATGCCAATTTCCGAATAGGGTTCAGAATGAACAAGAAAGACATTCCTGGCACTAAAATAACATTTCCTCTGTTCATTAGTCATGTCCCCATGCCCCTCTTACATTCTTTTGCATTCTTTTGAATTTCTATTCTCACAAAAAATATGGAAGATTTACTGTTATGCAGACTACTGCATTGGTGTAGAAATGGTATAAATATTATCAGTGCACTTGTGAAAGAATATTAGACTTGCCAGTTGACGTGTATTGGACGCATAGCATGATTTGTTTACTTTTGAACTTTGGTAAAAATCAAACATTTCTGCTACTTTAAGTGCAATTTCAAGGTAGTTTTCTTTGTAAAACCAGTCAAAATCATCTCAATTTCTGTAATATGTCTTCCATTCTATAAAATGAGACCAGGAAAACTAGAATACAACAATAAATACCATACGAAAATACAGTGCAAAGTCGCTGTTTTAATCCAAAAACACTGTCAGTTTTTTTTTTTTCTCATTACACACTGTGTGCTGCAGGATTTTTTTATACTGCACACACTGACCACATAGACCCATTCTTTCATATTTAGGCCTACCAGCTTTCTCTCACTAGATTTGAGGGCGTTAGAATTTAGGCATGCTAGTACGTCAAAAACCCTGGGGCGTAAGCCGTACTAGTACGGCCGAAACCCTGAAAGGGTTAAATTGTTCAAAGTAGACAGAAGTATTGGGAAGGGGGGTGGGGTGGCACTCTGTCCGTGATCGTTTAAATTGTTGCAGACACATACCGAGTCTGTTTGGGTAGAATTTACTGAGGGGCATGAAAAATTAGGCGTGATGTACCATCCACCAAACTTGGATAGAGACTGAGGAAGACTACTCTGGGAGGATATTAAAGCCACAAGGCACGATAACATTGTAATTCTAGGGGACTTTAACTTTAGTAATATTGATTGGAATTTCCTAACTGGGAATTTAGATTCTAACGACTTTTTAGAAGTAGTTCAGGATTGATTTTTGAAGCAGTTTGTGACAGAACCTACAAGGGGAAATAACCTGCTTGACTTAGTTCTGGCAAACAAGGAATCCCTTGTTAATAATTTAGAATTGCAGAGGAACTTGGTGCTAGCGACCACAAATTAATTACATTTAGTATGGAATGGAAGTATGATAGTAGGGATAACTCAGTAACAGTCCCAGATTTTCACTTAGCAGATTACGATGGGCTTAGAGAACACTTATCTGTTGACTGGGGTAATAAAGAGAGCTATCAATATTACAGTTTTCTGAACACTATACATGCTGCCCAAAGAACATTTATCCCGTATAAAGTAATTAGATAAAACAGAAATGATCCAAAATGGATGAATAATAGGCTCAAATATCTTTTAGGGCATAAGAAAGGAATTTATAGGCATATCAAAAGTGGCGAGTCATCTTATGAATCAGTATATTGACATTAGCCCTTTGACTGTCGAAACCCCCAATCCTGAGAAGTGTCCTGGTGTCGAAAAATTTTTGAAAAAAAAAAAAAAAATCTTATGAAATGATAGAGAATCTTTTCCCGATGGTAAAGACACCAAAAGCACAAAATTTGGTCGAAAACTTACGGAATTATGCTCTCATGAAGTTAGCGACCTCGGCAATATTTACAAATCAGCGATTTCACCCATTTTGAGCCCTATTTTCGGCTAATTCCATGGTTCCAGTTGACCAAACTCATAGCTATTTCTTTAGAACTCCATTTGTTCTATCAATTGAGTACAAGAAACTGCCTATTTACCGATTTCAATTACCCAATAACGTGGTCAGAACTTTGCAATTTGGCCAATTTCATGCAAATTAAAAAATATACCAATTTCAAAATAGGGTCCAGAATGAACAATGCAGACATTCCTGGCTCTAAAATAACATTTTTCTTTGTTTATCAGTCACATCTTCAGGCCCCTCTGATATTCTTGCTTTATATTTTGAATTTTTATTCAAACAAAAAATAGAAGATTTACTGTTATGCAGACTACTGCAATATTGTAATTGTATAAATAATGTCAACCCATTCATGACTGCATATCAGAATGGCTAATTGGACATTTATTGGACAATGACATCATTTGCAGTAAGAATAATCACTAAATCCCATCTCTGGCAACCCCCCCCTCCCCACTCTTCATAGATCTAAACTTACTCCCTGTTCAGTACATCCACACTTACTACTGTGCAATCTACATCTACAGGACCTTAAATTCCAATATTAAACTTGACCTAAAACGCTTTCTTGATAGTTGTGACAGAACCCACAGGCATAACACCAGACACAAACATCTCTAGACATTCCTCCGTGTCTGACTAAACATTTACAAAAATTCAATGTATGTCAAAGGCCCTAAAATCTGGAACACCCTACCTGAAAACTCTAGAACTGCAGACACATTCATCACCTTCAAAACTACCATTAGAAAACATCTTATCTCCCTGATACACCCTGTCAACTAATTACATACATGAATACCACCTGGTGGTTCACACTTACACTCGCTCACCCATTTGACCATAAACAGAAATATCAATCTCAATCTTAAAATAATGAATCCTAACTAGTCATAAGTTGGCCTCTGATACCCCAATACTGAAACGATGTGTTGTGCCAAAACAAAATCATTCACATTGCTAAACTCACAAACTAGTATTTAGTCACTTAGCCATAATACCAACTTGCCTCATAATTTGTAATATTTTAAAATTAAGAATTAATCTAAGTCTGCCCGAAATGCCTAGCCATGCTAGGTGTTCTAGTGGCCCCCTCTGTAATTAGTATTTTACTACATGTAAACTACACAATAACCAAATTCTGTAAACTCGGCATTGTAATCCTTATAGAGAATAAACTTTGAATTGAATTTGAATTTGTTTACTTTTGAACATTGGCAAAAATCAAACATTTCCCGTACTTTGAGTTCCATTTCCAGGTTCTTTTTATAGTAAAACCAATCAAAATCATCCCAATTTCTATAATATGTTTTCCATTCTATCAAACGAGACCAAGAAAACGAGAATACAACCATAAATACTATACAAAAATAACCACAAAGTCGGCATTTTAATTAAAAAAAAAAAATGGGCGGAGTTTTTTTTTTCTCTTTATGCACTGCGTGCTGCAGGATTTTTTTTATATGGTGCACACTGACCACACACACCCATTCTCTCACATGTGGGCCTACCAGCTTTCTCCTGCTTGATTTGAAGCTGCTAGAATTTGAGTATACACCTACCATCCGACTTACGACCTGCTCGACTTACGACCACTCGATTTACGACTGTGTTTTTTATGCCAAATTTCTGGGAAATAAACAACTATTTGTGTTGTACACAGTGTTTATCCTAAACCTTAGTGTAAAATACAATACTAACAACAAAAAGTAAAGTAAAACATGAAATACCAAAATAAAACAATAAAATAGTCATTACAAAAATGTTTTGTTGATATTCAGTAGTAAAGTTCGACTTGCGACCATTTCAACTTACGACCGGTTTCTCGGAACTGAACTCGGCTGTAAGTCGGATGGTAGGTGTATATACGTCAAACACGACGGTTAGCAAGACGTATATATACGGCTGAAAGTCAAAGGGTTAAGAGGGACGTTAAAAAGGAGATAAGAAAAGCTAAACGAGACTATGAAATTAAAGTTGCCAGGGATTCGAAAACTAACCCAAAAAGTTTTTTCCAGGTGTATAGAGCAAAAGTTAGAGATAAGGTAGGTCGCCTTAAAAATAATTATGGGCATCTTACTGACAAAGAGAATGAAATGTGCTTGATTTTAAATATGTAATTATTTTCTCTCGTTTTTTACACAGGAAGACACTAACAATATCCCAGTAATTAATTTTTATAGTGGGCCTGAAGGGGATAAATTATATAAGTCACTAGTGAAATGGTTATGAAACAAATAGACCGACTGAAGCAGAATAAGTTGTCAGGACCTGATGAGGTTTTTTCAAGGGTTCTTAAGGAATGCAAAATGGAACTCTGTGAACCATTAACTAGTAGTATTTTTAATTTATTTCTTTAAACAGGTGTAATGTCTGATATGTGGAAGATGGCTAATGTAAGTCCTATTTTTAAATTGGGTTAAGTCGTTACTGTCAAATTACCGCCCAATAAGCCTGACCTCAATTGTAGGCAAATTGCTAGTCAATTATAGCTGAGACTATAAGAAGCCATCTGGATAAGCACAATCTGATTAATGATACTCAACATAGATTCACAAGAGGCCATTCTTGTCTAACCAATTTATTAACTTTCTTCAGTAAAGCTTTTGAGGCTGTTGATCTCGATAAAGAATTTTATATTATTTACTTAGATTTTAGTAAGGCTTTTGATAGAGTTCTGCACCAAAGACTTTCTTTAAAAGTGGCAGCTCATGGCATTGAGGGAAAAGTGCTGTCATGGATCGAGTCATGGCTCACAGACAGGAAGGAGTGTGTCCATAAATGGGGTTAAATCCAAGTGGGGATCTGTAACAAGTGGCGTTCCACAGGGATCTGTCTTAGGCCCATTTTTTGTAATATATATCAATGACCTAGATGAGGGAATTACTAATGAAATGAGCAAATTTGCTGATGACACAAAGATAGGTAGGATAATTGATTCAAACGTAGATATCAGGGAACTTCAGGATGATTTAGACGAACTCAATACCTGGTCAGAAAAGTGACAGATGCAGTTCACTGTAGATAAATGTAAGGTTCTGAAGCTCGGGAGTGTCCACAACCCTAGGACTTATAAGCTAAATAATGTAGAACTTAGCCATACAGATTGCGAAAAGGACTTTGGGGTTATGATGAGCAGCAATCTTAAACCAAGATGGCAATGCCTAAGCGTACGTAATAAGGCACAGATTACTGGGATTTATATCAAGAAGTGTAAGCAGCAGAAGTTCGGCGGTTATATTACAGCTTTATACATTAGTAAGGCCTCGCCTAGGTTATGCAGCTCAGTTCTAGTCTCCATATTACAGAATGGACATAAATTCATTAGAAAACATTCAGCGTAGAATGACTAAATTAATACATAGCATTAGAAATCTTCCTTATGAAGAAAGATTGAAAACCCTCAAATTACATTCACTTGTTAGACAAAGAATGAGGGGAGACATGATCGAAGTGTATAAGTGGAAGATGGGTATTAATAAAGGGGACATTAATAAGGTCTTGAGGATATCTCTCCAAGAGAGAACCCTCAGTAATGGACTTAAATTAGACAAGTTTAGATTTAGAAAGGACATAAGAAAGTATTGGTTTGGAAATAGGGTAGTTGATGAGTGGAACAGTCTACCTAGTTGGGTTGGTAGGTAAGACACATAGGCAACAGTAGGCAACTTTATTCCGAAACATTTCGCCTACACAGTAGGCTTCTTCAGTCGAATACAGGAAGTAGGCAGGAACAGTAGAGATGTGAAGACGATGTAATCAGTCCATCACCCTTGAAGTCGTAGAATTTGAGGTTGTCAGTCCCTCAGCCTGGAGAAGTTCAGTTCCATAGTCAGGAACTATCTGAAGATCAAGCGACAGTGCAAAGACTTAAATACTGTCGGAAGGAGAGGTGCAGAGTAGTAGTAGTAGTGAGAATGTAGCCACTGAGAGGTCAGTGGGTGATGGACTGATTACATCATCTTCACATCTCTACTGTTCCTGCCTACTTTCTGTATTCGACTGAAGAAGCCTACTGTGTAGGCGAAACGTTTCAGAATAAAGTTGCCTAACTGTTGCCTATGTGTCTTACCTACCAACCTGTCGGTATTGTATACCATTTTGATGTTCACCTAGTTGGGTTATTGAGGCTAAAACCTTGGGCAGTTTTAAATTTAGGTTGGATAAATACACGAGTGAGAGGGGTTGGATTTGAGTGGGACTTGCATACGAGTGCATAGTTATCAGAGCTTATTTCTTGGGTAGCATTGAAAATTGGGTTGGGTAAATGTTTTGTTAGTTGGATAGATTGTAAAGGACCTGCCCAGTATAGGCCAACAGGCCTGCTGCAGTGTTCCTCCTTTCTTATGTTCTTAAGTACTACTGGTTTTGTAACAGTTGTGGCTGTATGGAACAATCTTCCCAGTAGGGTGATCGAGGTTAAGACTTTGGGCAGCTTTAAAGAGAGATTGGACAAATATGAGTGGGAGGGGCTGGGTTTGATTTGTCATTGGGTATGGGAGTAAATTCTTGGGAAGCTTTGAGTAGAGGTCATTTTGATAAGGACCTGCCTTGTATGGGCCAGTTGGCCTTCTGTAGTGTTCCTCCATTCTTAAGTTCTTATGTTCTTATAAATATAGCTTTAATTCCTTGGTGTCTGTGAAGACATGCATAAGAATAGAGGAACACTGCAGTAGGCCTATTGGTCATACTGGGCAGGTCCTTCACAAATACAACCCACTAACAGAATATTTGCCCAACCCACTTTAGTTCTACCCTAACAATCTCTGATAAATCCTCTAACTCATGTGCAAGTCGTCCTCAAATCCAACCCCCCTCCATGTATTTATCAACCCTAAATTTGAAACTACCCAAGGTCCTAGATTCAATAACCCTACTAAGCAGACTGTTCCGCTCATCACCTATTTCCACGCCAATACTTTCCTATATCCTTTCTAAATCTTAATTTATCTAATTTGAATTCATTAGTGTGGGTTCTCTCCTGGAGAGATATCCTCAAGACCTTATTTATATCCCATTTGTTATTACCCATCTTCCACTTACACACTTTGATCACGTCTCCCCTCATTCTTAGACTTAAAAGTGAATGTAATTTAACCTTTAAAAGGTCCAAACGTATATATACATTCTCTCGCATAGCGCCCCAAACTTACATATACGTTTCATTCGTCATTCATTCAACATTGGCACGATAAGCCTGAGTCGCCTAGACATAAGAGAATGGGTGTGCGCACTCAGTGTGCACCTTATGAAAAAAATTGGGGATGCCTGGGTACCACATGCTGTTTTTTTCCTATAAAAAAAAAAAACTTTTTTCCCAAAATATTCGGGGCGCTGTGCGGGTGAACGTATATATACGTTTGGACCGTTTAAGAGTTAAGGGTCTTCAATCTTTTTTCATACAGAAGATTTCTAATGCTATGAATTAATTTTGTCATTCTTCGCTTAATGTTTTCTAAAGAATTTATTGGATATCCATTCTATAATATGGAGACCAGAACTGAGCTGCGTAATATAGGTGAGGCCTTACTAATGTTGTGTAAAGCGTTAGTATAACTGCTGGACTTTTGTTGCTTGCACTTCTTGATATAAATCCCAATACATGTAATCTGTTTGCCTTATTATGCATGCTTAGACATTGCTGTCTTGGTTTAAGGTTGCTGCTTACCATAACACCCAAGTCCTTTTGCATTCTGTATTCTACACATACATTATGAAGATGAAAATTCCCAAGCTTTAGAACTCTGCACTTATCTACATTGAACTGCATCTGCCACCTTTCTGACCACTAATTGAGTTTGTCTAAATCCTCCTAAAGTTCTGTGACATCTATGTTTGAATCGATTATCCTACCTGTTGTTGAATTAGACGCATGAGCAACACTTGGGTATCTTTATTGAGGAAACCTTTCGCCACACAGTGGCTTCATCAGTCCATACAAAGGATAAACTTGAACAGGAGGAGAATGAAGTAATCAGTCCCTCAGCCTTGAGTTGATGTGGTCAGTTCATCAATCTTGTCTTCGTGTCATCAGCGAATTTGCTCATATCACTAGTAATTCCCTTGTCAAGGGCATTGATATATATTATAAACAACGGGCCTAAAACTAATCCGTGTGGAACACCACTTGTTACAGTTCCCCATTCAGACTTAACCCCATTTACGCACATTCTCTGCTTCCTGTTGGCGAGCCATGACTTGAGCCATGACAGCACTTTTCCCTCAGTGCCGTGAGCTGCCACTTTCTTTGAGTGTCTGACGTGGTACTCTATCAAAAACCCTTACTAAAATCCAAATGTACAATATCGAATTCTTTATCGTGATCAACGGCCTCAAAAGCTTTACTGAAGAAAGTTAGTAAGTTAGTTAGGCAGGAATGGCCCCTTGTGAATCCATGCTGAGTATCATTAATCAAATTATGCTTATCAAGATGATTTCTTATATTATCAGCTATAATTGACTAATAATTGACCTACAATTGAGGTTAGGCTTATTGGGCAGTAATTTGACAGTAATGACTTGTCCCATGCTTTAAAAATAGGAATTACATTGGCCATGAGTAGTAGTATGGGTAGTATATATAATTTTAATGTATTTTAATAATTTTGTCAAAGGCTGACTTACTTAAATACAGGCAGGCCCTGCTTATACAGCAGGTAAGATTCCAAGCTACTGCTGTAAAGTGTATTTCACTTTCAAAAACATAAAACAGCCTGAAAACATGTTTACACTATTATATATTAGGTGAGCACTAGAACTAGCCATAAAAAATGCACATACAGTACATACTTTACTTATCTTAAAATATTTTCATCGTTAGCTTAGTGAGATGTGGATATATTGTAGAAAGTTTTAAATAAATAAAGAATAGGTATAATTAACCCCTTCAGGGTCCAAGGCCAAAATCTGAAGTGGTGCTCCAGTGTCCAAGAAATTTTGAAAAAAAAAAAAAATGCTGTATAGCCCTTGGGGCTTAGCGCTTATTTTTGATTTTAATAATAATAATTTGAAAAAAAAAATTATTTTTTCTTACAGAATTAAAGAGCATATTTTTGTGAAGGTAATAAGACAAAAAAAAAAATTCTGATCAGTACTTACCGAGATACAGTGCCAAGAAGTTTGTCGAAAATGATGTGGTGGCGGCAACATCAACGAATTCCACATACGCGCATTACATTATTTTGCTGTTTTTGTTGTTTTTTCTTTTCTTTTCCAATTTTTTTCTATTCCTACTAACATTTGGGGCCTGAGAGACCAATACTGTATATAATGTATATATATAAACTCACTGTATTGAACACAATAACCGCACTAAAGTTATTATCATATTATTGTTTACCAATGTTTTTTATTACAATAAACATGCACAAATTTTGTATAATACTAATGTTCTATCATATATTTACATATTTACAATCACTGGACATGGTTTTAGAACTGCTGGAGCTTGTGGAACTCCTTGAAACAAGGCACCATGCACAGAGGCACCTTACATTCCTCACACATAAACCGAGTGTCTTTGCATCTTTGTTGCCATCTTTTTGTTTGTGCACAGACGATGCATCTCTTCTGAGCAAATTTCTTCTGAGTTGAAGGAAGTTGTATTATGAAATGATCACCTTCCCTCCTCAAACGCTTGGGTATATCCTGAGGAATTCGAGGACCGTGTTGTATAGCAGGTGTTGTCTGACAACAGACAAACAAAATTCACCATACGGTGGTCTGTTGCCAGTCTTTATTTGGTACATATTATATGCATTGAGCATTGAAATGTCCATGAGATGGAAGAAAAGTTTCATGTACCACTTGTAACTCTTACGAACACAGTCAACAAAACCAATCTGCATGTCACATTTGTCAACCAAGCGCATGTTTTGTGTATAATCAATCACTGTCACTGGTTTTCGAATACGTTCATTAGTCACTCAATCAACTTTGCCACTGTCTTGCATTTCATTACGGTGAATGGTTGTCAACAATGTGACATCTCGTTTGTCATGCCACCGTAATGCCATGATGTCATTGGCAGTAAACACCTGCACGTCATCACCACGAGCACCTGCGTTGAGCCTGGGCATGTGTTTACGATTAGAACGCACTGTGCCACACACATCTGTCTTGTTCACTCGCATGAAATCACTGAGTAATGGGCTTGTGTACCAGTTATCGGTATATAATGTATGCCCCTTACCAAGATAAGGTGCCATCATGTTTCTCACTACGTCACCTGAGATTCCCAATAATATCTTGGTATCTTTCAATGTTTTACTACCCGTGTATACAACAATATCCAACACCAGGCCACTGTCACAATCACAGAGTACAAACAGTTTTATACCAAAGCGTTTCCTCTTGCTCGGTATATACTGCTTGAATGACAGTCTACCTTTGAACAAAATCAAAGACTCATCAATTACAAGATTCTTGAATGGATAAAAGTATATGCTGAACTTTTGTTTGAGATACATGAAAACATTTCTAATCTTGTATAACCTGTCACTTCTGTCAGGCCTGGTTTTGTCAGAGAAGTGCAACATACGTAAGAGTAAGATAAACCTGTTCACTGGTATGATTTCACTGAAGACCGGGGTAGAAATTAGCAGATCTGTGGACCAGTATGCTTTTATATTATGCTTATAGACTTGAGGCATAAGCATTATTGTTGCAAAAAGCAAATACATTTCTGCAACAGTCTTCTTTTTCCACCTGTGTAGTCTTGACTGTGGTGCTATGACCGTATTTGCCATGGTGTACTCAAAATACTTATTACTTTCCCTGACAATAATTTCCATCACTGGCTGGTCAAAGAATAATTCAAAGAATTCCAGTTCATTGGCCGTGGTTCCAAGGGGACAAGTAGGTAGAATTCCACTTTGAGAGTCATCAAAGTGGTGAGGCTTGGGAACAAAATTGGGATTTTGCTGCCAATCCCACATACGGTTTGCTGGTGGATACTGGACATCATAGGCTGGTTGTGCGGGTGGTTGTGGTGGGCTGGTGGCTGGCGCTCCGCTTTGTCCTTGAACTGACGAGTCAGCAGCGTGGGTCCTAGCGTGGCCTGGTGAGTCACGCATGGCGGTGCCACTACCATCACCACTAACACCATCCACTGATGCCTGTGGTCTATCCATGCCAAATGTAGCCACATCATCCTCACTATCACTACCTAAAACTGGTGTTGGGCCACGGGATGTACTCCGGGATGTACTCCGTCCCCTGGGCACAGCATAGGGTACACTACTCGAGCGCATGCGGCGGCAAACATACCGACGCTTCACTGGTGAATATGATTCCTCACTATCGCTACTCGAATGATCGTCGAGTGCAATAAAATCACAGTCCACATCACTATCATCATCATTACTGAAGTCAGAGGCCTGGCCACGCGAAAATATTAGTTTTCTCTTGCGATGAGGAACAACCGACCGTGAGTCACGAGTGCCCACACCAGAGGTAGAAGGTTGAGGATCGTCAGGGTTTTCTGCACTATTATCGATATCCTGGTCATTCTTTTCGGTCACTAACTGATCAAAGCCGTAGAATTCGTCTTCATTTCCACTTCCGTCAGTGTCGGAACTATCAGATAGGAAGAGGAGAGTCCCAATTTTCCGGGGAGTGAGAGCTGACTTGCGACGAGGCATGGTGAACAAGGGTAACTGAGCCGACGTTCCCACAATGCTATGCGGGCGCCTAGATTTTTTGTTTATGGTGCACACCCACCACGCAGACCCGTTCTCTCACATGTAGGCCTATGAGCGTTTTTGCGCTAAATTTGACGGCGCTAGAATTTTGGCATAGATCTACAGTTTGGACACAACGTAAAGCCGTTGATCTACGGGACGGACCCTGAAAGGGTTAAAAACTGCTACATTGATGAAATGTTTTCAATCAGGGCCCTCCTGTATGTTGGTTATTTTTTTATGGAACTTTTGGTTTTAAATTTCAGAGGTATTGAATGACTATTGGGTTTCAGTGCTTCACAACTTTTATGAATCTTACATAAAATACATACTATACAAAATCAGCTGATTAGTGATATTTATGAAATTTAATTATTGTACAGTAGAACATTTTTTTTTTTTTCAACGAACTGGCCGTATCCGACTGAGGCAGGGCGACCTAAAGAGAATAAAGTTTTTCTTTTTAAATTTATTAATTCATACAGGAGGAAGGGTAGCTTTTTTTTTTTTTCTTTTTCTCAACAAGTCGGCCATCTCCCACAGAGGAAGGGTGACCCAAAAAAGGAAGAAAATCCCCAAAAAGAAAATGCTTTCATCATCATTCAACACTTTCACCACACTCACACATTATCACTGTTTTTGCAGAGATGCTCAGAATACAACAGTTTAGAAGCATATACGTATAAAGATACACAACATATCCCTCCAAACTGCCAATATCCCAAACCCCTCCTTTAAAGTGCAGGCATTGTACTTCCCATTTCCAGGACTCGAGTCCGACTATATGAAATTTATATATACAGTATTCTATATATTTTTCTACATTTGTTTAAAACATTTTAGATTGGACACCTGATTCAGCAAGCTGCAGGAGCTAGCAACTTAAAACGTGTTACATTGGAACTTGGAGGAAAGAGTCCAAATATTATTTTTAAAGATGCTGATTTGGAGTATGCTGTTGAACAGTCTCATTTTGGAGTATTTTTCAATCAGGTTCGTAAGCAGCATTCATTGTGATTACTATCTGTATCTGATTCCTTATTCCAATGAAAAGTGCCTTCACTTGTGACCTTGTAGAATCCTCTTGTGTAACAAATTCCAAATTTTAAATGTAATTTTTCTGCCTTTTTCCTTAATGTGTTTGGCACGTGCTAAATAATTTAAGCCAAGGTGATTTTTTTGGACTTATTTTTTATTTCGTCTTGTAACTGAATACGTTTTCTGAAAGCCATAGTGCTGAACAGTTAACTTGAAGTAATTCTCCAGTAGAGGTGAAAAACATTTCAAAACAGCATACTCATTGAAACGAGCAAGAACTGTTCCATTTTGAAATGCACACTATACCTGTGCTTGGCAAGGCTACTAGAAACTGGCCATCAGGTAAATTAAGACATTTAGATATTGAGGAAATATGTTGGAAATAATAAAAATGTTTTACAGGGTCAGTGTTGCTGTGCTGGAACAAGGATCTTTGTTGAAGATTCTGTGTATGATGAATTTGTTGAGCGTAGTGTTGAGCGTGCCAAGATTCGCAGTGTTGGTGATCCATTTGACTTCAAGACTGAACAAGGACCACAGGTAATTTTTCTTATTTTTTTTTTTACACTTGAGTATATAGAGTAAATGTATTTTTGGTTTTCCTCATTTTCTAAGAATTAAGATAGTCTTATGCTCTCATAGCATGTACAGTGTACATGTACAGACCTAGCTGACATCAATAACTACTATATAGATATAGGATCTTTCTTCTTTCAACAAGCTGGCCGTATCCCACCGAAGCAGGATGGCCCAAAAACAAATACAAAAGTCTCTCTCTTTAACTTCAGTAATGTATATAGGAGAAGGGGTTACTAGCCTCTTGCTTCTGGCAGTTTAGTCACCTCTTATGATACACGTGGCTTACAGAGGAAGAATTCTATTCCACTTCCCCATAGAGATAAGAGGAAATAAACAAGAACAAGAACAAGAACTAGTAAGAAAATAGAAGAAAACCAAGAGGGGTGTGTGTGTATTGGGTAGATGGTGGGAATATTTTGAGGAACTTTTAAATGTTGATGAAAAAAGGGAGGCAGTAATTTCATGTACTGGCCAGGGAGGTACAGCATCTTTTAGAAGTGAAGAAGAGCAGGATGTGAGTGTGGGGGGAGGTGCCCGAGGCATTATGTACAATGAAAGGGGGGGTAGAGCAGCTGGAACTGATGGGATTATGACAGAAATGTTAAAAGCTGGGGGGGATATAGAGTTGGAGGGGTTGATATTTTTGTTCAATAAATGTATGAAAGAGGGAAGGTACCTAGGGATTGGCAGAGAGTATGTATAGTTCTTTTATATAAATTGAAGGGGGACAAAAGAGATTGTAAAAATTATAGGGGAATAAGTTTACTGAGTATACCAGGGAAAGTGTACAGTAGGGTTATTATTGAAAGAATTAGAGGTTAGACAGAGAATAGGATTACAGATGAGCAAGGAGGCTTTAGAGTGGGTAGGGGATGTGTAGATAAAGTGTTTACATTGAAGCATTTATTTTTTTTCCAACAAACCGGCTGTATCCCACCAAGGCAGGGTGGCCCAAAAAGAAAAACAAAAGTTTCTTTAAATTTAGTAATTTATACAGGAGAAGGGGTTACTAGGCCCTTGCTCCCAGCATTTTAGTCTTCTCTTACAACACGCATGGCTTACGGAGGAAGAATTCTGTTCCACTTCCCCATGGAGATAAGAGGAAATAAACAAGAACAAGAACTAGAAAGAAAATAGAAGAGGGGTGTGTTTACATATGCTTGTACATGCATGTGTAGTGTGACCTAAGTGTAAGTAGAAGTAGCAAGATGTACCTGAGATCTTGCATGTTTAAGAGACAGAAAAAAGACACCAGCAATCCTACCATCATGTAAAACAATTACAGGCTTTCGTTTTACACTCACTTGGCAGGACAGTAGTACCTCCCTGGGCGGTTGATGTCTACCAACCTACTACCTACTGAAGCATATATGTGAACAGTATTTAGTTAAAGGTAGGGAAGTTTTCATTGCATTTATAGATTTAGAAAAGGCATATGATAGTGGATAGGGGAGCAATGTGGCAGATGTTGTAAGTATATGGAATAGTTAGTAAGTTACTAAATGCTGTAAAGAGTTTTGAGAGGTTAGTGAGGCTCAGGTTAGGGTGTGTAAAGTTTATTTCTTTGTAAAGGTTACAATGTGTAATTACAATTTTGATTTGCTAAGTACAAAGATAACCACTATCTTTGATGTGTAATGACTGGTCCATTGATAAGCTTAAGTTTTTCAAAACTGTCAGAGGTCTTAAGTTTGGATCTAAGGTCAAGGAGAAACTGATAAGAAGACTGAACCTCAGCATTTACCTTCTCATTAGTCCATAAGTCATGAAGGATGGACAATGGACCTCTGGCCTGTCTATCATTGAGAAGTTCAAAAGGTGAAAACCCCAAATTGTCACTGGGAACTTCCCTCATGGCAAACAAAGCACAGGGTAGGTAACGATGCCACTCCTTAGGTTTAAGGGAGCAAAGTTTCCTTAAAATGGATTTGAGAATTGAATGCTGGCGCTCAATCCTCCCATTAAAGCTGGGATGATATGGTGTTGTGAAGAGAGGTTTCACTCTCAGAGATTGGTAGAGATGTTGCATTAATTCAAATGTGAATTGTCCCACGGTCAGACAAAATTTCTCTAGGGATGCCAACTCTGGAGAAGATGGACAAAAGGGCTTCAGCCACCTCTGTAGTAGTTATGGACTTTAACCTGTAAACGGTCCAAGCAGATCTACGTTCACATGTGTAGTGCTCCAAAAGTAGATCTATGTTTTTTTACACATTTTCAAATGTAAAAAAAAAAAATTGCTTTTTTTACATGCTTTCAAATGTTGAAAAAGCGTATATATACGTTTGGACCATTTACGGGTTAAAGGTACAGCTTCAGGGAAACTCAAAGCATAATCAACTAATGTTAAAATATATCTGTTTCCCAGATGAAAGTGGTGATAAAGGACCAACACTGTCAATAGCTACTCTTTCAAACGGTACCGTAAAGATTGGCATTTTGACCATAGGTACTCGCCGGGTACCTCAGGAGGATGACAGTTGGCAAACTTTACACGATCTACAATATGTAGTGATATCTGAGGACATTTTGGGCCAAAAATAGGTTTCCCTAATTTTATTCAAGGTTTTACGATGTGAGAAATGTCTGGCCACTGGCAGGTCATGAGCCATTTTAAAAACAGTCTCCCTGCATTGACTTGGCACAAGTAAGATGGAATAGTCTATCTCGTCTGAATTTAATTTGAATACCGATTTATACAAGATACCTCTTGTGATGAAAGATTGAATATCAGATTGGAGGGAGAGAGTATGGAGGAGGTGAACGTATTCAGATATTTGGGAGTGGACGTGTCAGCGGATGGGTCTATGAAAGATGAGGTGAATCATAGAATTGATGAGGGAAAAAGAGTGAGTGGTGCACTTAGGAGTCTGTGGAGACAAAGAACTTTGTCCTTGGAGGCAAAGAGGGGAATGTATGAGAGTATAGTTTTACCAACGCTCTTATATGGGTGTGAAGCGTGGGTGATGAATGTTGCAGCGAGGAGAAGGCTGGAGGCAGTGGAGATGTCATGTCTGAGGGCAATGTGTGGTGTGAATATAATGCAGAGAATTCGTAGTTTGGAAGTTAGGAGGAGGTGCGGGATTACCAAAACTGTTGTCCAGAGGGCTGAGGAAGGGTTGTTGAGGTGGTTCGGACATGTAGAGAGAATGGAGCGAAACAGAATGACTTCAAGAGTGTATCAGTCTGTAGTGGAAGGAAGGCGGGGTAGGGGTCGGCCTAGGAAGGGTTGGAGGGAGGGGGTAAAGGAGGTTTTGTGTGCGAGGGGCTTGGACTTCCAGCAGGCATGCTTGAGCGTGTTTGATAGGAGTGAATGGAGACAAATGGTTTTTAATACTTGACGTGCTGTTGGAGTGTGAGCAAAGTAACATTTATGAAGGGATTCAGGGAAACCGGCAGGCCGGACTTGAGTCCTGGAGATGGGAAGTACAGTGCCTGCACTCTGAAGGAGGGGTGTTAATGTTGCAGTTTAAAAACTGTAGTGTAAAGCACCCTTCTGGCAAGACAGTGATGGAGTGAATGATGGTGAAAGTTTTTCTTTTTCGGGCCACCCTGCCTTGGTGGGAATCGGCCGGTGTGATAATAAAAAAATAAATAAAAAAAAAAAAACCTCTTGTATGTTCAAATTTATGTGAAAAGTTTTTCCTTTGGATAACTTGATTTTTGCTAGCTGCATTATGGCAGTTCTGAAGAGAAGGACAATTACGTTGTAAATTGACAAGGGAGTCCTTAGATATATCTAAAGGCTTAAAATTGGGGAAAATCAAAGGATGGACAGTAGGAGAAGCCTGGGCTTTGGTCTGAACCCTAGTCAAGACATTTATAGTATTGGAGGCGATATCCTCACTTTCATCTAACAAGTGAACCGGTGATCCTACTACCTCACTTTCAAGAGTAGTATCACTGGTATCTAACCCCACATGAATATCAAGAGACATTGCCTCATCTGAGCTGTCGAGGGGGTTTTATGACTTTACAGGAAGAGGAGCTGAAAAACTTATGTCCATCTTTGGTGATGAAAGGTCAACCTCAGAAGGAAGAATGGCACCTTTTACATTACCTATTAGTATGAAGCAAGAGGTGATGGGAGCTAGTATGGCTTTGGACCAACCTGTGAACCATTTAGACCTAATGTAACAATGGATGGTAGGAAAAGTCTGTATGGCCCAAGTAGTCTGAAAGGATAGCAGAGGTGCGAGTTTCTTTAAGGTTAGGGAACAGCTTGTCAGAAATGACTATACACGAAATTAAATCTTCATCAGAGTACAAAACAAATTCTGGCCACAAAATAGAGCGAAACACCAACGTCAAAGACCTGGGAGTGATCATGTCAGAGGATCTCACCTTCAAGGACCATAACATTGTATCAATCGCATCTGCTAGAAAAATGACAGGATGGATAATGAGAACCTTCAAAACTAGGAAGGCCAAGCCTATGATGACACTCTTCAGGTCACTTGTTCTATCTAGGCTGGAATATTGCTGCACACTAACAGCACCTTTCAAGGCAGGTGAAATTGCTGACCTAGAAAATGTACAGAGAACCTTCACGGCGCGCGTAACTGAGATAAAACATCTCACTTACTGGGAGCGCTTGAGGTTCCTGAACCTTTATTCCCTGGAATGCAGGCGGGAGAGATACATGATTATATACACCTGGAAAATCCTAGAGGGGCTAGTACCGAACTTGCACACGAAAATCACTCACTACGAAAGCAAAAGACTTGGCAGACGATGCAACATCCCCCAATGAAAAGCAGGGGTGTCACTAGCACGTTAAGAGACCATACAATAAGTGTCAGGGGCCCGAGACTGTTCAACTGCCTCCCAGCATACATAAGGGGGATTACCAACAGACCCCTGGCAGTCTTCAAGCTGGCACTGGACAAGCACCTAAAGTCGGTTCCTGACCAGCCGGGCTGTGGCTCGTACGTTGGTTTGCGTGCAGCCAGCAGCAACAGCCTGGTTGATCAGGCTCTGATCCACCAGGAGGCCTGGTCGCAGACCGGGCCGCGGGGGCGTTGACCCCCGGAGCTCTCTCCAGGTAAACTCCAGGTAAACACGTGCATCCAGTGTCTCGTAAAATGGTAGATACATTAAGTCCATTAACTGTTCTCGAACAGAAGGGTGCCTGGTCATTACAGTCTTTAAAACACCTACCAACTTTTTGCACCTTCTTAGAAGGACAATCGGGACGTTTGTCCCTTAACACCACATAAATGACAAACCGGAATAAAAGACTTCAGTTTACTTTCCACTAGAGGCTTTGATTTCTTAAGATCTGTTGAACCCTTGCCCTTAGGGTTCGATCCCTTTAGGTCTTTATAGGAATTGTGAGCCTCAGCATACAAGTCAGCGGCCTCAGCAACTTCCTCAGCTTTAATCAGGTTACGTTCTCTAATGAATGTTTGTATCTGGTGGGGAAGAGCTGTCAGGAACTGGTCAGCAACCATGAAGTCTAAGAGATTCATAACTGTGATCAATTCCTGAGCTCTCTATCTTTCTCTTTCTAACTGTCTCTTGATTTTCTCTTTCAATTTGATCTCTCTCCTTTTTCTCCTCTTTCTAATTCTTTCTTGGTTCTCTCTATTCTATCTCCTTTTTCTCTTTCTCTTTCCAACTGTCTTCTCTCTCAATTCTTTCTCTATCAATTCTTTCCTGGATCTTAGCGCTAATGAAAGCTTCTAAATTTTTCCCCGTTATTCCTAACTTACTCCCAGTGTTAATCCAAAACTGGTATTCCTCCATGCTTGCAAGAATAACTTAAACTACCAGGGGAAAATGAAACGGGTATCAAAGAAAACGGAGGGTTCAATGACTCACGAAATTGTAATGACACGATTGCAAACAAACCATACCACGGGCGGGGATAGAACCTGCGATCAGAGTGTCTCATGTTAACGGCTTTGAGGGGACTTGTGCTAGAGTTCGTCACGGCCACGCTAGCTGGAGATTCGTCTGTAAAAACTTGCATTTGTGGTCAGTGGTGTCTATGCTAACCTTCCTATGGTGTAGAAATATACCTAGATGGACGAATCTTATTGTGGCTTGCTGGTCCAGTGGCTAACGCGATGGTCTGGAGTTCTGAGACTCTTTGATCGTGGGTTCTATCCCCGCCCGTGGTATGGAGGGTTCAATTCCTGCTCTGCTCAAACTAAATCGGTGGGTTCAACCCCTGCTTCGATTAAACAGCATGTATGAATGAAAACTGAGGGTTCTATGCCGGCTCCAACCAAACAGTAAGTTGAATGGGGTCCCTTAACCATCCAGTCTTCTCGCCAACAGATCAAGTGTGTCCTACAACAGTTCCCTTGATATAATAGAGCTCAATGAAACAACTTGTCACTGGAAAATCTCGGGTCCCTAGAGTCTATTCTTCCAAATCGTTTCAAGCTCAAAAATAAAGGTGGCAGAATTAACTAGTATATCCTGCCTTGACTTACAACAAATTGAGACTATAACAATCACCAAATCTTTTAAATACCTGTACAGTAGTCCTACCATAGAGAATGATTACTCATGGCTGGTGGTAACCGTCTGTGGTATGTGGCGTTGAAGTTCCAATAGTAGATTTGACATGGAGTTGAATCTTGATTTATTCGAGTGATCCTGGCAAGGTCGCCACTTGTGAAGGCTTATTCAACCCTGTAAGATCTTAAGTAGGTCTTACCAAGGCTCGCTCCTCCTTAGGAAAATTAATGAATAGAAAAAGAATAATAACATACAAATATAAACACTTTATTGTTATAATTGAAAATATAAAACATTTAAATATGAACTTTTATCCTACGTGAAAGATGAATGAGAAATGAAATATAAAAATGATATTTGAATTCAACGCTAATATGTACAGTTAGACTTGGGTGTCTGGTTGATGTTGACACGTGCCTTGTAGAAATAGTAGCCATTGCTGAGGATGGGGGGGGGGGTCACAGCTGTTGAGTGACAACCCAACGACTAGTTCGTCAGTGTGTCTAGCCTTGAATAATCCGTCAAGATGATAGGAACGCAGGTCTTTCACCACTGCAAAGATGAAGGGTAGTTGCCTGGGGTTGGCTACACTCGGGTATGTAGATAAAAAGGTGACGTCCCAGAACTCTTGTGAAGTTCGTCTCCTTCAACACTGTTTCTGTGGTTGCCAGATGACCCAAGCTGACATTCCAAGCTAGAAAGAGACAAAAGTTAACCACTGCTTGAGAAATCACTCTCCATGATAAGTGTAAGGCACTTAAAAGAATGGTGAGGATTTAAAAGCAAAACATGGAAATGAAGGCAGAATGAACTAAGTCTTAGAATTGGTTAAAAGTGAAGCTTTTAACCAATATATTCACTAGAATAGGAGCAGAGGCTTTTACTTACAGTTGTGCTGGGAGCTGCGAGTCAAGTGATTATCCATTTGGTTGGAGCCCCACATGTCACCTTTCCGGGTGGAAAAAAGGGGGGGGGGGAAGCGGAAGCTAGACACTGACCCTACCTTAACAAGCAGACTGGCAATCAAACTATCATCACCATATACTCGATCACTACTCCTATCTGTTGAACTTTTCCCTCACACTTGATGTGAAGAATAATAATAGTCTACATTGGAACAGTTATTTGTAGGTTTTCTGTAAATTTTAAATTTGAATTCATTATTACCCTTAATAATTAAAACGTCTAGAAAAGGCAGTGAGTTATTTTCCTCAAACTCAACAGTAAATTTTATAGAATGGGCTAAGCTATTTAAAAGGTGTATATATCTCTGGGAATGGAGTGGTTGCATTAGCCAATTCAATTGAGAGGGTAATTGATGACTTGTGTAGGAATTTAAACTGATAGATTATAGAGGTATGGGTGTTTGTGGGGAAACAATCAGGCTGCAGCATTAGGGTTAAAAATAGCAGTTATTACCGGGATACCTCAGGGATATGTTTAAAAGACAATATTCAAAATAAAGTTGCTAGTAATGTCAAATCAACTGATCAACAAACAGAGGGATAGCAGAGGGCAACAAGTGACTGGCTCCCTTAACCCTTTCAGGGTCCGTCCCGTAGATCTACGGCTTTACGTTCAGGGTCCAAACCGTAGATCTACGTCATGAGCTCAGCTCACTCTGATAAACTGCGAGTGGTAAATTTGGGCCTAGATATGAGAGAATACATCTATGTGGTATGTGTGCACCACATAAAACAAATCCTGCAGCACACTGTGTATAATGAGAGAAAAAAACTGAGACCGTGATTTTCGATTAAAACAGCGACTTTGCAGCGTTTTTTCGTATGTTTTTTATAGTTGTATTTGTGATTTCTTGGTCTCATTTGATAGAATGGAAGACATATTACAGAAATAGAGATAATTTTGATTGGTTTTAGCACTGGAAATGGCTTGAAACTGAGCTCAAAGTGGCGGAAATGTTAAATTTTTGCCGATGTTCAAGAGTAAACAAACGACCTCACACGTCTAATACACGCCAGCTGGTGGGTCTAATATGCATTCACAAATGTGGTGATGATATTTATACAATTATTACAATATTGCATAACAGTAAATCTATTTTTTGTGTGTGAATAAAAATTCATTTATGTGAATAAAAAATCAAAATGGAATTTATTTGTAAAGCCTCAAAACATAATTAATGAACAGAGGAAATGTTAGTTTAGTGCCAGGAATACCTACATTGTTCTGGACCCTATTTTGAAATTGGAATATTTTGAACTTTGTGTTAAATTGGCCAAATTACCAATTTCTGGTCACTTTATTTTGTAGTTGAAACAGTTGACTTGGCGATTTCTTGTGCTCAATCGATAGAATAGAAGTAATGCTAGTGAAATAGCTAAGAATTTGGTTGACTGGAACAATGTAATTGGCCTAAAATGGGAGTCAGTCGGCAAAATCGCCGATTCGTAAATATCGCTGACGCATCAAAATTCACGAGAGCATAATTTCGTCAGTTTTCCATCAAATTTCATACTTTTTGTTTTATTACATTCACAAAAAGATTCTCTACCATTTCATAAGAAAAAATAACAATTTTTTTTTGAAAATTCTTGGACACTGGGGCACTACTTCAGATTTTGGCCTTGGACCCTGAAAGGGTTAAGGTTTACTATACAAATAGTAGGAGTCTAAGAAATAAGATAGATGAACTAAAATTACTTGCAAGTGTAGGTAATATAGATATTATTGGTATAAGAGACCTGATTCAACCTGCCTTCTGAATGCAACATACAGGGTTATAAACTATTCCACACTGATATGGTCAACAGGAAGGGTGGTGGTGTGGCAATGTATGTCAAAGAAAATTTAAATTGTTGTCTTAGACATGATATAAGATTAGAAACATCGAACACAGAATCGGTTTGGCTTCAGTTTCTCGAGGGGTCGTGAGAAATTAATTTTGGGTGTGATTTATAGGCGCCCAAACCTTGATAGGGAGGGCAGTAAGCTGTTATGGGATGAAATTCATAAGGCATCTAGATATGAAAATGTTGTGATAATGGGAGATTTTAACTTTAGACAAATTGATTGGAACAATATGACAGGAAATCTTGAATCTAGGGACTTTCTTGATACGGTTCAGGATAGCTTTTTAGAACAGGTTGTGACAGAACCAACTAGAGGAAACAATCTGCTTGACTTGGTTCTTGCCAACAAGGATTCACTAATAATCTTGAGGTTAATGATGAGCTTGGGGAAAGTGATCACAAATCACTTAGTTTCAATATATCATGGAATTACCCAGATAACTGCAATAAAATCTGTCCCAGATTTTCGCTTGGCAGACTTCATGGGACTGAAAAATTACTTGGGTGGGCTAAATTGGGATGTCCTGACTATGGGTCAGGTAGGTGATCTTGGTTGCCAATATGACGTTTTTCAGAGCATAGTTCTAGCTGCCCAGACAACTTTTGTTCCGAGTAGGGAAATTAGCTCTAACAAAAATGATCCCAAATGGATGAACAATAGATTAAAACATCTCGTTGGTCAAAAGAGAGGCATATATAGGCGTATCAAAAGAGGGGATGGGCAGTTAAGAAATCAATATATTCAATTAAAGAGAGAAATAAAAAAAGGAATAAGAAAAGCAAAGAGATTGAGGCTAAGGTCGCAAGGGATTCAAAGACTAACCCAAAAGGGTTCTTTCAGGTATACAGAAGTAAGATTAGGGACAATATTGGCCCACTTAAGAGTAACTCTGGTCAGATCACTGACAGTGATAAGGATATGTGTGAAATTCTAAATACCTACTTCCTCTCAGTTTTCACCCAGAAAAATACTAGCGATATTCCTGAAATAATAGATTATGTAGAACAGGATGATGATAAACTGTACGATTGCGGTAACTAGTGACATGGTCCTCCGACAAATAGAGAAACTAAAACCTAACAAATCCCCAGGTCCTGATGAACTGTTTGCAAGGGTGTTAAAGGAATGTAAAGAGGAATTTAGCATACCTTTGGCTAATCTTTTTAACATATCACTACAAACTGGCATAGTGCCTGATAAGTGGAAAATGGCAAACGTAATATCTATTTACAAGGCAGGTGACAGGTCCTTGGCTTCGAACTATAGACCAATAAGCCTTGCCTCCATAGTGAGAAAATTTATGGAATCAATAATTGCTGAAGCAATTCGTAGCCATCTTGACAGGCACAGATTGATTAATGATTCTCAACACGGTTTTACAAAGGGGCGTTCCTGTCTTACGAATATACTAACTTTTTTCACTAAGGTGTTTGAGGAGGTAGATCATTGTAATGAATGTGATATTGTGTATATAGACTTCAGTAAGGCTTTCGATAGAGTTCCACACCAGAGGCTATTGAGGAAACTTTGGGCACACTGAATAGGAGGAGAAATTTTTTCCTGGGTAGAGGCATGGCTGACAAATAGACAGCAGAGAGTTTGCATAAATGGGGAGAAATCAGAATGGGGGCACGCCACAAGTGGTGTTCCTCAGGGGTCAGTGTTGGGCCCGTTGTTGTTCACAATTTACATAAACGACATAGATGAGGGAATAAATAGCGACATAAGCATATGTGGAGTCAAAAAACGTTATCTATGGAGGCAAAGAAGGGAATGTATGAAAGTATAGTAGTACCAACACTCTTATATGGGTGTGAAGCTTGGGTGGTAAATGCAGCAGCGAGGAGACGGTTGGGGGCAGTGGAGATGTCCTGTTTAAGGGCAATGTGTGGTGTAAATATTATGCAGAAAATTCGGAGTGTGGAAATTAGGAAAAGGTGTGGAGTTTATAAGAGTATTAGTCAGAGGGAAGAAGAGGGGTTGTTGAGGTGGTTTGGTCATTTAGAGAGAATGGATCAAAGTAGAATGACATGGAAAGCATATAAATCTATAGGGAAAGGAAGGCGGGGTAGGGGTCGTCCTCGAAAGGGGGTAAAGGAGGTTTTGTGGGCAAGGGGCTTGGACTTGCAGCAAGCGTGTGTGAGCGTGTTAGATAGGAGTGAATGGAGACGAATGGTACTTGGGACCTGACGGTCTGTTGGAGTGTGAGCAGGGTAATATTTAGTGAAGGGATTCAGGGAAACCGGTTATTTTCATATAGTCGGACTTGAGTCCTGGAAATGGGAAGTACAATGCCTGCACTTTAAAGGAGGGGTTTGGGATATTGGCAGTTTGGAGGGATATGTTGTGTATCTTTATATGTGTATGCTTCTAAACTGTTGTATTCTGAGCACCTCTGGAAAAACAGTGATAATGTGCGAGTGTGGTGAAAGTGTTGAATGATGATGAAAGTATTTTCTTTTTGGGGATTTTCTTTCTTTTTTGGGTCACCCTGCCTCGGTGGGAGACGGCAGACTTGTTGGGGGAAAAAAAAAAAAAAAAATTTTGCTGATGACACCAAAATAGGCCATCCAATTCATTCTAATGAGGACATTAGAGCACTCCAGGATGATTTGAATAGACTGACGCAATGGTCAGAGAAGTGGCAGATGCAGTTTAATATTGACAAATGCAAAGTTCTAAATGTTGGACAGTTAACCCTTTCAGGGTCCAAGGCCCAAATCTGGAGTCACGCACCAGTGTCCAAGAATTTTCAAAAAAAAAATTTATTTTTTCTTATGAAATCGTAGAGAATCTTTTTGTGAAGGTAATAAAACAAAAAGTACGAAATTTGGTGGAAAATTGACGAAATTATGCTCTCGCGAATTTTGATGTGTCAGCGATATTTACGAATCGGCGATTTTGCCGACTTTGACTCCCATTTTAGGCCAATTACATTATTCCAATCAACCAAATTCTTAGCTATTTCACTAGTATTACTTCTATTCTATCGATTGAGCACAAGAAATCGCCAAGTCAACTGTTTCAACTACAAAATAAAGTGATCGGAAATTGTTAATTTGGCCAATTTAACACAGTTCAAAATATTCCAATTTCAAAATAGGGTCCAGAATGAACAATGTAGGCATTCCTGGCACTAAACTAACATTTCCTCTGTTCATTAGTTATGTTTTGAGGCTTTACAAATAAATTCCATTTTGATTTTTTATTCACATCATGAATTTTTATTCACACCAAAAAATAGAAGATTTACTGTTATGCAATACTGTAATAATTGTATAAATATCATCACCATATTTGTGAATGTATATTAGACCCACCAGCTGATGTGTATTAGACTTGTGAGGTCGTTTGTTTACTCTTGAATATCGGCAAAAATTTAACATTTCCGCTACTTTGAGCTCAGTTTCAAGCCATTTCCAATGCTAAAACCAATCAAAATCATCTCTATTTCTGTAATGTGTCTTCCATTCTATCAAATGAGACCAAGAAATCGCAAATACAACTATAAAAAACATACAAAAAAAACACTGCAAAGTTGCTGTTTTAATCGAAAAATCATGATTTCATTTTTTTTCTCTCATTATACACAGTGTGCTGCAGGATCTGTTTTATGTGGTGCACACATACCACATAGATGTATTCTCTCATATCTAGGCCCAAATGTACCACTCACAGTTTATCAGTGAGAGCTGAGCTCATGGCGTAGATCTACGGTTTGGACCCTGAACGTAAAGCCGTAGATCTATGGGACGGACCCTGAAAGGGTTAAATAACCATGCCACACATAAATTAAATAATGTAGATCTTAATACTACTGATTACGAAAAGGGTTTAGGAGTTCTGGTTAGCAGTAACCTAAAACCAAGACAACAGTGCGTTAGTGTTTGCAATAAAGCTAACAGAATTCTTGGCTTCATATCTAGAAGTATAAATAATAGAAGTCCTCAGGTTGTTCTTCAACTCTATATCCTTGGTTAGGCCTCATTTAGACTATGCTGCTCAGTTCTGGTCACCGTATTACAGAATGGATATAAATGCTCTGGAAAACGTTCAAAGGAGGATGACAAAGATGATCCCATGTATCAGAAATCTTCCCTATGAGGATAGACTGAAGGCCCTGAATCTGCACTCTCTCGAAAGGCGTAGAATTAAGGGGGATATGATTGAGGTGTATAAATGGAAAACAGGAATAAATAAAGGGGATGTAAATAGTGTGCTGAAAATTTCCAGCCAAGACAGGACTCGTAGCAATGGTTTAAAGTTGGAAAAATTCAGATTCAGGAAGGATATAGGAAAGCACTGGTTTGGTAATAGTTGTGGATGAGTGGAACAAACTCCCGAGTACAGTTAATGAGGCTAAAACGTTGTGTAGTTTTAAAAATAGGTTAGATAAATACATGAGTGGGTGTTGGTGGGTGTGAGTTGGACCTGACTTGCTTGTGCTGCTGGGTCTGGTACAGTGCTCCATCCATGAGTGGGGATGACCAGACTGGGTGGGACATTGGGATAATCCGGGGGGTGGGTCATTGGTCTAATCTGGGGGGGAAGACATGGACCTGCTCCACATGGGTCAGTAGGCCTGTTGCAGTGTTTCTTCCTTATTATGTTCTTATGTTCTTATCTACATTCTTGGGCATAAGACACAAAATATCAACATACCTGAACCATTTAGCTCTATTAGGGAGGATTGTGTTAAGCAGTCTTGTTTCAAAAAATTCCATGTATAGGTTACTAAGAACAGGTGAAAGAGGATTTCTCATTGCCATACCAAACTTCTGAGTGTAAAACATCATTAAATACAAATTTTGCATCAACAATGCAAAGTTTAACAGGTTTAATGTTCCTTGATAATGTGAGTAGTCACAAAAGTGCTTGGAATTTCATTATTCTTTAACAGTGGTGGTTTTGCATACATAACATACATATATATACAGTGGTCCCTCAATAATCGTCCGGCCTGAAAGTCTTCCATTTTTGAAATAGTCCTGTTTTTTTTCGTCAAAATATTGGCTCGCAAATGGTCCGGTAACTCGCTAATAGTCCTTCGTCCTGGACGCGTACTCACGCTCTGAGCTGCCTCGAGCCGCCTCGGCCTTTCCTTCCCAGCCAGTGTGCCATTGTTTACCAGTGAGCGACGGTCTCCTCGCGTGCTCCAGCGAAATATTTCGTAATATTTCATTTATTTTAGTGCTTGCAAGTTATTAAAGTGCTAAATAAGCTACCATGGCTCCAAAGAAAGCTCCTAGTGCCAAGCCTTTGGTAAAGGTGTGAAATATGATTGAATTTAAGAAAAACATCATTGAACAATATGATAGTGGCGTACTTGTGGGCGAACTGGCCAGGATGTATAACAAATCCCGTACAACCATATCTTCCATCATAGCCAAGAAAAAGGAAATTAAGGACGCTGTTGTTGCAAAGGGGGTAAATGTGCTGACAAAAATGAGATCACCAGTACTCGAAGATGTTGAGAAGTTATTATTGGTGTGGATAAATGAGAAACAATTAGCAGGAGATAGTCTTATGACGTCGCTTATTTGTGAAAAGGCTATTCAGTTGCATGATGATTTGGTAAAGAAATTGCCTGCAACTAGTGATGATGCGAGTGAATTAAGGCCAGCAAAGGCTGGTTTGAGAGATTTAAGAAGCGTACTGGCATACACAGTGTGGTAAGGCATGGTGAGGCTGCCAGTTCAGACCACAAGGCAGCTGAAAAATATGTGCATGAATTCAAGGAGTACATAAACAGTGAAGGACTGAAACCTGAACAAGTGTTCAATTGTGATGAAACAGGCCTCTTGGAAGAAAATGCCAAAGAGGACCTACATTACTCAGGAAGAAAAGGTGCTGCCAGGACACAAGCCTATGAAAGACAGGCTGATACTAATGTTCTGTGCTAATGCTAGTGGGGATTTCAAAGTGAAGCCGTTACTAGTGTACCATTCTGAAAATCCCAGTGTGTTCAAGAAAAACAATGTTATGAAGAGTAAATTGTGTGTTTTGGAAATCTAATAGTAAGGCTTGGGGTCACAAGGGACATTTTCGTCGAGTGGTTCAATGAAGTGTTTGGCCCTAGTGTGAAGAATTACCTCCTGGAAAAGAAATTGGATCTCAAGTGCCTCCTAGTAATTGACAATGCACCTGCTCATCCTCCAAACTTGGATGACCTAATTCTGAAGGAGTTTGGATTCATCACAGTAAAGTTCTTGCCCCCGAATACCACTCCTCTCCTCCAGCCCATGGACCAGCAGGTCATTGTAAACTTTAAAAAACTACATCAAAGCAATGTTTGAGAGGTGCTTGAATGTGACCTCAGACACTCACTTGATCCTACGAGATTTTTTGAAAGAACACTTCAGTATTCTCCATTGTGTAAGCCTTATAGGTAAGGCTTGGGAGGGAGTGACTACCAGGACTTTGAACTCTGCTTGGAGAAAATTGTGGCCAGATTGTGTCCACATGAGAGATTTTGAAGGGTTTGGGGCTGACCCTGATGAGCCTATGTCAGTTGTTAAATCCATTGTGGCACTGGGGAGTTCCATGGGGTTGGATGTGAGTTTGGAGGATGTGGAAGAGTTGGTGGAGGACCACAACGAAGAGCTAATTACTGAGGAGCTGCAAGAGCTTCAGCAGGAAGAGCAAAAGATCGCACCTCAGAATCTTGCTGCAGAGGAGGAGGAAGAGAGATGGAGGAAGGTGCCTTCTTCAGAAATTAAGGAGATTTTTGAAATGTGGGGTAGGATGGAAAGATTTATGGAGAAACATCACCCAGAGAAGGATGTTGCAAGCCATATCGGCAACTTGTACAGTGACAGAGTCTTGGCCCATTTTAGGGAAGTTTTAAAGAGACTCCAGAAACAGAGCACTCTGGACAGTTTTTTTTGCGAGACAGGACTTCAGTGACTCTCAGGGTGGTCCTAGTGGCATTAAGAAACAGAGAAGATAAGTAACCCCAGAAAAGCAATTGGTACCCGAGGTGTTGATGGAAGGGGATTTCCCTTCCAAACAATAAATCATCCAGTCAGTCTCCTTCTCCAGTCTTCCATACACAAAGAAGAATCGCCAATAAAGGCAAGTGTTATTCTGTTAATGTTTAATTCATCATGTGCCACTGTATTGTTTATGTACTACATCTATATTTCATGTAAAAAATTTTTTTGTTTTAATACTGGGTGTCAGGAACGGATTAATTGAATTTACATTATTTCTTATGGGGAAAATTGATTCGTAAATCGTCCATTTCGATAATAGTCCCACTTCCAGGAAAGGATTATGGACGATTGAGGGACCACTGTATGTGTGTGTGTGTGTGTGTGTGTGTGTGTGTGTGTGTGTGTATGTATATATGTATGTATATATATATATATATATGTATGTATATATATATACATATATGTATGTATATATATATATACATATATGTATGTATATATATATACATATATGTATGTATATATATATACATATATGTATGTATATATATATACATATATGTATGTATATATATATACATATATGTATGTATATATATATACATATATGTATGTATATATATATACATATATGTATGTATATATATATACATATATGTATGTATATATATATACATATATGTATGTATATATATATACATATATGTATGTATATATATATACATATATGTATGTATATATATATACATATATGTATGTATATATATATACATATATGTATGTATATATATATACATATATGTATGTATATATATATACATATATGTATGTATATATATATACATATATGTATGTATATATATATACATATATGTATGTATATATATATACATATATGTATGTATATATATATACATGTATGTATATATATATACATGTATGTATATATATATACATGTATGTATATATATATACATGTATGTATATATATATACATGTATGTATATATATATACATGTATGTATATATATATACATGTATGTATATATATATACATGTATGTATATATATATACATGTATGTATATATATATACATATATGTATGTATATATACATATATGTATGTATATATATATACATATATGTATGTATATATATATACATATATGTATGTATATATATATACATATATGTATGTATATACATATACATATATGTATGTATATACATATACATATATGTATGTATATACATATACATATATGTATGTATATACATATACATATATGTATGTATATACATATACATATATGTATGTATATACATATACATATATGTATGTATATACATATACATATATGTATGTATATACATATACATATATGTATATATATACATATATGTATGTATATATATATGTATATATATATATATATATATATATATATATATATATATATATATATATATATATATATATATATAAATTTTTTTTATCACACTGGCCGATTCCCACCAAGGCAGGGTGGCCCGAAAAAGAAACTTTCACCATCATTCACTCCATCACTGTCTTGCCAGAAGGGTGCTTTACACTAAAGTTTTTAAACTGCAACATTAACACCCCTCCTTCAGAGTGCAGGCACTGTACTTCCCATCTCAGGACTCAAGTCCGGCCTGCGAGTTTCCCTGAACCCCTTCATAAATGTTACTTTGCTCCCACTCCAACAGCATGTTAAGTATTAAAAACCATTTGTCTCCATTCACTCCTATCAAACACGCTCACGCATGCCTGCTGGAAGTCCAAGCCCCTCACACAAAAACCTCCTTTACCCCCTCCCTCCAACCTTTCCTAGGCCGACCCCTACCCCGCCTTCCTTCCACTACAGACTGATACACTCTTGAAGTCATTCTGTTTCGCTCCATTCTCTCTACATGTCCGAACCACCTCAACAACCCTTCCTCAGCCCTCTGGACAACAGTTTTGGTAATCCTGCACCTCCTCCTAACTTCCAAACTACGAATTCTCTGCATCATATTCACACCACACATTGCCCTCAGACATGACATCTCCACTGCCTCCAGCCTTCTCCTCGCTGCAACATTCATCACCCATGCTTCACACCCATATAAGAGCGTTGGTAAAACTGTACTCTCATATATTCCCCTCTTTGCCTCCAAGGACAAAGTTCTTTGTCTCCACAGACTCCTAAGTGCACCACTCACCCTTTTCCCCTCATCAATTCTATGATTCACCTCATCTTTCATAGACCCATCCGCTGACACGTCCACTCCCAAATATCTGAATACATTCACCCCCTCCATACTCTCTCCCTCCAATCTGATATCCAATCTTTCATCGCCTAATCTTTTTATCCTCATAACCTTACTCATTCCTGTATTCACTTTTAATTTTCTTCTTTTGCATACCCTACCAAATTCATCCACCAATCTCTGCAACTTCTCTTCAGAATCTCCCAAGAGCAGTGTCATCAGCAAAGAGCAACTGTGACAACTCCCACTTTGTGTGATTCTTTATCTTTTAACTCCACGCCTCTTGCCAAGACCCTCGCATTTACTTCTCTTACAACCCCATCTATAAATATATTAAACAACCATGGTGACATCACACATCCTTGTCTAAGGCCTACTTTTACTGGGAAATAATTTCCCTCTTTCCTACATACTCTAACTTGAGCCTCACTATCCTCGTAAAAACTCTTCACTGCTTTCAGTAACCTACCTCCTACACCATACACCTGCAACATCTGCCACATTGCCCCCCTATCCACCCTGTCCATAAATGCCACATATACATATACAGTGGACCCCCGCATAACGATTACCTCCGAATGTGACCAATTATGTAAGTGTATTTATGTAAGTGCGTTTGTATGTGTATGTTTGAGGGTCTGAAATGGACTAATCTACTTCACAATATTTCTTATGGGAACAAATTCGGTCAGTACTGGCACCTGAACATACTTCTGGAGTGAAAAAATATCGTTAACCGGGGGTCCACTGTATATATATATATATATATATATACACACACACACACACACACACACACACACACACACACACACACACACACACACACACACACACACACAGTGGTGGACACACTGGCTGAGGTGGCAAGAAGAGCTCACTCGAGCAGAGCAAAGTTACTGGTAATGGGCGATTTTAACCACAGGGAGATCGACTGGGAAAACCTGGAGCCACATGGGGGTCCCGAAACATGGAGAGCCAAGATGATGGATGTGGTACTTGAAAACCTCATGCATCAACATGTCAGGGACACAACCAGAGAGAGAGGGGAGGATGAGCCAGCAAGACTGGATCTTGTGTTCACCCTGAGCAGTTCAGACATTGAGGACATCACTTACGAGAGGCCCCTTGGAGCTAGCGATCACGTGGTTCTGAGTTTTGATTATATAGTAGTTACAAGTGGAGAAGGTAACAGGAACTGAAGGGGACAGGCCAAACTATAAAAGGGGGGACTACACAGGTATGAGAAACTTCCTGCAGGAGGTTCAGTGGGACAGAGAAATGGTAGGAAAATCAGTAAACAAGATGATGGAATATGTGGCAACAAAGTGCAAGGAGGCAGAGGAAAGTTTTGTTCCCAAGGGAAACAGAAATAATAGGAAGACCAAAACGAGTCCTTGGTTTACCCGAAGGTGTAGGGAGGCAAAAAACTAAGTGCAACAGAGAATGGAAAAGGTACAGGAGGCATAGGACCCAGGAAAACAAGGAGATTAGAAGAAGAGCCAGAAACGAGTATGCACAGATAAGGAGGGAGGCCCAGCGACAGTATGAAAACGACATAGCATCGAAAGTCAAATCTGACCCGAAACTGCTGTATAGCCACATTAGGAGGAAGACAGTCAAGGACCAGGTGATAAGGCTGAGGAAAGAAGGTGGAGAACTCGCAAGAAACGATCAAGAGGTATGTGAGGAACTCAACACGAGATTTAAGTATTTACAGTAGAGACAGGAAGGACTCTGGGGGGACAGACCAGATGGGGACACCAGCAAGGAATACACCAACAAGTGTTGGACGACATACAGATGAGGAGGAGGTGAGGAAACTGCTAAGGGACATCGATACCTCAAAGGCAATGGGACCGGACAACATCTCCCCGTGGGTCCTTAGAGAGGGAGCAGATATGTTGTGCGTGCCACTTACCACAATCTTCAACACGTCCCTGGAAACTGGGCAACTACCTGAGGTATGGAAGACGGCAAATGTAGTTCCCATTTTTAAAAAAGGAGACAGAAAAGAGGCACTAAACTATAGACCTGTGTCATTGACGTGTATAGTATGCAAAATTATGGAGAAGATTATCAGGAGGAGAGTGGTGGAGCACCTGGAACGGAACAAGAGTATAAATGCCAACCAGCACGGATTCACGGAAGGCAAACCCTGTGTCACAAACCTTCTGGAGTTTTATGATAAAATAACGGCAGTAAGGCATGAGAGAGAGGGGTGGGTTGATTGCATCTTCTTGGACTGCAAGAAGGCCTTTGACACAGTTCCTCACAAGAGATTAGTGCAGAAGCTAGAGCATCAGGCGCATATAACAGGAAGGGCACTGCAATGGATCAGAGAATACCTAACAGGGAGGCAACGAGTCATGGTACATAATGATGTATCACAGTGGGCACCTGTGACGAGCGGGGTCCCACAGGGGTCGGTCCTAGGACCAGTGCTATTTTTGGTATATGTGAACGACATGATGGAAGGGTTAGACTCAGAAGTGTCCCTGTTTGCAGATGATGTGAAGTTAATGAGGAGAATTAAATCTGATGAGGACCAGGCAGGACTTCAAAGAGACCTGGACAGACTGGACACCTGGTCCAGCAAATGGCTTCTCGAATTTAATCCTGCCAAATGCAAAGTCATGAAGATAGGGGAAGGGCACAGAAGACCACAGACAGAGTATAGGCTAGGTGGCCAAAGACTGCAAACCTCACTCGAGAAAGATCTTGGGGTGAGTATAACACTGAGCATGTCTCCGGAAGCACACATAAATCAGATAACTGCTGCAGCATATGGGCGCCTGGCAAACCTGAAAACAGCATTCCGATACCTTAGTAAGGAATCGTTCAAGACACTATACACCGTGTATGTCAGGCCCATACTGGAGAATGCAGCACCTGTTTGGAACCTGCACTTGATAAAGCACGTTAAGAAACTAGAGAAAGTACAAAGGTTTGCCACAAGGTTAGTTCCAGAGCTAAGGGGAATGTCCTATGAAGAAAGATTAAGGGAAATCGGCCTGACAACACTGGAGGACAGGAGGGTCAGGGGAGACATGATAACGACATATAAAATACTGCGTGGAATAGACAAGGTGGACAAAGACAGGATGTTCCAGGGAGGGGACACAGAAACAAGAGGCCACAATTGGAAGTTGAAGACACAAATGAGTCAGAGATATTAGGAAGTATTTCTTCAGTCATAGAGTTGTAAGGCAGTGGAATAGCCTAGAAAATGACGTAGTGGAGGCAGGAACCATACACAGTTTTAAGACGAGGTTTGATAAAGCTCATGGAGCGGGGAGAGAGAGGGCCCAGTAGCAACCGGTTAAGAGGCGGGGCCAGGAGCCAAGACTCGACCCCTGCAACCACAAATAGGCGAGTACCTACCCTCCGACTTACGACCTGCTCGACATGCGTCCACTCGACTTACAACAGTGCATCTGGCAGCCTGGCTGGGCCGGCTGATGCACACCTCTGTACAATATTTGACAATACTCGCAGTGGCAATGCGTCATGCAGGCAGCATCAGTTTGAGTAACCCTGCCCTATCAGCAGCATCCTACTGTATTACCTGTACTAACTGGACAGTAAATTTCACCATGGCCCGTAAGATGAAGTCTGAATCTCGCACTGGAGATTGTGGCAAGAAAGGCTCTTACTCTCGAACTCTCTAATTGTTTTCACTGTTGCACATAAACCTGTCTGTATCTGTCTGCCTGTATATCGTCTGTTTCTGTCTACTAGTGTCTACCTGTGTGTCTTTGTCTACCTGTGTGTCTTTGTCTACCTGTGTCTTTGTCTACCTGTGTCTGCCTGTCTACCTGTGTCTGTCTTTGTCTACCTGTGTCTGCCTGTGTGTCTTTCTGTCTACCTGTGTGTCTGTCTTTGCTTGTCTGTCTCAGAGCCACTCATTAAGAGTGTACTTGGTCTTGAAGACGCCATATTAATAATGATAATAATAATCACTGAGGCGCATTAAATGTGTATAAAACGTTAATATAGACATTTTTCTTAATCCATCTATGATTTTTTTCAAAATTATATAATATGCTACATAACATATAAATTAACAAATATGAGATGTTTTTCTGGTCGGCTTGACAGTGAACAGGAATCATTCCTGTCCGGGCTGGTAACAACGTTTGTTTACATAACTCGTGAACCTTCTACATTCCCATTCTCTTTCATTTATTCATTTAATCGGCTTAGCGCTTCTTTTTGATTATAATAATAATATTCATTTAATCTTGTTTACTCACCTCTCACTCTACATTAAAACTAAAGATATTTTAAGGTAAGTAATGAGTGGACACGATTATTATATTATAGCTTAATAATATTAATATTAGTACATATGTATTATTGTAATAATGATTATTAATATTATTAATTTAGGGCACTGGAGCACAGATCCACTGTATAGCACTTTGTCTGGATTTTTTGGGTTATCCTAGATAATTTATACTATGTATGATAACATACTTACGTGTACCAGTGAGAGAGAGAGAGAGAGATATAGATATAGATAGAGATAGATATACAGATATAGAGATAGAGATAGATAGATAGAGATAGAGATATATAGATATAGATATATAGAGATATAGAGATAGATATAGATAGATATATAGATAGATATAGGTATATATATATAGATAGATATAGATAGATAGATATAGATAGATATAGAGATATATAGATATAGATAGATATATAGATATAGAGATAGAGATATAGATAGAGATACATAGACATATATATATATATAGATATAAAGATATAGATAGATATAGAGATAGATATAGATAGATATATAGGTATAGAGATATAGAGATAGAGATATAGTTATAGAGATATAGTTATAGAGATATAGTTATAGAGATAGTTATAGAGATATAGATATATAGATATAGAGATATAGATATAGAGATATAGATATAGAGATATAGATATAGAGATATAGATATAGATATAGAGATATAGATATAGAGATATAGATATAGATATAGAGATATAGATATAGATATAGAGATATAGATATAGATAGAGATATAGAGATATAGATAGAGATATAGAGATAGAGATATAGAGATATAGAGATATAGAGATATAGAGATATAGAGATATAGAGATATAGAGATATAGAGATATAGAGATATAGAGAGAGAGAGAGAGAGATAGAGAGATAGATATAGAGATAGAGATAGAGATAGAGATATATAGAGATAGAGATATATAGAGATAGAGATATATAGAGATAGAGATATATAGAGATAGAGATATATAGAGATAGAGATATATAGAGATAGAGATATATAGAGATAGAGATATATAGAGATAGAGATATATAGAGATAGAGATATATAGAGATAGAGATATATAGAGATAGAGATATATAGAGATATAGAGATAGAGAGAGAGATAGAGAGAGAGAGAGATAGAGAGATAGATATAGAGATAGAGATATATAGAGATAGAGATATATAGAGATAGAGATATAGAGATAGAGATATATAGAGATAGAGATATATAGAGATAGAGATATAGAGATATAGAGATATAGAGATATAGAGATATAGAGATAGAGAGATAGAGAGATAGAGAGATAGAGAGACATAGATATATATAGATATAAAGATATAGATATAGATATAAAGATAGAGATATAGATATATATAGATATAAAGATAGAGATATAGATATAGATAGATAGATATAGAGATAGAGATATAGATATAGATATAGATAGATATAGAGATAGAGATAGAGATATAGATATAGATATAGATATATAGATATAGAGATAGAGATATAGATATAGAGAGAGATATAGAGATAGATATAGAGATAGAGATAGAGATATAAATATAGATAGATATAGATATAGGTATATATATATAGATAGAGAGATATAGATAGATATAGATAGATATAGAGATAGAGATACATAGACATAGATATATATATAGATATAAAGATATAGATAGATATAGATAGATATAGATAGATATAGATAGAGAGATATAGATAGAGAGATATAGATAGAGAGATATAGATAGAGAGATATAGATAGAGAGATATAGATAGAGAGATATAGATAGAGAGATATAGATAGAGAGATATAGATAGATATAGATAGAGAGATATAGATAGAGAGATATAGATAGAGAGATATAGATAGAGAGATATAGATAGAGAGATATAGATAGAGAGATATAGAGAGATATAGATAGAGAGATATAGATAGATATAGATAGAGAGATATAGATAGATATAGATAGAGAGATATAGATATAGAGATATAGATATAGAGATATAGATATAGAGATAGAGATATAGAGATAGAGATATAGAGATAGAGATATAGAGATAGAGATATAGAGATATAGAGATATAGAGATATAGAGATATAGAGATATAGAGATAGAGATATAGAGATAGAGATAGAGATAGAGATATAGAGATATAGAGATATAGAGATATAGAGATATAGAGATATAGAGATAGAGATATAGAGATATAGAGATATAGAGATATAGAGATATAGAGATATAGAGATATAGAGATATAGAGATATAGAGATATAGAGATATAGAGATATAGAGATATAGAGATATAGAGATATAGAGATATAGAGATATAGAGATATAGAGATAGAGAGATAGAGAGATAGAGAGATAGAGAGATAGAGAGATAGAGAGATAGAGAGATAGAGAGATAGAGAGATAGAGAGATAGAGAGATAGAGAGATAGAGAGATAGAGAGATAGAGAGATAGAGAGATAGAGAGATAGAGAGATAGAGAGATAGAGAGATAGAGAGATAGAGAGATAGAGAGATAGAGAGATAGAGAGATAGACAGATATAGATAGATATAGAGATATAGATAGATATAGAGATATAGATAGATATAGAGATATAGATAGAGATAGATATATAGATAGAGATAGATATATAGATAGAGATAGATATATAGATAGAGATAGATATATAGATAGAGATAGATATATAGATAGAGATAGATATATAGATATAGATATATAGATAGAGATAGATATATAGATAGAGATAGATATATAGATATAGATAGATATATAGATATAGATAGATATATAGATATATAGATATATAGATATAGATAGATATATAGATATAGATAGATATATAGATATATAGATATAGATAGAGATAGAGGTATAGAGATATAGATATGGATATAGATATGGATATAGATAGATATAGAGATATATAGATATAGAGATAGAGATATAGATAGAGATATATAGATAGAGATATATAGATAGATAGAGATATGGAGATAGATATAGAGATATAGATAGATATAGAGGTGGAGATATATATAGAGATAGAGATAGAGATATATATAGAGATAGAGATAGAGATATAGATATAGATATAGATATAGAGATAGATATAGATATAGATAGGGATAGAGATAGAGATATAGATGTATACATAGAGATATAGATATATAGATAGAGATATAGATAGAGATAGATAGATATAGATATAGATAGATATAGAGATACAGGAGGGCCCCACTTATATGGCGGGTTAGGTTCCAGGCTACCGCCGTAAAGTGGAACACCCTTTTTTTCCACTTACAAATGCATACAAACACTAGATAACAAGTTTACACTAACATATATTATGTTAGCAATAGAACCAGGCATCAAAAAACAATAAAAAAGTACAATACACACAT